>NC_133327.1:76215444-76556461 GCF_042186555.1 Aquarana catesbeiana | reverse complement strand
ACAAGATCAAGAATGTTGGGGAATTTTGGATATGGCTTCAGTAATGCTAAAGGCCTGATAGTTGTGTCTTGTTCCTCATTCCTCAGCAACTTCATATAACAAAAAGCTATCAATGGTATATTTTTTACAGAGTGAAAGAACAGACCAGGTAACCTTTAGAAAGATAATTCAAAACTTAGCAATGAGCTAATAAGAACCTGTTATTTCAAGTAGGGGACACTCCAGACTACATACCGAAGCATCCATGCTATCTCCTGTTGGCCATCGGTGCTTGTTAGTGTAGCCGTTCACGTGTTCTCCTGCTTGTCTTTGGAAGAAATATCCCACCGTGGCATCATCCTGAGAGCGGCCGCTCAAAGGCACCTGTGCGTTGGAAGCACCGGGAGGAATGGCATGTGGATGGTTTCCAATGGGCCCTGACGCTGTTCCTCCAGAGGGGACCATCCCGACTGCAACCCCAAGTGCATCCTGCCCATTGCTTGCATGCATTATTCCTCTGGTCTCTTGCCAAGCCACTTCATTCATGCCTACGACGCATGGAGTGTTCATTCCACATAGGCACCTGCAAAAAACACACAAAAGCCAAAATGAGCAAAAAAACGTAAACGTAATAAAAGGCTTAAAGCCCAAATACATCCATTCTATAAGCTAAATACATTCCAGCATCAAAGCAAAAGATGAGCAAATAAGTCCTGTTATGTTTTTTTTTTTTTTTAAGCCACAGTTGACAAGTCTGTGCCCTGCCAGATTGCTACAAAGGAGGACCTTTTCTCTGTGGAAGCAGAGGTCTCTCTTCAGACATTGGCAGACACTGTTGTGTAACCCTCAGAAACCTTAAAAAGAACCCTAGTTCAGAACGGTTGAGTCTATTGTATAGATAATACAGTGAAAAGGTGAAAAATATCCTCACTGGCAATCCAGAAAGGATTCTCCTTGCTGATGCCAGTCACATGCCCAAAAACCACCAAAAATGTTGCCACCGAGTCACAAAATGGCAGCAGAGCAGAACCAGAGCAGCCATGCTCAATCTGTGCCGATCAACCAGCAGTTTCTGCATGAACACTGATATTACTGTATAGAAGAGATTATGTACCAGGGGAAAGAAAAAATTCCGGATTTAAAAAAACAAAAACAAACCAAGAAGAATTGTCCATCAGTCTACGGCTACGCTTTCTGCACATTGCTTATGAGGTGGTTTGAAAAAAAAAGAAAGAAAAAAAAAAAAAAAAGAGAAAATCACTTTAGAGAACCAACAAATACTACAACCTAGTAAAAGTAAGATTAATAAAGTGAATGCCAGGAAAATTCTATGGAGGAAGCTCACAGCAGTCCTAGTATATCTGAATCCACTGACTGTCCAGTCCGAAAAATACTGCCACTAGCATTCTATGCATTAAGATAGGAAGCCTTCTGTGTGCAGCAGACCCCCCTCAATACTTACCCGAGCCCCATTTCGATTCAGCAATGTTGCTCGAGAGCCACGAAGTCCGGGTACTCTCCCTCATTGGCTGAGACGGGAGCAGGCGCCATTAGCTGTCAGTCAGTGAGGCAATAAGGAGGAGAAGAGGCAGGGCCGAGTCACAACTCGGCGTCTGAATGGACACACAGAGCAGCAGCTCAGCTTGAGGCCCCCATAGCTAGCTGCTTGCAGTGGAGGCAACCGGCAGGAGGGAGGGGCCTGGAGCGCTGGCGAGGAAACCCAGAAGAGGGGGATAGGGGCTGCTCTGTGCAAAACCACTGCACACAGAGCAGGCAAGTATTATAAGTTTGTTATTGTTAAACAAAAAAAAAAAAAAAAAGGGGGGTGGGGAACGACTTTCAAAGCGGAGTTCCAGACGTTTTTGTGTTTACTAAAAAAAAGTCAGCAGCTACACTTTTTGTAGCTGCTGACTTTTAATAAAAACACACTCACCTGTCTCACGATCCAGCAATGCAGCAGCCCAAACCCTTGCTTCTAACCCTCGCCTCTCCACAGCGCCAGCATTACAAGTGTGGGCACCCGGCTGTGGCAGCTTGCGGCATTACAGATGGGTGTGAGTCACGCTGCGCATCCTCAATGGTCGGGCAATCTTCTGAGACCTGTGACGTGTCCCAGAAGATTGGGGAGAGGAGAACCTCCGCTCAAGTCGCCCCAATCGGAAATGGGAGCAGGTACCTGTCAAAACTAGGTATAGGCTAAATTATAGGCTTACCTGTAGGCAAAAGTGGCATGTAAGGGTTTACAATCACTTTATGGCTCGGTTCACATTGCTGAGAGGACTTGGCCTGCGACTTCCTTCCAATTTGGATGCCATTTACAAGGGCTGAAATCGCACCCAAGTGAGACCAAAGTAGTGCAGGAACTTTTTCTAAAGTTGGAGAGACTTGCGCAGTATCAGTTAAGATGGCTCTCATAGGGAAACATTGAATTTGACATGTTATGCGACTTAGGATCTCCAGTCGGATCCCATGTCGCAGCAGTGTGAACCAAGCCTAAAACACATCCACATTACAACATATTTCCTGCACAGTCACATTTTGAGCTCTTTATTTTTTAGAAAATAGAAAAACATTTTTTTAATCCAAGAGAAAAGTGCAGCACTATTAAACTCCACATGAAAATCTGAAATGAACAAGTTTGTTCACCGCCTTCCCATCTATACATCTTAACACCCTAGTTAATATGATCCTCATCCTTATTTATAGCTTGTTATATAAAGGTTACTTCAAATATAGCTCTCCATCATAACTGTGATAAGTTTCTATACAGGACACAGATATTGTTTCTATTACATTAATGAGCACCTGCACCTAGAAATAAAGTTCATTTATAATTTTTAAATCCCTCTGCACAACATTATGCATAAATGTTACAGGAAAAATATGGCCAATGCTTTTTTGGTCATACTTCTATGGGTCACAGGAGTATACTTAGTTCTGCACTCCTGTGACCCAGACTTGGGCAACAGTGGGGCCGCTGTTGGCCGATGCCACAGAGCCAGTCCAGACTCTGCAGAAATCCTGACAAGAACGTCAGGATCTGGCCAGATTCCTGACCGGCGCCACTTCGCTTCTCAGTGCTCCACTGATACTCCCTAACAGTAGACCGGGGATCCGCTCCCCGCGCCCAATGTCACATTTCAAAAACAGTGCAGCTGTGGCCACAAAGCTGTCATTCATTATCTGAATGGACTACAAGTCTCACCTGCAATGGTGGCAGACAGGCTGTAGTTTTCAATAAAATGCGAGGGCACGGATGAGCGCCCTTGTACTTAACTGACACTTCCTCCAGCTTTGTAACTGTTTACCTGTATGGAGGTATTGAGCAGGCAAGCTTGAGGCAATGTCTGCAGGAGATCTGCTGATCGTGGGTGCAATGCTCTCCAGACTCATCAGAAAAAAAAAAAAAAAAAGCTAATTTTTTCCTTTGCAAAAATATGTGCATTTATTATTTTTTGCTTAAAGGATAAGTTCACCTTTCATAACATGTTACACCCATATTCATGTAATGAAGGCACCAGCCCCCGCACGTTCTGATCCCTGCTGTGCCAGCTAGTGTGTTCAACACCCGCCATCTATAATTTTTTTTTTGATAGCTAGAAGAACCCGTGCAGAGCTTCGCCCACTCAGCCATGTCACTTATTCACTGTGCTCTGTAAATGGAAAACTACAAGGTCCGGCATCCTTTGCGGATGTCGGCATGTAGTTTTCAATGAACTACCACAACGCTGTGAGCACTGTGGTAGTTCATTCTTTCTTCCTGTCACCATGTATCGGCTTCCTTGTACAAAAGGTATGAAGAAGCAGATACAGTGACAAACTGCAGGAGACCTGCATGGCATTAGAGATCTGCTGGTTCAATGCTTTACAGGCTCCTGCAACAAAAAAAATGCACTTTTTTTACAGTGTGCCAAGGCACTGGTCAGGTGGTTCCCGCCAAACAGTAGAATCAAAGTCTGCCTGAATGTCAATCCTCGACTAACTTTGCAACTGTTATGTTTTTAAGGCAGAGTTATGCATCTCTGCATCAATGTGTATGTAAACCCAAACAATGAACTTCATTTGTTTGGTCTCTTTTGGTCTTTTAAATTTACTATTGAAAAAGTTGTCATACACCTCATAGCCCATTGCTCAGACCACCAAGCCAAAACATGGATTTGGATAAGGGGCGCATTGCTTAAAGTGGTTGTAAGCCCTGGTTCACATTGGTACGATTTGACATGTGTTTTGACATGTCAAATTGGCGGTAATTGCCTTGCACAGCTTCATTCCCTCAGCTCAAATTGAACCTGACTGAAGGAATTTAATTTTTTTAAACAAACATGTCTACTTACCTGCTCTGTGCAAAAGAATTGCACAGAGCAAGCCCAATCCTCCTCTCTTGCTGGTTCCCCTGAATAGAGGACACTCACGCAGGCTCCCTCCTGAGCCCCACTGCTGCATCCATTGACACAGACAGCAGGACTTGGCCCCGCTTCCTCGTCACTGAAGGTGATTGACAGGAGTGGGAGCCAATGGCTCCATTGATCTGCCCAGGGAGGAGTGACAAAGCCAGGAGAGTTGCAGCTCTCATGTGCAGCGCTGGATTGCGATGGGGTACAGGTAAGTAAAAAGGGGCGAGGGGGAGAGTCTGACACAAATAATGTATTAAGGTAAAATAAACCTTGAGGCTTAAGAACTACTTTCAGGCTGGGTTCACACTAGTGCAAACTGGATGCGGAGTTTCTCTGCATCGAATTCGCAGGACAGGAGATTGTGATCGGCTCTCTATGGAGCCGGTTCACATATCTCCGGGGCGGCTGCGGAGTGGATTGCACAGAGGTCCTATGTGTCTGGCTCCATTTTGGGGCCGAATTCAGGCAAAAATGTGGCCCAGAAACGGAGAACAGAGGCGCACCGGAACCCTGTGGGAGCCACATGTAGCTTAGATGTGAACCCAGCCTAAATGTGCATTTTGCTGAACAGGCACGCTTCTATAGGACCTCAAATTACATTACAATACAGATGCTCTTTATTTGAAAGGCTCAAATCTAGAAGGGTGGTGAAGAAGGACCCTTACGTTTTGAATATACTATTTTAATATCAACCAGAACCTTCAGAATGTTGTCATCAATTAGAGCCATTATGTTTTCACTTTGATTCAATCCACTGCAGCTAAAACAGGTAGGGGGGTTGGATTGTGCCTTTTGACAATGTCTTAAGAATGATCAGCAGATTACATAGAGGTATGGAGGCAAAAGTTGGGAATCCTTGGCCTGCAGAAGTATATTCGTTGAAAGAAACGAAATACTGGGGGGGGGGGAACACCACACACAAACGCAGTTGCACCCAAAGCCAGCACTAAAACAAAAACATTTTTTTTATTTTGCCCACAATAAAATTAGATTTTTTGCACTCATTTTCTCTGAGTTCACAGAAGGACACAGCCCGATAAGGAATCTTGACTGTAGGTTAATTTAGCATCACCTACTTCTGAAGGTGGCACCATATGGTAAAAAATTACTTGCCCGGCTGTGTCCTTCAATGAACGAAAGGGAATCCTTTTCTCTGAGCTCATTGGTGGACATGGCTTTCTCTCTTACTCATGACTGGGTTATAACTCCTGTAGATAGCAGTATGTCCCAACCGTTATTAGAATAAGCCATCAATGAACAAAAGAGGAACAAATGCTCTAACCAGGTAGGTTGTGGTCACAGTATACACATAGTATTTCATATTCAAAGCAGACGAGTCCTTTACAAATTCGTTCATTCATCCAAATGTTTTATATACACACAAGATCCAACTGTCAAGAAACAAAACAAGAAGGAACATCTATACAGATTTCAACGTGATTTATTGCAAAGGACTTTGTAACTGTGTTTGGTGACATAAAACAGTGCTGCAGAACATAATTTCAGCATCCATTATGTTGGAAAGAGGAAGTAAAGCGTGAAGCCGCAGACTGGCTGGAAAAGACCCAAGTGAGAGAAGACAAAGCCGTGTTCCAGTCTTGCAGGGACTAGTTCACAGGAGAGTAAAACAATGTAGAGAGAAGTACGACGTTGAATATCAGCATGGATACCCGGCTACATGAGTCATTACATGCCCCGGTGAAGGGATATTGGAATTCCACTCCCTACATGCCATCAATCTAAGCCAGATGTTATCAGCAGCTAAAAATGTCAGATACAGGAAAGAATTCCTTTATATCAGTCCCATTCAGCAACATAACCTCCCAAGGCATGGCGGAGAATGTAAACTGTGTTAACCCTCCCGCTTTGTGGCAGTTTAATCCTTCTGCTGATTCAGACAGATGTGCCATTCCACAGAGAAACATTGTATTCCAGTGCAGTACCCAGTCCTGCAAGAAAGCTACTAAAATGACTAACCCTTTCACTGTTGATGCCAATCCTCTCCACCCCCCCCTAAATGTTTTGAACATGTTAAAAGCACACATTTTAGACCAAAAGATTAGCACAGTGGTGTAGTGGGTAGCACTCTCGCCTAGCAGTAAGAAGGGTCGCTGGTTCGAATCCCAACCACGACACTACCTACCTGGAGTTTGCATGTTCTCCCTGTGCCTGCGTGGGTTTCCTCCGGGTACTCCGGTTTCCCCCCATACTCTAAAGACATGCTGGTAGGTTAATTGGATCCTGTCTAAATTGGCCCTAGTATATGAATGCGAGTTAGGGACCTTAGATTGTAAGCTCCTTGAGGGTGTAGGGACTGATGTGAATGTATAATGTATATGTAAAGCGCTGCGTAAATTGATGGCGCTATATAAGTACCTGAAATAAATAAAGTTCTGCAGACAGAAAAAAAAAATTTAAAAAAGTCAGCAGCTACAAATACTGTAGCTGCTGACTTTTAATATAAGGACTCTTACCTGTCCAGGGAGCCCGCGAAGTCGGCACCTGAAGCCGATCTTCGGATCAACTCCTGGGTGCTGTTGCCGCCATTCCTGGTAAGGGAATCAGGCAGTAAGGACTTTCGGCTTCATTCCTGGTTCCCCACTGCGCATGTGTAAGTCGCGATGCGTGTTAAGATTGGTCCCTGCTGTCTTCTGGGACCTGTGTGTCTCCCAGAAATCAGCAGGGGGGATTTGCCGGACATTGTGTAGATCGCCGCACAATGTGCAGTGATTTTCCATGGAAGTGGGAGCAAATACCTGGATTTGACAGGTATCGATTCCCCCACCCCCTTGAAAGGTGCCAAATGTAACACCAAAATGGGGGGGGGGGGGGTAGAATCTGAACAGCTGAAGTTCCATTTTTGGGTGGAACACTTTAAAATCATCATATATTGTCTGAAAGCAGACGACTCTAGCATAAAATGGTGGTCGTTATTTTTTATGCCACATAACATTAGTGCAACTGCTTATTAAACCTATATTTTCCATAAAAAAAAAAAAACCACTCAAAATCGCACACAAGCACAATACCTGATTTTTCAGTAAAGTATAAACTGCGCAGAGCAAATAGATAGCAAACATGTCAACCCTGAAATTGTGCCTACCCAGGAAACCGCAAAAAAAAACTACAGTACTCAAAATTGTCCATAAGCAATACTTTACAAGCCCAAATCCATTTTTAACATTCCTTTAAATCGTTCATTTGGCCCTGCCAAGTGCCCTAACAAACTATTTACTGGGTGTGCCGGTATTAGCTGTATGTAGCCTCAGCAATACAGAGTATACTGTCCTGTGTTCTGGCAGCAGAACAAGAATTTCCCATCCCACTCCCAGAACACAGTCAAGTCAGACAGTGCTGCTTGGCCATTCACAGGAAGCTTTGTAATCTATAAATGAATACAAAGCTTCCTCTGATTCTGCCTCAGCCAGAGGAAGCTTTGTATCCACTCCATAGAATACAAAGCTCCCTGTAAAATGGATGTGCAGCGCAGCTCTATTTTGTTCTGGGAGCAGGACGGAAGTTTTTGTCCCACTGCCAGAACACAGCGCTGTATACTGTATGTAGCTGAGGCTATATATAGTTAACAGCACATCAAACTAGTTTAGGGGACATTTTAACGTGCAGTTGGGCTTTAATGGTCATCAAATTTTGAGTCAACAGTGAATGACCCTAGAAATATTGCTCTCACTCAGGTGTGCACTGCAATACCCAATATATGATGAAAATGTATTTTTAATTTTTTTACGCTTGTAAACCTAATGCGCGCATTGCGTTATTATGCATGTCTGCCTCCCCTTCTCTGGCTTAGGATCGCCCAGTGAATTAAATTCAAGATACTAACCTACAAAGCCATTCACAACTCTGGCCCAAACTATACCACCAATCTTGTCTCCAAATATCACCCAAACCATTCTCTCCACTCCCACCAAGACCTCCTGCTCTCAAGCTTCCTCGTCTCCTCCTCCCATGCTCTTTTCTTCGGGACTTCTCCAGAGCCTCTCCCATCCTCTGGAACACTCTACCTCAATCTGTTTGGCTATCTCGTACTCTGGCTGCCTTTAGGCGATCCCTGAAAACTCATCTCTTCATGGAGGCCTATCACGCCTCCAACTAATCTTATCACTTCCATCAGCTTATCCCCCAAAGTTACAAACTTCTGTACCACTTGCCCCACCCTATTAGGTTGTAACCTCTTATGAGCAGAGCACTCTTAATCCACTTGTATTTTATTGTATTGTAATATTGTAACTGTACTATCTCCCTTTTATATTGTAAAGCGATGAGTAACCTGTTGGCGCTATATAAACCCTGTATAATAACGTAAACTTTTTTTTTTTTTTTTACTTTTATTACTTTTATTACTAACACAGTGGGCTGATAAGCTTCTACGTGATAGTACTCTGCAGGTGAAAGGCTCTTTAAGAAGACATCAGGGGCCTTTCAGACGCCTATGGTTACCCTTGCACACTTTTGAAGCCGATCCATCGTGGAATGGGCATTATGATAAAATTCACTGGCAACAGCTTACTGCAAAAAGGTAAAAACCAGTTGGCTGGCAGGAGTAGAGTAAGTATCTTCCACAGCCTGGATAAATCGAAGTGTGGTCCCAAACAGCTGACTGATTTTGCATTCAATATTAACCACATCAATACCGGACACTTTCACCCCCTTCCTGCCCAGGCCAATTTTCAGCGCTGTCACCCTTTGAATGACAATTGCACGGACTTGATGCAACACTGTACCCATATTGCATTTTTATTTTTCCGAGACAGAGCTTTCTTTTGGTGGTATTTAATCACCACTGGGTTTTTAATTTTTTGCTAAACAAAAAAAAAAAAAAGTTTGTTTGTTATAAAATTTTGCAAATAGGCAAATTTTTCTTCTTCACTGATAAGGCTGTACTGATAAACTACACATCGGTCACAGAGCGTGCCCCAGGGGTGTACACTTGGGAGGACATCCTCCCAGAACTGGAGGCCTGCACTGTAGCCACCTTTCGACTATACCACGGCAGAAAGTGGTTAAAAGGTAAACACTAACCCCAGGGCCAGTTTTATTTTTTCTGCACCAAAAATGCATGGACAGTAGGATATATAGATTTCAATGGGATAGTTTACACCACTGCAGTGATGGACAGTAGGATATATAGATTTCAATGGGATAGTTTACACCACTGCAGTGTGTCAGTTAACAAAAATAGAAGCTGCTGCATTTTCTTCTGCAAGGAACTACATTACACAACCCCCCCCCCCCCCCCCCCAAAAAAAAAAAAAAACTTTGGGGGGTGGACAACCCACTGGAAGTAAACAAAAAGCAGTCCTTCGATATGATGGCTGCATTCTTTTTTTTTTTTCTTCCATCTTTCACCTGGCGATGTTCTGTCTCTGAGTGAAAACATTCACTTTTCTGTATCTATAGAGGAGCAGCTTTGTCACCTTAGGAAAGAAAGTACGATAGGACTACAGATCTGTGGTTAACCACTTTCCACCCTAGCTATAGCCGAATAACGGCTACAGCACGGGCTTCTAGTGCCAGGAGGGCACTGGATCGCGCTTCAGTGATCGCGCTTCTAGCGCACTGTGATTACCGAGTCTTTCGGACTTGGGTGATCGCAGAACAGGGTAAAGGGCCAATCACAGCGGGCCCTTTACCACTTGATCAGCTGTCAGCCAATGTAAGCTGTTCAGGAAGTAAACAGGAGCCGGTTACCAGCTTTTTTTTTCTCCTCACGATCAGCGTGAGGAGAAAAGAATAAAGCCGGTAAACTGGCTTCTGTTACAGGGACATCGGTCCCGATCGGTGCCGCCCACTTGTGCCCATCAGTGAAGGAAAAGAAAAATTAACTGTTTGCAAATTATAACAAACTATGAAAAAAAAAAAAAAAAATCTCTTCAAAATTTTTTTTGTTTCTTTAGCAAAAAATACAAAACCCAGCAGTGAGTAAATACCACCAAAAGAAAGTTCTGTGAAAAAAAAAAATTTTCATTTGGGTACAGTGTTCCATGACAGCGCAATTGTCATTCAAAATGTGACAGCTCTGAAAGCCGAAAATTGGCCTGGGCAGGAAGGGGGTGAAAGTGCCCAGTAGGCAAGTGGTTAACAAAGGAGAACTAGGCAGGGCTGCTAAGACTCCTGTGATAAACAAAGTGCACAGGGCTGCTGTGGATATCTTTTAGGATCAACGGGGGGGGGGGGTTGCATTTGTTAAACAGATATAATGAAACTTTAAATGATATATTTAAAAAACGGACAAAAAAGGAGAATTCATTGTTATGGTTTACATACACTTTAAATAGAACATGCATTCAATTTTTTTTGTACACAACGAGATGCACCAACCACTGGTGTCTTGTATCTGCACACGAAAGGTAGATGTAGGGTTAATCTGCACATGAAAAAGGTAGAGGCAGGGTTTGCCTACACAACATGTTAAGCCCTGTGGTTTTGATAACAATCGCCCCAAGGGCAATCATTGACGAGCTATTTTTGGGCTGCGTTCTGAAACAAACAAAAGTCCCAGCACAGCTTTCTAATACATGGTTTCCTTGTGCAGATTGTTATTGATGCAATCATTGGCATCTGGCATTATCACTGGCTTTATTAGAGCCGATTTATAAACTGAGCAGGAAAGAAAAAGGATGGACCGCTGCCCACAACAAGCATATACATCGCTTTAACCTGACCTAGGGAAACGACAGCTGGAAAGGGAACCAGTCACAAGAGGGCTTATGCCAAGAATCTGAATATTCATCTACAAAGAGAAGCGTGGGATTTCTAAACAACAATCATACTTACCTAGGTGGATGCAGCATTGGTCCCCTGCTGCCTCTAGGACTGAGAGATTAAACACTGCTGATCACTCGGGTCTCGGTCTTCAGTGAGCCGGCGTCTGTGCATTCACATCATTACAGCACGGCCATTTAAGCAGAATGGAGCAAAGCTGGAAGACTAGGTAAAAATGGAAGCACCCCTGTACTAACAGTGCAGGGCTGGAGGAAAGTATCATAATGTGCCGGTATCTGGTGCATAAAGCTGCAGGAGGCTTGGATATTAAATAAAAAAAAAAAATAAAAAAAAAAAAAAACACAACCACCACACACAAATGTAACAAATTCACTACCACTTTAATGCGAACAGAGTTTCATTTCCATAAATACATTTTTTTTATTATATGAGAAGCAGCAAAAGCTTCTCCAAAACATTTTTTGGTCATACTTCTCTTCAAGGTCACAGAAATGCACGCACTTTTGCTTTCCTGTGACTCAGTCACCTGATAGCAGGCTAAAGCCCACTGTTAGCTGATGTCACAGAACAGCTCCAGGCTCTGGAAGGATCACGACCATATTGTCGGGATTCACCCAGCTGCCTAATTGACAGCTGGCTCTGGTTCTCAGCACGCAGCTGAGATATGAAGCCCGCTGCAACCGCCTCCTCTCCAATGAGCGCAGGAGGGGCAGAGCAGAGAGCAGTTATCGACAGTCTCCACTCAGAGGAGACCGGGAACTGAGCAACCAGCGGTCATGTGATCGCTCAGTTCTCGGGCTTAAAGCCGAGAAGGGGAGAGTTGCAGCATCAGACCGATGCTGCAGCATAGAGGCGAGTATGTAGGTTTAATTTTTTTTTTTTTATTTTTTTTTTTAAAACTGTACCCTAAACTCCTTTAACTTGCAGTGTGCATCTGCACATACTAGCAGATTTGACAAATCAATTCAGTCCTCCATTCTTGAAAAATCATTGTCCTCTCAACCCCACCCCTTAGCTTCAGTTTTCATAAAATCAGCCTCAGAGTCTGAAGAAAGAACCGTTCGCTTATTTACCATACTGAACAAAGAGCATCAAGAAGGCTCAGTTCACCCTTCAGACAGTGGTAAAGCCACGATCTTGAAGTCCTGGTTGACACCAGTGTGACTTCCAATTCTTCACATGTTCACGGCTTTGCAGAAAGCGCACAGAAATAGCGCAAGAATCTTTGAGCCACAACCATTTGAATGGTCCTATTGCCGCAAATGGGGTGTGACTTGTCACGTAGGGGTGAACCAGGACTAAGTGTACTTGCACATGGTACTGATGATTGCATATCAGTATTCCTGGCCAAAATGTCATGTGTTTATTTTCCGAGTACAGTACAAGAAAATAAATTCTAGCTCTCAGAAAGGAATTTTAACCTCTTCAAATAACATTTTACAAGTATATGCGCGTAAAATACTGACTGCCCATTCAGATTTCTGTAAAAAAAAATAAAAAAATTAACTTCTGTTTACGTGCCTGTGTGTACAGGCACATTGAGAACAATAGGCTTTGTTTATATCAAGAAAGAAAAAAAAGGAGGGGGGGACCTGAGTTTTTAGGCAGCATTGTGCAAGAGGCCCAACAGTTCATGTAGTAGAGGGGTATCACTGTACATTATAACAAGGAAAAAAGTGCTGGGATCATGAAGTAAGTTATTACAGACAGGCTCCAATTTGTTTTCATTCACCTCCTGTGAAAATACACACTGGGTGGTGTCTAGGTTCCAGGATCAAAGGGTGACTACATCCCATAAACACAACATATAGGCTGTATATTTTACTTTCATACACCTGACAAAGTACAGGACAGCTCCCTCCCTGTTCACATGGTATGATTATACCACCCTAGGAAAGCAGGCTCTTTATTGGCCCATTCCTAAATATGTATAGTGAGCACAGTCCCACTCCATGGAGCAAATTAAATGTCCACTGAGCTAGGAGGCTGCAGGAGAACCCAGTCCTACTCCTCTGTACAGCAAATCCAAGTTCTCTAATGTAGGAGCCAGCAAGAGAGCCCAGTCCTACTCCACTGTACAGCAAATACAAGGTTCTCATCTTGGAGCCAGCAAGAGAACCCAGTCCTACTCCTCTGTACAGCAAATACAAGGTTCTCTCATCTTGGAGCCAGCAAGAGAACCCAGTCCTACTCCTCTGTACAGCAAATCCAAGGTTCTCCAATCTAGGAGCCAGCGAGAGCCCAGTCCTACTCCACTGTACAGCAAATACAAGTTCTCTAATCTTGGAGCCAGCAAGAGAGCCCAGTCCTACTCCGCTGTACAGCAAATACAATGTCCACTGAACTGGAAGCCTGCAAGAGAACCCAGTCCCACACCACCACCACAAAAAAACAAAAACCCAGTCCTACTCCGTTATAAAGCAAGCACAACGTCCACTGAACTAGGAGTCTGTACTCTCTGTATGGTAGAGTAGGACCTGGCTCTCTTGACCAAAAAAAGATCTGCCGAACACCTTGCTGGCAGGGCAAATAAACTGCCCACTGGATGGCACTTCCATATATATATATATATATATATATATATATATATATATATATATATATATATATATACATACATACATACATACACACACACATACATACACACGTTGTGGGGAAATCGCATGCGATTCAGACAAGAATCATACCGCATTCCTGTTCTAATTGCATGCCATTCCTTGCAGTTCGATTTGCGCCCATTTATTTAGTATTGACTCACCTGGTTATATTTTGCTACTTACACATTTTGTTTAAAACATCCTGCTTTAAATCCTGAGTTAAATCACTGGAAGGTTTTTGACATCTTCCAGGGACTGATTCCAAGGTTTGCACATCAGTTCTGGTAATTACAAGGGTACTGATTTAAAATTCTATTCTATTGAACGGAACAAGATTAGGGCTGATTCACACCACAGCAAATGGGTTATTGTATGCATAGGATGCACACGTAGGTGTATATTTTTTTTACATTCGCTGCAATGTGTTACTTTTGTCCCTTCAAAATGATTGCTGCAAAGTGCTACAGCAAGTTAATTTAAAATGCAAAAATGCAACATATTCTATTTACTTTTTTTCTATTCAGTGCCTTATATCCTATTGCTTCAGCTTATAGCATGTCTGTGTGAACTAAAGCAATAGGACATAAGGCAAACTGCCTTACTCTTGCACTGGGACTGCATTGGGCAAAGCAGTCTAAAACTGCTGGTATGAATAGGCCTCTTAACGGGAAAGGCCCTGTTTTAGCATTAGAAGCGATATTCCAAAGCACACGTTTCCAAGAAATACAAGAAGCCCAAATCCTTGGCTAGCAGGAACATAAACACAAGTGCCAGGATAAGCTATGTTTTTTGCCTATAGGGAGAGGGTAGAGGGAGGAAGACGACCTGTGCTTGATGCTCTCAAGACCACCTCATTCCGACAACCTAGCCGTCCTAGGTCACAGATCTGTGTCCCTTAGTACCGTATTTATCTGGTCCCATTTTAGTATTGCTTTGAAAGAGCAATTTTGTTGTACCGTTTCAGCATTGTACATCAAGGTTTGCACCTAGAACACTGTATAAAATATCTCCAGGTTATCTTGTTTGGTGTAGGAGTCGGTTGTGGGGTTTACGTCAAGAATGCATCATATAAGCTTGTCTGAAGGTTACATTGACTTGATATCACACAAGATAAACTAGTCACACTCACGCTACTGTACACTGCTAGAAGGTGAAAAAAAAATAAAAATTACATGGCATGAAAGCACATTACATTTTATCTTCCAAAGTTTTTTTTTTATTTTTAAGACATGCACATAATCTGATATATCTACTTCCTGGAGAGCCAAGTAGCCGTAGGATATTTTATACACTTCAAAACCTTTAGCTATGCAAACTACGTGCCACTGCCCTACCTCCCGCCTACTCTGTGGAGAACTAATGTACATCATCATGGAACGCAATCTTTGAATGCCAATGGGCAAAACACAAAAATCTGCCTCTTTTCCAGAGGCCATAAGGCCTTCCACCTTACAGATCAGTCACTTCTGATGTAAGCAGGGTTTTACCTTCTAACGCACGCAGATAAAGATTTCAGATAACTTCACTAGAGAACATTTTTTTTTAAATGAAAGGGTGGTTTTAATTTTATATATTTGCTTAGGGATGCCATATATTTCAAATAATGGATGGAGGTCAGCAATCTATAACCTACTTATGTTAGTAGTTCTAGTAGCATCTAAAGCAGGGGTGCTCAACCTATGGCCTGCGACCTCATGGTCTATGATGGAGGGTCCACAAGCCCAAATCACAGGCTGCCAACACGCCATACCAGAACATCAGTATGGAGGCAGCGAAGGAAGCAAAGCAAGCGGCTGCAGGGGGAGCAGGAGCCAAATAAGCTGATGCTTCCTCAGTTGCATCGGCTCCTGTCCCAGGCTGAGAATGATACCAAGGTCACTTCACCTGCAACCTTCCTAGCAGCTTAGGAGAGTGATGACAGCAGAACAGATCAGTATATTAAACATCGTTTTGCACTGGCCATATAAGCACTTTTAAAAAAAGGGTCATTAAGCGGCTTTCAAACTGATATGCTGTGGGGTTTACCTACACAGTGGGTGCAACGCAGCCTGTAGGTCAGCTGTAATGAGCCATAGACTTCTCTTATATCCTGCAGGTTCTGTGCACTTTCAGAAAGTGCACCACATCCGCAAGATATAGTAGACATCTATGGCAAAGACCAGCTATCGCGCATGAAAGCCACAGGTGTACTGCGCTGCACCCACGGTGCGGTTAAACCACAGCACATCAGTGTGAAAGCAGCCTTACAGGGGCCGGAGGACAGTAAGGGCTTGTTTACATTTGCACCCCATAGTTCTTTGTGGTCCACAACCGGTTAGCAAATCACTTAAGTGGCCAATGCTCTTTAAAAGTTTAGGCACCCCGATCTAAAGTGTACACATCTTTACGGTGACCCTTGCACAATGGGCCCACGGAAGCAACAGACTACTACTTATCCTACTCCAACAATGCAGACGGCCTTTACTTTGAGGCAGAAGTCTCCAGACACCATTTTCTTTTTTTTTTTTTGCCACGTCAGTCAACTTTAACCAGAGACTGCTTTCAGGTTAGTATTCATATATGTCTCTTATCTAGTCGCATCATTGTGGCCTTCCGTAGTTATCCCCTTTTTTTTTTTTTTTTTATTTATTTTTTTTTAATATAATATAAGGTAACGTACTACAAATTGCATTTTAATATCTACCGTCCCGAATTACGGGACTTATAGTTTGCATCTTATATCACAGGGCCTATTGGCCGCATTACCCAACATTACCGTTATGCATGTTTATGTATTCTGCTTTCCTTACGCTTAACTAATCCTCCCCCCCCCCCCCCCCCCAAAACCCTCCCTTATTGACCCCCCCATAGTACCCGAGCACGCCTGGTGGGCAACGACAGATCTGTGTATTGTTCTTTCTAATCTCTAAGTTACACCTAGTATAGCTATGCCTCATTGCTAGGGGCAAAGACTCTCTCAACGCACAAGTAGTACTGCTTGTGGGCACGGCATTGCTTGGACACCATTTTCACTTGAGGTCTACTCTCCAGAGAGGAAGCTTCTTCCCCACCAGAGACATGACTAACCTGGGCACAGACAGGCTGGATCTTAGCTTCCTAAAGAGTGAAGAAACCAGCAAGATCTTGGGGAAGCTGGATAGAGTTAAATACCAGCTCCGCCCGTTGAAGGGGAAGAGACTAGCTGGCAGCTATAGTAAATTACATACTTCATCTCAAGCCCACACTGCTGCCAGACACAAGAAATATCACGGCATCTCTCCTTGCTGTTACCCACACCTCATTATTAGTAGGGCTGCACTGATACCGATACTAGTATCGGTGTCAACATGAGTATGGGTACCCATGCAAATGCTCCAATGCTTGATCAGATACCTGCTGTATGAGGCCAGGCATCAGCGTAGCAGGGAGGGCCAGGCAGCCTCACAGGCGATCGGCGCAGTGGAGGGGGGGGGGGGGGGGGTACATGTATAGCTTTCAATAAAGCATCTGACAGCCACTTCTCCTCTCACTCCCGCGGCTGTCAGATGCTTTATTTAAAGCTATACAGGGAGATCGGCGCTTGTACCTCCCCCCACCACCGCACCAATCATCCTATGTCCTCCTCTCCTGGCTCTCTGGCTCCCCCATATGGTCCTCACTCTCTCCAGGTCCTCCTCCAGCTCCCACGTATGGTCCTCACTCTCCTGGTCCTCCTCCAGCCTGCCCCCCGGTCTGTCAGGATGGAGAGCGGAGGAAGGAGACAGTAAATGTAATTTACCTGCTCCTTCCTTTTCCGAAGGCACAGTCAGTGATCACTGACGCTGTCCATTCATAACTGAAACATTGTAACCTGTGTTCATGATATCTCAGTTTACTGTCTCTAGGGAATCTCTATCCGCAGTCCCTTTGTCTCAAAGGGGAAGTGTCAGGGTACTGATTAGACCCCCTGATATCTCACTAAAGACCCCCCCCCCCAAATAGGGCTGATAGAAAAAAACAAAAAAAAAAAAACACACAAACACTGACACCAGGTTGATTTACACAATTGTAGCCCACAGGACACTACAGGTAGGAGCTAGACAAATTCCAAGCACAGTTCTCTTTTTACCAGACTTTTGTGAAAATAGTTTGTACGCTGAATCACCAGGATCACGACCCCTCACATATGACGTCTCCGCCTGCACACGCTGCCAGATGGGGAGGAAATGATGCAGATACTCTGCAGACGGCAACTCCAGCCTCAACAATCACACCATCAGCAAAACAAGCCGACAGAGGGAGACCTAACATTCCATAGCTATGTACAGCACTGCTGTCCTTAAGGTGTTGAATGATCCCAAGCACAACCAGATCACAGCTATAAAGCCACAGGGATCTTACAAGCATTGATGCTTATGAGTGGCAAACAGCTGGTAGACTTGTGTAACAGGTGGGATTTTTATCTCTGTGTGTTTGCTTTCTCCAGCATGCATGGCTAGTGGAATGCAAACACTCTGGAGTTCAAAGTTTTAAAGGGACTCCAACAGCAAAGCAATGGGCTACCCATCGTCTGTCCTCCAGGTCACATGCAAGTTTCTGTGAAGGCACATGATTGTTTAGTGAAGCCAGTAGTCTAATAATGGCTGCTACTATGTCCTACCAAGATAAGGACCAAATCACTCTTCACAATGAATTTGTGATATAGAGCTGCAAAGTAAAGCTGGCTATAGATGCAGGAAAGAAAATCAAAAAGGTAGGGCCCCATTTTTCCCCTCCAATAACAAAAGTCAAATTAAAATCAGCTGAGATGGATGATGCTTGAAGAACCACCCACAGCTCAAATGTTTGCTCAATCAGCAGAAATCATCCAAAAATCTAAACAGGTGGGTCACATTTCAAAAGAATTTTCTTATGAAAATCGTAACCAAGATTTTTCTTTTGAATGTCACACCATTAGTGGGCTGCAGCAACAGACGATTTTCATGCAGCTATCAAATTTGAGTGATCAGGCATGTTGGAAAAACAAATTTCTAATGATGGGAGAATCATGCGAGAAAGATAAAATGAAAAAAAAAAAAAAAAAAAAATGCGCATGAGCAGAAGAAAAGAACAGTCTGGAAAGAAAAAGAAGATTCCTGGCCAAGAAAATTATTTATGTAGCAACAGGAGGTGAAATTGAAGGCTTGGTTGGTCGATTTTCAAAATCAATGGTGGCACCATCGGATCACAAAATGCACAAAATTTATGATTTTCGAAAGAAAATTAGTTGGGAATTTTATTTGACCTATGCATGGCCTGCATAAGGCTAGCCACAGACAGCGCAAACCAGGGTGGATAAAAAGCGATTAAAAAAATTTTTTTTTTGCTTTTTATCAAATTTAATTTTAATAAAATGCTTTTGGAGAAAAAAAAAAAAGAAAAAAAATCTTAAGATAGTTTTCTATTTAGGATACATTAATAATTTAGTTTATTCAGCATGAAATGAAGCTTCGTTATATAGCATGAGGCTGTATATTCTGCAAAAGTTTCATTTTTGGTAAACTCATTCAATTAATCCAAGCTGAGATAACATGCACTGCATTGATGCATTATTTTTTTAAAAAGGTACTTATATAGCGCCGTCAATTTCCGCAGCGCTTTACATATACATTGTATATTCATATCAGTCCCTACCCTCAAGGAGCTTACAATCTAAGGTCCCTAACTCACATTCATATACTAGGGACAATTTAGACAGGATCCAATTAACCTACCAGCATGTCTTTGGAGTGTGGGAGGAAAACAGAGTACCCGGTGGAAACACGCAGGTACAGGGAGAACATGCAAACTCCAGACCGGTAGTATAGTTGGGATTTGAACCAGCGACCCTTTTTACTGCTAGGTGAGATTCTACCCACTACACCACTGTGCTGCCCATTCACACAATTTCACAGTAACCCCAAGATAAAACAGAGTTCAGGAATATTCCTTTATCCCATTGTTTTGTAAATCTATGTACACTCCAAACTGTATAATTGAACTAGGTCTGATGTTGTTTTACTAACCTGACAGCTTTTAGATTCTAACTACTAAAGATCCATAATGGCAGTGCCTGTTAGCGGGCATCCACTCACCTGCTGCCGCATCACCAGCTGTCCCATTAAAGTGGATGGGACTATCGGTGAGTCAACAGCGGGTCAGAGGAGCAGCTGCAGGACAGAGATGACAGTTGCTCTTTAAAAATTATGATTTAAATCAAGTCTTTTTACTAGTGATTTAAATCAAATCTACCCTGGCGCAAACGTTGTCCGATTCCTGCTAAATGGGCTCAAACGCGAGCTGTGGGTGTTCCTGCCAGCATCACCCAACTCTGCTGATTTGAGATTGACTTTTGCTGATCTGGGCGGTACTTGCTGGACCACACCTAGTTTATATTTCTGCGGATTCAACAGGAAATGGGAAAAAATTTGAGCCATGTATGGTGAATTATCAGCTTATCAGCCAAACAGTGACTGCATCTTATCAGATATATATTCTCTTGTTGGGAATTCAAGCAGCCACGTCCACCTGTATACAATAGCCGACCATTACTGGGGATGAAGGAAATCGACCGATCTCCTCTCATTCAGTCTACACCAGGGGTCTCAAACTGGCGGCCCTCCAGCTGTTGCGAAACTACAAGTCCCATGAGGCATTGCGAGGCTGACCGTTAAAAGCATGACTCCCACAGGTAGAGACACAATGGGACTTGTAGATTCTCAACAGATTGAGACCCCTGGTCTACGCAGTCAGGCAGCCCTAACTGGCAGATGGCAAGCCCTAGTAAAGACTTCCCAAAGCTGAACAGGCATGAAGTGTTTATCCTTTAAAAGGAAGGTGGGGGCGGGGGGTCTTGTTTACACCCACAAGTTAATAAAAGTCTCTTCAGAATGTTTAGTGTTTCGCAATACCCTATAAGTCTTATGACGATCATTCAAAGATAACTGATATGTTAAAAAAAAAAAAATAAATAAATAAAAGGATTGTACATACAAAAACCAAGATAAAAGTTAAAAGTGGTTATAAAGTTAAATCATGTTTTACATTAATACACTCATTGCATTTAGGTTAAAAAAAAAAAGAAAAAAAAAAGTGCGATTTGTCTGCCCTACAAGTTACAATAAATATGCTTTGGGAAAGTGAAGGGAGTAGAGTTTGGTTAATAGAAAAGACCACATTAAATCAGCCTGTCAGTCTTTGGGAAAAACAATCCCCCACCCGAGCTCCCTTTGTGAGCTATTCTGAGCTCAGAGAATGTGAATAAAACCGCTCAGGACAAAAGCTTTACAAGACTTGGAGTGTCAGGAATTCTATAAGCAGCTAATTACTCTGAATGGGAAGAGACAAGACGCTAGACCGATGTCTGCCACCAATAAATCCAGACATTAGCTACTCAACTAGCTAAAATACAATACTGAGGTACCAAAAAAGACCAATACATTTCAAGTGGAAGGCAAGACTTCCACTGCCCCCCTCCTCCTACTTATCATGCATAAAAGAAATTGTTAAATTGTTTGCTTACCTTTAATTCTGTCTGGTCATGTGATCCGGGAGCTACAGCTACCCTGTGTTAGCGAGGGTGGGGCAGCCATTGCTGGAAGCCGGAGCTGCTGAACCACATGACCAGATTAAAAGAAGGTAAGCTCAGATTTTTTTTTTTATATATATATATATATATATATATATATATATATATATATATATATATTTATTTATTATGATACGTGGGAAACCGGCAGGAAGCTATCCATTGTTTAAAATGGTCATGTGATCTGCTGTGATTGGTCACAGCAGATCACATGACGCTGGCAGCGGGCCAGTACAGTGAAACCAGTAGTGAAGACTTGCCGGTTAGAGGTTTTTTTACTAAGACTTTAAAGGGCATCTAAACCAGTCCTCAAGTACCCCCGACAGGTCATGTTCCATTATTTTGCACAGGTGATTTGATCAGTTTTCACGGCCTTAGTAATTACCACAGCCGTTTCATCTGAGGGAAATCCTGAAAACATGACCTGTTGGGGGGTACTATGCGAAACACTCATCTAAACCAATTATCAACAATGTTATATTGTAGCCTACTAGTTCTTAGATGTGGTGGCTGTGTTAGACTTATTTTCACATGGCCATGCCTTCTGTCCTAGGTTGAGAAGATTCACTCGTCCACGCTATCTATGGAAGATCAACATTTTCATCCTAGGACATGACGTGTTTTTAGACTACTAAACAGCTCAGTCGTCTCCATAGGTTTTGCTTCGTGAATGCTGATGGCCACTTGTATTCAAAAGTATACATACTAAAAGAGGCAATAAAGCTTACCTTTCTGGTGGCATGTGTCTAGAAACTCCCCAGCTTTGCTGCTCTCCATCCACTACAAATATTTCACATTTCTGGTATGGTTGCCACCTAATCCCTTTAAACCCGAACACATATTAATTACACAGGTTCTGTGGGCGATTAAGGTGGTAATTAAACTCACTTGGTGCCTTGTCTGCATTTAATCAGCCTCAGAACCTGTGTAATTCAAAGATGTTCGGGTTTAAAGGGATGAGGTGGCAACTCTAACTTCTGGGTGTGTGGAATGCCTGCTCCCCTGCACAACCATGAAATGCAAAGGGGGGCAGAGTGAGGGGTAGAACAGGTATTGGCCCATCTGGCTGGGAAGCAGATGTGTTCCAAGACATGGACCGCCAGAAAGGCAAGTATAGTTCTCTAGCATAAACAAGAATGCTCAGCCAACTTCAGTTCATGGCTAGACTTTCTCTAATATGATTTATATAGGGCACCGATCTCTCCCCCAGCCCCCCCCCCCCCCCCCCCCCCCCAAGCGCAGCTATATCTGTCACACAAATGCAAAAAATATACCCATTGATTCTGACAAACAGAATACCTCCCTCCAAACTGACTGGCAGATCACTAGGTAAAAAAAAATAAGAAATTAAAGTATTAAACCCAGGACCCTGCATTCACTATATCTTAGGGCTGGGCGATTTTCACAAAAAAAAAAAAAAAAAAAAAAAAAAAAAAAAAAAAAACCAACACACACCTCGATTCGTTTCGAATCAAGTTTTGTTTTTTTTTTTTTGGACACCGCGCTGGTCCTGAGGAGCTGCGGGCAGGAGTTTTTAGGTGAGGCAGCGGCTTCGGCCTAGTCTGCGGCGTCCAGCCTCGCCCAAAAACTCCTGCCCGCAGCTCCTCAGGACCGGCGCAGTGAAAAAAAAAAAAAAAAAAAAAACGATTTGCTTAAATTTTGAATCGATTTGACCTCTCAACTCGATTCAAGATTTAAATTGATTTTTTTCCCCAGCCCTACTATATCTAGTCTCCCACAGTACACAGAACATGGAAATGCAATTATTTTAGAAAAAAATATAAACTGCTAAATACCTTTTCTCATCAGCAGTATATTGCAGTCTTATGACTTCTATCAGTGTCTGGTTAAAGATTATAAGAGGAGTTTTCATTCTCCCCTAATGGTCCCATTAGGCTGCAGGACCCCTGACCCTCTGTTTGGACAGTGCTGATCACAAGCACTCTCCCATGAAAGAAGAAAAAAAAAACACTTACAATACACACCAAACTGAGCATGTGCAGAGTGCCCTCAAAAGCTCTGTTCTATCACAAGATGAATTGGGGACAGTGGAAATAGGGGAGAATCAGAGAAGACCGGATCAAACAGCCTTTTTACACAACGCAGAGGATTAACCCCTTAGGGTCCACAGTATGTATAACAAGCATGATTTTGCTTTAAAAAATATTATATATATATATAAAAACCAGACCGTTTTTACTGTTGTGGGTTTAGTAACACTTCAATGCAGCCACTACACTGAAGGTCTGGCAAGCAGTAACATTTTTTTTTTTTTTTTATTTGGTTTAGATACACGTTTTAGTAGTCAGCTCCAATGTTGCTTAAAGCAGAACTTCGGCCTAAAGGGGAAGTTCCACTTTATGTCTTCCTCTCCCACCCCACCTGACATATTAAGATTTATTTTGGGGTGTGGGTATCTAGTTTTGATAGGTACCTGCTCCCACTTGGATCACTTAGCCCCCCCCCTTTGACTGCAGCCTTCTGGGACACATCACAGGAGGTTGTGGGACAAAAGTCCAGAGTGGCTCACGCATGCACAGTGGGAAACTGGCAGTGAAGCCACAAGGAGTAACCACCAGCTTCCCACAGTAAACACGTCGGTACCAGGGACCCAAAGACCGACGAAGAACAAGCACCGGATGAGCACAGCGCTGGATGCCTGGACCCATGAGTGTTCTTTTATTAAAAAGTCAGCAGCTACAGTTTTTTCTCTAAGGTGAAGAACCTCTTTAAAAAGAGGAGCTCCAGCCCCCCCCCCACCCCCACCCCAAAATGCAAAGTTAGCAGCTACACATACTGCAGCTGCTGACCTAATATTAGGTCACTTACCTGTCCAGGCATCCAGTAGTGTCCTCACCCCAGCCAATTGTTCATCGGGTGCTGGTGCCGCCATCTTGACAAAGGGTAAACTGCAGTGAAGCTTTGCAGCTTCACAGCTGGTTTCCAAGTATGCTGCGCTTTGTGAATAGGCGCAGTCTTCTGGGACTTGTGAAGTGTCCCAGAAGGGTGTGGAGGAAGGGGCATAAAATGAGCCAGGAGTGGGTAAAATATGAAAGATAATGTTATGCTGAGTAAATAGATACCAATCATGTCATGCTTTAAAATTGAGCACGCCCATGCAACCGCAACAAATGTCGTAATTTTTAATATCCATAGCTGACGCTTTAAAAGCCTTTACAGGTTACTGCTCTAGATTTAGGGCTCTTTCACACGGGGCGGATCAGTCGCCCCGTGAACACCCGCTTGCTCAGCGGGGATCGCTCCGCCGATCCCTGCTGAGCAGGCAGATGACAGTGTGCAGCGACGGACCTGTCAGAGCGCCGCTCTCCCCTATGGTGGATTGGATGATGACGGACCGTAGAGTCAGTCGTCACCCGATCCGATCACGGATGGAAAAGTAGGGTTTTCCTCCGTTACACTTTTTCGGATCGGGTCGGATGTCAGCGGACGTTCATCCGCTATTCCATAGGGATACATGTATGTCCGTTTTTCATCCGAAAATGGAAGGATGAAAAACGGACATACAGATCGTCCGTGTGAAAGAGCCCTTACACAGATCTGGTGCTAGAATTACTGCCCAAGATCTGATGTTCGTGGCGATACCTCACATGTGGGGTACGATCGCTGTTTGCGTGCATGCGGAACCTACGCACGCGCTCACCTTTGTAGGCGAGCACGAAGGGATGGGGGTGCTTTAAAAAAAATTTTTTTTTTTTTTTTTTCCTTTTTTACACTTTAACTTTTTTTTTCATCACTTTTATTTCTGTCACAAGAAATGTAAACATCCCCTGTGACAGCAATAGGCAGTCACTACCAGGTACTTTATGGAGAGATCTGGGGTCAATAAGACCCCAGATCTCTCCTCTTCCCTTAAAAGCATTCAAAACATCAAGATAGGTGTCATTAAATGCTTTACATTTTAAAAAACGGCACTGTCCCCAGAAGTGATGTATACTCAAATGAACAGCTCTGTTTAATGTGCCAGAGAAGACAGCGAACAGGCAGGTAGGGGCAATTTATTACAAAACAAACAGTGCATGTCTCCTGTGCAATAAAAGCCTGCCTACTCGCTGTTTGTTACAGCAGAGCTTCAGTTCTGCTTTAATGGCACTTCCCACAGTCAAGATGGTAGTGCTGGGGATCTGAAGACCAGTGAAGACAGCAGTGGACTCCTAGGCTTTAGGAACGGACTCCTAAACAGGACCCAGCAGACAAGTTTTCACACGCAACAAAATGCACGTTAAACGCATATAGGGTAGCCCATTCAAATGAATGGACTGCCTTATGCATGTAGCGCAAAAAAAAAAAAAAAAAAGAAGAAGTTTGAAAATATGCACATCGAGATGTGAATGCAGCTACAGGGAAAGACCTGTAGATTATGGGAATCATGGAGGCTGCTGCCATTGGTGAATGCTCCTAAAAATGTCAATAGCCTGCTTGGTTACTGATCCAAGGGATTTAATAAAAAGGAACTACAGTCATTGTTCAAAAAATTAAAAGCCAACAGCTGTAAATATTGTAGCTGCTGACCTTTAGCCCACGGTCACATCGGGGCGATTTGGCATGTCAAATCAGCGGCTATTAAATTTGCAGTGCCACACCAGATTCCCAAAAGCAGTTCCAGCACTACATTTGGTGACTACAGGGGCGATTTCAATAGATATCTATGCAGGAAAACGCACAGATTTCTCTGAAATCACTCCCAAAGTCGGACTGACATACGGGTTTGAAATTGTGTGAGTTCAGCTGCACTTGCACGATTTCTAACCCGCACTCAGTGTGAACCTGGGCTTAATAAGCAGACACTTACAGCCCAGGAGTCCACCACTATTTTCAGATTACCAGTGCCATCACCTTGACTGTGGGAAGCCAGCTGGGACTTCTTGGCTTTTCACTGAAGGCTCCCACTGTGCATATGAGAGACGCCTTATGCTTTTGGTCCTGCAGCCTCCTGGGACATGTGACTTGTCACCTAGATGAGAAATGTGAAAGTGGCAGCAGGCACTGGTCAGAAAAAGATACCCGCTTCTAAAAACTAAAAAAAAATTACTTTTCCAATAATAGTAGAGGGGGGGGGGGGGGGTGAGGAGGCGGAAGAGCAAAACTTTCACTTTCAGCTTGGGTTCATCACACTAGTGCAATGCGGGAACCAGCGCCAGTTCCCACATCGCTCCTCTCCCGCAGGCAGTCCTACCGCGAACCGCTGCGGGTGTCAGTAACAAAAATTAATGACACCCCCAGTTTAGTTTACAGATCGCAGTGCGAACTCGCACAGGAATCAGATCGCATAGGTGAGAACACCCATGCGATCCAATTCTAGTACAGGGAAAAACAAGTCCCTGCATATCTTCTGTCCAAATCTAATGCGAGTTCAGCCATACAAGTGTATGACTGAATTCAGTGTAAGTGTATGGCTGAACTCAATGTAAGCGATTGGCTGAACTCACATCTCACAGATATCGCATGTGATCGGCACCTGCAGTGCGGGTCCGAAATCACATGCAATCTCTGAGATCGTAGCAGCGTGAACCCAGGCTCAAGTGAAGTTCCACTTTATGTCACTTCACCAAAACGATTTCAGACAATGCCCAAAGTAAAGCCAGAGATCATTTAAGACAGCCAAGCAACTAGTATTTCCAGAAACAATGGTAACTTAAATACGAAGGGTCTTCAAAGTGTTTCCGCACTTTTTAATACTTAACCATTTCCATACCAGGCCTATTCTGACACTTCTCTCCTACATGTAAAAATCATAATTTGTTTGCTAGAAAATTACTCAGAACCCCCAAACATTAGATATATTTTTTAGCAGACACCCTAGGGATTAAAACGGCGGATTTGCGCTACAATTTTTCAAAAGCTTTTTTTTTTTTTTTCGAAAAAAAAAACTGTTTCATGAATTAAAAAAAACCAAAACAGTAAAGTTAGCCCAATTTTTTTTTATACAGTGGAACCTCGGATTGTGAGTAACGCGGTTAAACAAGCGTTTCGCAATACGAGCAATTATTTTTTTTTAAATCCTGACTTGGTTTGCGAGTGTTTTCTCGCAAAACGAGCAGGTTTCAAGCCTCTGCAGTATCGCATTTGGCCAGAGGTGCCGGTGACACTCGGAAGCAGTCAGTTGCCGAGTGCATCCGAGCGGTCTCCGAGTATTTCCGAGTCTCTCCAGCAACCCCCCCCCCACCTCTGGCCACACGCTGTATTGCATGCAATAGAAGTCAATGCGGAACAAATTATCTTTGTTTCCATTGACTTCGATGGGGAAACTCGCTTTGATACGCGAGTGCTTTGGATTACAAGCATTCTTCTGGAACGAATTATGCTCGTAATCCAAGGTTCCATTGTATAAATGCGAAAGATGATATTACTCTGAGTAAATAGATACCCAACATGTCACGCTTTAAAATTGCGCACATTGTGGAATGGCACCAAACTTTGGTACCTAAAAATTTAGAAAGACCTTTTAATTTTTTTTTTTTTTTTTTTTTTACAGGTTACCAGTTTAGAGTTACAGAGGAGGTCTAGTGCTACAATTCTTGCTCTAACGCACGCAGCGATACCTCACGTGTGATTTGAACAGTGTTTACATATGTGGGCGGGACTTACGTGTGCGTTCACTTGTGTGCGAGCATGCAGGACTAGGGCACTTTACTTTTTTTCAATTGTAATTTTTACTTACTTAAATTTTTTTTTTTTTATCATGTTTATTTCTATTACAAGGAATGTAAACATCCCTTGTAATAGGAATAGTGCATGACAGGACCTCTTTATGGAGAGGACATTTCTCCTCCAGGCTGGAAAGATTGAGATATAAAAAAAAAAAAAAAAAAAAAAAAAAGGGGGAGACAGATCTTTGTTTACAGCCGAGACCTGGGCTGTGTTTACTTCCACGGCCCGGACATGACATAATGTCGCGCCTGGGCCTCCGACGGTCAGAGATGACTGGGGACCATGCGGTCACCGGAAAGCTCTACGATCATCGTCCAGCGCTGGCGGATTCCTTCTCCGGGACGCCGACGGCACGGGCGAGCTTACACACCGCCGCCGACCCCTCCCCTTTCCTGCACGCACCGCCGCCGACCCCTCCCCCTTCCTGCACGCACCGCCGCCGACCCCTCCCCCTTCCTGCACGCACCGCCGCCGACCCCTCCCCCTTCCTGCACGCACCGCCGCCGACCCCTCCCCCTTCCTGCACGCACCGCCGCCGACCCCTCCCTGCACGCACCGCCCCCTCCCCCTTCCTGCACGCACCGCCCCCTCCCTGCACGCACCGCCGCCGACCCCTCCCCCTTCCTGCACGCACCGCCGCCGACCCCTTCCTGCACGCACCGCCGCCGACCCCTCCCCCTTCCTGCACGCACCGCCGCCGACCCCTCCCCCTTCCTGCACGCACCGCCGCCGACCCCTCCCCCTTCCTGCACGCACCGCCGCCGACCCCTCCCCCTTCCTGCACGCACCGCCGCCGACCCCTCCCCTTTCCTGCACGCACCGCCGCCGACCCCTCCCCTTTCCTGCACGCACACAGACTTAT
Organism: Aquarana catesbeiana; assembly: GCF_042186555.1. Lineage (NCBI taxonomy): Eukaryota > Metazoa > Chordata > Amphibia > Anura > Ranidae > Aquarana > Aquarana catesbeiana. The sequence continues at coordinate 76,527,649 of NC_133327.1, read as the reverse complement.
GGCCGTACATATGAGCTGAAAACGAATCGGACAAAAATTACCGCTTGACGCGATCGTATGATAACCGAATCGTTAGTACAGAGATTTCGAGAGCCGATCACAACAATTCATCCAATATTATTCCATCGGACAAGTACAAGACAAGCTGTTGTCCGAAAATACAAATACATTACAACGCATGACATCACTTCCGATTTTTTTTTCCTGTCATATGAGAATTTTTCGTGACTTTAGTAACCCATTCAATTTCTACTTGTGACTAGTGAGGCCCCATACACACTATTAGATTTTCTGCAGATTTTTGTCTTTAGATTTATCAAAACCATGTAATATTATTATGAGGTCAAACCTTAAGAGTTTCAATCTATATGCAATCAGGCAGGCCTTTGCACACTACATGGTTTTGGTAAATCTGAAGACTAAAAATCTGTAGAAAATCTAATAGTGTGTAAGGGGCTTAAGTGAGAAAAGTCTGACGATCTGTCGTCCGATTATCGGATGGTGTGTGCGGGTCATCGCTGATCCCTCTCCTCCCTACACACGCGCCCTGATTCTCCCCCCACACACACACACACAATATAAACACACCGATTCCCCCCTCAGACCACACATCGTTCCTTGTAGTAGACAGAGACACACCAATGTAAACATCACCCCTCTACATACACGCCGGATCCGGTGTGCCCCCTTTTCCGGTCCAGTGCGGCCTGTACTCCCTCTACCCTCCCTCTACCCTCCCCCCAACCTCGGGCCTAAATCCCCTGCTCGTCCGTACTCACCGCCGGGATCGGTGACCGCTCCAGACGCGGGCTCGGGCCTCATAGACGGAGACTGGAGGCTGTAGGCCCCAACTTACTGCAACATGGCGAGGACAGGCGGCCCGACAACCACCACCAACACTACTACAGCCGCTCTTCCTTCTCCCCCCTCCTCCTTCTGGAGCGCAGTGCAGCGTGGGAGAGCGAGTGTGGGCGGGGCCGGCCTTAACCTGACCCCTCCTCTTTCCCTTTAGTACGACGCCGTGAAACAACACAGCCACATCCGGGTCTGGCACTTCCTCTGCCCCGCCCACTATTACCCTGACCGACCCGCCCACCATTCTTTCCCCTCCACTTTTAGTCTTTCCCGTTGCCAGTACCTAACACTACTATTCTATATCTTCATGTCTGATCCATGGGATCCACTCTCACCAGCACCGACCACACACAATCATGATGATTATTACTCCAGTCAGTGTATCTCTGCATTACTCTCACCAGCCATCACCTGTCATTATTATTACTTTTAAAAATGAACGCTTTTGACGCAATCGTACGATAATCGGATCGTTAATACAGAGCTTTCGAGAGCCAATCACAACACTTCATCCAATATTATTCGATCAAACAAGCACAAAAATTTTTCTTTTGGTCAGTACAGTTGTCGTCCGAAAATACAATACAAATACATTACGACACATGACATCGCTTCCCATTCTTTTTTCTGTCATACGAGAATTTTCGTGACTTTAGTAACCCATTCAATCACTACTTGTGACTAGTAAGCGAGAAAAGTTGGACGATCTGTCATCCAATTTTCGGATCGTGTGTGCGGGGCATTATTCCCCCTCCCATCTCTGCATTACTCTCACCAGCGATGACCTGTCATTATTATTATTATTACTTTTATATTTTATTATTATTTTATGCTTTACTCTCACCAGTACTGATGTAACACATTATTATTATTATTATTATTATACTTCATACTCACCAGTACTGATGTAACACATTATTATTATTATAATTATTATTATTATTATTATACTTCGTGCTCACCAGTACTGATGTAACACATTATTATTATTATAATTATTATTATTATTATTATACTTCGTGCTCACCAGTACTGATGTAACACATTATTATTATTATTATTATTATTATTATTATACTTCATACTCACCAGTACTGATGTAACACATTATTATTATTATTATTATTACACTTCATGCTCACCAGTACTGATGTGACACATTATTATTATTATTATTATTATACTTCATGCTCACCAGTACTGATGTGACACATTATTATTATTATTATTATACTTCATGCTCACCAGTACTGATGTGACACATGATTATTCAATTGAGCCCTGGAAGATTTACCCCCCCCCCCCTTCATGACCAGGCACTGCCTTTCTTTAACTGACAATTGCGCGGTCATGCGACGCTGTACTCAAATAAAATTGACGTCCTTTTTTTGCCCATAAATAGAGCTTTCTTTTGGTGGCATTTGATCACCTCTGCAGTTTCTATTTTTTTGCGCTATAAACAATAAAAGAGCGACAATTTTGAATCAAAACTGTATTTTTTTACTTTCTGCTATAAAACGTATCCAATAAAAATTTTTTAAAAAAATCAAATTTCTTCATCAATTTAGGCCAATATGTATTCTGCTCACGCGTGTGCCCGCTAGGCAGACGTTTGGGTACACCCTTTAGCCTGCCCCTGCCATTGTGCCAATGTAAATCGGCGTGTGGCAGTGTGGTTAATAATAGTATTATTATTATGTTGGGTTCACACTATTGCTAATTGGATTTGGGTTTCCCCGTATCCAGTTCACATATCAGGAGATTGTGACCAGCTCTCTATGGATCCAGTTCACACATCTCTGGAGCAGCTCCGGTGCGAATTGCTGTCCTGTGCGTCTTCTGGTCCGTTTCAGGTCAGAATACAGCCAAAAATTTGTGCTGAAATTGGACCTGAAACGGTGAACAGGGACGCATCTGACCCCCTACTGTGAGCCGCTCCATGCTGCGGTGTGAACCCAGCCTTATACAGGATTTATATAGCGCTAACAGTTTGTGCAGTGCTTTACAACATGAGGGCAGGCAGTACAGTTACAATACAATACAGGAGGAACCAGAGAGCCCTGCTCGTAAGAGCTTACAATCTAGGAGGGAGGGTCAAGTGATACAAAAGGTAATAACTGTGGGGAATGTGCTGATAGAGAAAATAAAAATACAGTTGTTATGTGGAGGCAGGATAGGCTTCTCTGAAGAGAGGGGTTTTCAGGGATCGTCTAAAAGCAAACAGAGTAGGACATAGTTGGACAGCATGAGGTAGGGAGTTCCAGAGGATGAGAGAAGCTCAGAAGAAGTCCTGGAGGCGAGCATGGGAAGAGGTGACAAGGGAACTAGAGAGCAGGAGGTCTAGGGAGCAATGTAGAAAACGATTAGGTTGGTATATTGAGACAAAGTTAGTGATGTAGCTGGGGGCCAAGTTGTGGATGACTTTGTAAGTTGTTGTTAGTATTTTGAATTGAATTTGTTGGGAGAGAGGGAGCCAGTGAAGGGATTGGCAGAGAGGAGTAGCAGACACTAAACGGTTGGTAAAAGAAGGTAGAGAAAGGAAGCGCCACCTAAGTGTAGTATTAAAGGGTACTTTAATGACACAATAAAAGGTCACACTTACAGGAAACAAAGGGTTAAAAGGGCTCATCTGCATTAGGAGGATGGTCCATGGTGTGGTCCTCAGTTCAGGGTCCGGCAGTGCTGCAGTGATGTTTCTCGGCCCTAGAGACGTTCTGTGGCTGTCAGGAAGAGGCTGGGGCCGGCATGGAACGCACGTGACGTCACGGGCCATACGATGAATTCCGGGAGCACTTCCGGGGGAGGGCTCCAACCGAGGAGAGAAACTTGATAGGCTATGCGCTCTGAGTCACTGCTCCTTCAAAGGGCCTGAGGCCTCTTCCTGACGGCCACAGGACATCTCTAGGGCCGAGAAACATCTCTGCAGCACCACGGACCCTGAACTGAGGACCACACCATGGACCATCCTCTTAATGCAGATAAGCCCTTTTAACCCTTTGTTTCCTGTAAGTGTGACCTTTTATTGTGTCATTAAAGTACCCTCTAATACTACACTTAGGTGATGCTTCCTTTCTCTACCTTCTTTTGCCTACTACAGAGCCAGCTCTCTGAGGACAGCAGCCGCTTTTTTAACCAGCCACGATACTTACATGTTTAACCCCTGAACTGCCAGATACCTGCTTAACCCTTGAACTGTTATATGTAGTGCTATGGACTAATTGCCTAGCTACCTAACACCCCAAGTATTGTATGCACTTGTGTATCTGCGCTTATAGTTAAACAATGACCTCTTTCTGTCCACTAAACGGTTGGTAAGGTGGATAAGCCTGGCAGCAGCATTCATTATGGACTGAAGTAGGGACAGCCTATGTAAAGGTAATTCCGTGAGGAGGGAGTTGCAGTAGTCGAAGCGAGAGATAACCAGGGAGTGAATTAGAAGCTTTGTGGTGACATTGGTTAGGAAGGGGCATATTCTGGAGATATTGCGGAGGTTGAGGTGGCAAGATCTGGACAGTGATTGGATGTGGGGCTGAAAGGAGAGTTCACAGTCCAGGATTACACCTAGAACTTTGGCATGCGGGGATTGGCTGATAGTTGTGAGATTGATCTTCACAGAGAAATCAGGGGAAGGAGCATGTGGGGGAGGAAATATTATGAGCTCAGGTTTTGGATAGATTGTAGATTGACTTTGAGGAAGTGGTTTGACATCCAGGCTGATATGTCTGTTAGTAAATTAGTGATGTGTGAGGAAACTGAAGGAATAAGGGGTAAAGACAAAGATGTGGGTGTTGTCAGAGTAGAAATGGTATTGGGAGTCATAGGAGGATATCAGTTGACCCAGGGAGGAGGTGTAAAGGGAGAATAAGAGAGGTCCGAGGACAGACCCTCAGGGGACCCCAACAGTCATGGAGACCAAGGGCATGGAGTTTTATGAGGAGAAGGCTTGCTCCCGAGCCACCCTGTCTGCGTCCATTGACATGGACAGGACGGTTTGGCCCTGCCCCTCTCACTTCCGTGTCACAGAAATGGCTTCCACTGTCATAAATCTGTGCAGTGAGGAGGGACAGAGTCAGGAGAGCCGCTGCTCTCATGCACATCTCTCGATCAGGATCAGGTAAATATAAAGGGGGTGGGGAAACGTACAGCACAGAAGGTTTTTTGCCTTATTGCTTAGAATGCATTAAAGCGGTAGTAAACCACTATGTGTGTGCGTGTTTTTTTTTTTTTTGCAACCTGCAAGGTAAAGCCATAATGTGCTAGTATGCATTGCATACTAACACATTATGTGAACTTACCTGAAAACAAGACCTCCAGTGCCGCGCTCTCACCGTTGAGAGGGCTTCTATCTTCATCCAGTCTTCCTTCCAGGTTCACGGACTCCTGCTGTGTGAGTGGCCGGAGCCACGATGATATCACTCCCACGCTTGTGCACGGGAGCCGCCACTTATGGCACAGGACTCTGAAGGAACGGCCTGGGTGACCTCACCGGCTGCATGTACAGTAAATTTCTCCTAAATGGTGCACGTTTAGAGGATATTTACAGTACCTATAGGTAAGCCTTATTATAGGCTTACCTATAGGTGAAAGTCAGAATATGGGAGTTTACTCCCACTTTAAGGTAAGAAACCTTAAAGCTTTACAAGTCCTCAAGAGAGTTATAGCTTGCCTAAAAGGGGATTCCGTTTTCACCAACCTGGTTTTGAACAATGTACTAATAATTAACAGACCTGATGTCCAGATTACATGGGTAACCAGCACATTTAAAGCTTATCTATAGTCAAAAATGTAAAATCATACAGTAGTACCTTGGATTATGTGCATAATCCGTTCCAGAAGAATGCTTGTAATCCAAAGCACTCGTATATCAAAGCAAGTTTCCCCATAGGAGTCAATGGAAACTCAGATAATTTGTTCCACAGCCACTGCTTGTCTATGCAGTACCGCATGTGGCCAGGGGTGGGGGGAATGGAGACACTCGGAAACACTCTGAGAAGCTCAGAGACCACTTAGAGTGTTTCCGGCTGTCTCCGAGCGGCTTCATTGGCACCCCCGAACCTCGGTACTGCACAACCCAGAGGCTTGAATCCTGCTTGTCTTGCGAGACAACGCTCGCAAACCGAGTCAGGATTTAAAAGAAAAAGACAGCTCGTATTGCTAAACACACGTAAACTGCATTACTCGCAATCCCAGGTTTTACTGTATATTGATTTACACACTGTATTGCAATTATTTCTAGCCAACTCCTATTGAGTTGAACAATCCTGAAGTTTGTAAACTTACTTTGTGAAAATCCCCACACATTACTTCCTTGAATTCTGTGACACATGGTCACTATGCCCTGTGAGTAGGCACTGCTGTATCACACATTCCACAGAGACTTCCGCCTGAACTACAGAGTTGCGGAGAGGAGGAGTTTCAGGAGGCGGAGTCAGTGCAGGAATCACTGCTTGAAGGCAGCAAGGTACCATGGGATATGTAGTCCTTACAAACTAAAAATAAACAGCAGAGGAGAAGCTGCCAAGCATGCAGGGAAGTCCAGAAAGTTCTGTAAAGAGATGACAAGAGGAACTCACAACATAAAAGGAGATTTCTCAAATAAGCAAGGCACCCCCCTACCTTTCCGAAACCTTTTTTTTTTTTTTTCATTATTTTAACACATTTTTTTTTGTTTGCATTCCTCTCTTCTAGCAAGGAAAAAAATACATAAAATGTATCTTTTTCTTTGTTCAAAAGGAGAAGTATACAGCAGTGTCCGGGGGCCTCCCTCCGCTCCAGAACGCACCGAAGAAGCTCATGAATCAAATTTTGGCAACGAGCCAACAATCACAGAAAAATCACATGGTGTTGGGGGTGTTATTAAGAATTAACGACACCCAAATGTGCATCGCTCGTTTTACAGCGATTTTGAATTGCGGGCAGAATTTCAGCTATTCCAAATTGCCAGGTGAGAATGACCACCATCGCAGCTAATCACAGGCCATCGTAACACTCACATGATCAGAAGCCTCCTGTCTTCGTTAGTACAAGACCTGGAGCTGGTGCTGACAGCTCACTCTCCATGCACAAAGCACTAACGTTGATATGCACCTAAGCTGTGCCACAGAAGAAATCCCACCTCTGTGGCAATGCATGTATGTGTGAGGCTGATTGGAACAGGTTAAAGCATAGGTTTACAAAAAAAAAATCAGCACAAGGACATTACTTATGATTGATGCCTTGTGCGCTTGTGCTGCTATCTCCTCCTTTAGGGCCAGGTAACACCACATGCAGTTCAGTGCATTTTTTTTTTTGCATGAAAAACGCATGAAAAGTAGGTTATATGGTTTCCAATGTCATAGTTGGCACCCGTGCAGTCAGTTCCAGGGCTTTCCAGTAGAACATGCTGCATTTTTCCTGCACTGGACTGTACTGGAACGCGGTAAAGCGCATCAAGAATGCACTGGAACGCATCAAAAACGCACCGGATCCCAGGACAGTGAAAACAAAAACAGGGAAAAAGAAGAAAAAAGGATCTGAAATGTATCCGGAAATGCATCAAAAAACGCACCCGAATGTAACAAAAACACATTAAAAATGCGCATGCAGAAACGCATCTGGAACGGATCTAGAGTGCGTTTTTGTGGTGTGAACCAGCCCTGAGTAGAAATCTTCCTCCTCCCTCAACTCCTACCACCATAATCTTCTAGTGTAGTAGAGTTTGATAGAACTGAGGGAGCTGCAGGCATTCATCAAGAGTGCCGGGCTACACTCATCCTTTTCTCCCACCTCCTCCATTTACAGAGGCCATGCTACAGCTTCCATGAATGAAACAGCTATGGACAGGGCACAAGCCAAACTGACCACTGGCCAGAAATGAACCACAAAATAAAATTAAAGACTAAAAAAAAACCCAATAATGATGTAGCACCCTGGAGTTTAGGCAGGGCTACTTCTCACAAATTTACTTGCCAGGAGTAGTTATCCTCTTTGACTGCTAGAGATCTATTGATTTCTCCCTAAGTTTGGCCTTGTTGCACTTTTCTCTTCTATCACTAGGTGGCTGGGTACTTGGTGGTACTAGATATGAGAAGGGCAACCCAAGGTCAGGTTATGGGTATATGGGGTATCTCAGACAATGGGCAGGGGTTTTCTTGAATCCCTTGGCCTGCTGGGAAACACTTTATATTTGGGTGAGGTCAGGTGATCTGTGGTCTGTGCCACCTGGACCGCTGTCTGGGTGGACGTGTGTTGTGTTGCCCAGGTTGCTAGGCCGAAGATGGGGCCTATCCCAGGCACATCTGGCTGCTAGGCTGTCTGGGGGCCTATCCATAAGCAAGAGAGCAGCGCAGGGTATGGGATTTAGGCTTGCAGTCCAACCAAAAGTGACGGTTCTGTCGGTCAGAGAACCTGTCGTGGTCAGAGGTAGAGGGGAAGCTCTCACCAGTAAGGGCTATCTGCCTTATTACCAGGGACCCCAGTGAGTAACTGAAGCAATCCTGGAGCAGCAATCAGAATTAAAGTACAGTTTCATAGCTGTGACATATGTGAGCGGGTTGCCCTTCTGGAAGCTCGCATTCCAGATCTGGAGGAGCAAGTTAAGGGTCTAAGGAGAGAGAGGGAGCTCAGCGTACTGAAGAACTACAAGGAGTGATTGTAGTGAAAGTGAAGGAACTGTTAAGCTTTGTGTTTGGAACTGTTAAATACTTTTGCCATAGGAGACAGCATTCCTTCACATGCAGATGTGGTGTGTTGCTGGATGCCTTTCCCTGCATGGCTGTCCTCCTATTGAAGTCTCGGAGTCTGCCAATTAATCTTGCAACTACCTAAGGGTGTCCTGGCCCTAACCCTCTCACCCCCAAAAAGGTTTGTTAAGAGAAATAAACTTGCTTTTCCGAGAAGTGTCTGGCACCCAATAACTTTAACAACTTTGCACTCACCATGCCTCACAACCCACTACATTTAGATGGATGTCAGCTATCCCTGGCCCTGGAGGTTCTCATTAGATCAAAGACGGCCTGGGACCTTGCTACAATAAGAACAAAAAAGCAGCAAAGGGGTTGATTGTCCAAAGAACTAGCAATCAGAATTAAAGTATAGTTTCATAGCTGTGACATATGTGAGCGGGTTGCCCTTCTGGAAGCTCGCGTTCCAGATCTGGAGGAGCAAGTTGCAACACTGAGCAGAAAGGACAACCTTGAAACGGGTCCTCTGCTCGCTGACCAGGTGGTCAGTGGGGTTGATGTGGAGGGAAAAGTCAGGATTATCAGGTAGGAAGATGGGTTAATGTAGTTAGAAAGAGTGGTAGGGGCTCACAGAAAAAGAAGGCCAGTCCTGTGTTTGTGCACCAAAACAAATTTGCCAAATTGAGTGAAGATGTGGAGGTGGCAAACACAGAGGTGGCAGCCCTGGATGTCACTGCTACCCCTAACAGCTGGTAGAGCAGCTCATCTAGTAAGGATGGTAGGGGTAGTGCAGGTAGGCCTAGACAGTTGGTGGTAATAGGGGATTCTATAATCAGAAGGACTGAAAGAATAATTTGTCGCCAGGATCGTCTCAGCCGAATGGTTTGCTGTCTCCCCGGTGCTAGGGTTCAGTATGTGGTGGACCGGGTTGATAAATTACTGGGAGGGGCTGGGCACAACCCAGCTGTCTTGGTCCATGTTGGAATTGGTATTGCTGAATCTTGGCTTCATTCCTCACATGACTGGGCTATTAATATTCCTGGCTATGCACTCTTTTGGAGAGACAGGCTAAAAAAGAAAGGTGGCGGTGTCTGTCTCTATGTGAGAAGTGATCTCAAAGCGAGTGTGAATGATTGTGAGCCCCAGGGAAGTAGTAATGCGGCATTCGCAGTGGGTGTGGCCAATGGCGTTAACAGTGAAAGGGGCATTTGGGCTCTTCTCGTTAAGTCTGATTTGGCCAGCAATGGCTTGTCCTGTGCCAAGTATTTATCCCAGCAAATATATATACATGCAGCAAATCTATAATGGCCACCATGTTCTTCAGGACATGTTCTCCTACCATGTACTAAGGCCACCCACCTCCTATACCAGGCACTAACAGATATGGGGGAATGGGAGCAGACATCTACTACACCCACATCCAGCTAGAATGGACTACAAGTCCCAGAATTCCAGAGAACAGCCAGCCACCTGAAACTGAGTGAAAAAGTGCTGGATAGTTAAATCGATTATAAAGCCTCGTACACACGATTGGACTTTGACAGGCTCCGACCGTTTGTACGCTCCATCGGACAATTGTTGTCGGATTTTCCGCTGACAAATGTTGGATAGCAGGTTTTCAAATTTTCCGCGAACAAATGTGTGTTGTCGGATTTTCCGAGCGTGTGTACACAAGTCCATCGGACAAAAGTCCAAAGTACAAACACGCATGCTCGGAAGCAAGGACGAGCCAGAAGTGGTCGGTCTTGTAAACTAGCGCTCGTAATGGAGAATTAACATTCGTGACGTGGCAAATTATGAAATCTCGAAATGCAGTGCATAATTCTCTTCTTCTTTAATGGTATAATAATGAAGCTGCTTTGCTGGTGATACTGATGGAGTTATTGCAAACTCATTTTCAAAGGTTCTTTTTTTCTAGTGATATCAAGAATAATATTATTATGCTTTTTTTTTTTATTTGGGCAAGTTACCACAACACCATTATCCCGTAGTGTTTAAGAACAAAGATACAACTATGTTGGTGTCCCTTGTCAACTTTACATTGTATTTTTTTTAATGTAACTGCCTACTCCTAAACTATCATTTGAAGTAAAGCACATAGCCAAGTATTATTCTCCACAATTTTTTTATTGTGCATTAAAAAAAGAAAACAAATAAAATGAGACATGCTATCAGCCAATAGAACTTAACCAAAAAGTGCATTCTATGCATCCAAAAATAGAGAAAATATACCAAATTAAATCATTATTCAACCAAAAAAAATTATGTCAAAGCAATAACAAAGGCCAATAATAAATAACACGTTATCTCCTCCGATTCTGCAACATGGCTGGTTGATGAAAGGACGTTCAGAAACAAACTGAAAAGTACAAAATGAAAAGTGCGAAATGAAAAGCGCGAATCAACAGTCACCAAACTTCTACTAACACGAAATTAGCAGAAGGAGCCCAAAGGGTGGCACTAAAGAGCTGAAAAACAACGTAGTACGTCACTATGTTCATAATTGTTGGCCAACAATTGTGTGGCTGTGTGTATGCAAGACAAGTTTGGGCCAACGCCCTTCAGACAAAAGTCTACAGTTTTGTTGGCCAACAATCCGATCGTGTGTACGAGGCTTAAGGCCCCTTTCACACTTATACGACTTGTCGCACGATTTTGTACTGCAAAATCGTATGACAAGTCATTCTCCATGATTTTCAATGACCACCATTCATATTGGCACGACTTTAAGTCGTGCCGACTTGAAAGTAGTCCCTGCACTACTTTGGTCCAACTTCTATGCGAATTGTACTCCATAGATCTCAATGTTAAACCCTCAAGTAGCATGCAAATCGTACCTGAATAATATAGACACAATTTCAGTACGACTTTGTAAGCACAAGCCTGGCTCGCTGATCGGGAAAGGAAAACTTTTTTTCCTTTCGCGATGAGCGACAGGCAGTGCTGACAGCTGTCTTGTATGCATCATGAAGGGGAACACCGCGCCAAGTTTTAAATGAAAAAAGCGTGGGTCTGGTATGGATCTTAAGGGGAACCCCCTACGCCGAAAAATTGGTATGGGGTCCCCTCCAAAATCCATACCAGACCCTTATCCGAGCACACAGTCCGGCCGGTCAGGAATGGGGGTGGGGACGAGCGAGCGCCCCCCCTCCTGGACCGTACCAGGCCGCATGCCCTCAACATGGGGGGTGGGTGCTTTGGGGCATGGGGGGCGCCCTGCGGGGCCCCCCACCCCAAAGCACCTTGTCCCCATGTTGATGAGGACAAGGGTCTCTTCCCGACAACCCTGGCCGTTGGTTGTCAGGGTCTGCGGGCGGGGGGGCTTATCATAATCCGGGAGCCCCCTTTAATAAGGGGGCCCCCCAGATCCCAGCCCCCCACCCTTTGTGAATGAGTATGGGGTACATCGTACCCCTACCCATTCACCTAGGGAAAAAAGTGTCAATAAAAAAACACACTACACAGGTTTTTAAAGTAATTTATTACACAGCTCCGGGGTCTTCTTCCAACTTCAGGGGTCTTCTTCCGACTTCGGGGGTCTCTCTGGCGTCTCCTCCCGATGTACTAATCTTCTGCCGGCTCCTCCACTATCTTCTGCAGCTCTATTGCTAGTGGTGGCCCGGACTTCTGCCTTCTGCCTTCTGCTTTTCTTCCAATGTTGACACAACGCTCTCTCCGGCTGGAATGCTCTCTGAGAGCTCCGCAATGAACTTATATAGGCGGTGACCCCGCCCCCTTATGAGGTCACTGTCCCGGGGCATGCTGGGACTGTGCCGTTATAAGGGGGCATGGTCAACATCACCCGGTGACCACGCCCCCTTATGACAGCACAGTCCCAGCATGCCCCGGGACAGTGACATCATAAGGGGGCGGGGTCACCGCCTATATAAGTCTATTGCGGAGCACTCAGAGAGCATTCCAGCCGGAGAGAGTGTCGTGTCAACATTGGAAGAAAAGAAGAAGGCAGAAGGCAGAAGTCCGGGCCACCGCTAGCAATAGAGCTGCAGAAGATAGCGGAGGAGCCGGCAGAAGATCAGGACACCGGGAGGAGACGCCGGAGAGACCCCCGAAGTCAGAAGAAGACCCACAAAGTCGGAAGAAGACCCCGGAGCTGTGTAATAAATTACTTTAAAAACATGTGTAGTGTGTTTTTTTATTGACACTTTTTTCCCTAGGTGAATAGGTAGGGGTACGATGTACACCATACTCATTCACAAAGGGTGGGGGGCCGGGATCTGGGGGGCCCTCTTATTAAAGGGGGCTCCCGGATTCCGATAAGCCCCCCGCCCGCAGACCCCGACAACCAACGGCCAGGGTTGTCGGGAAGAGGCCCTTGTCCTCATCAACATGGGGACAAGGTGCTTTGGGGTGGGGGGGCCCCGCAGGGCGCCCCCCATGCCCCAAAGCACCCACCCCCCATGTTGAGGGCATGCGGCCTGGTACAGTCCGGGGGGGGGGGGCGCTCGCTCGTCTCCACCCCCATTCTTGACCGGCCGGGCTGCGTGCTCGCATAAGGGTCTGGTATGGATTTTGGGGGGGACCCCACACCGATTTTTCGGCGTAGGGGGTTCCCCTTAAGATCCATACCAGACCTAAGAGCCTGGTATGCCCCTGGGGGGGAACCCACGCCTGTTTTTTATTTAAAATTTGGCGCGGCGTTCCCCCTCATGATTCATACCAACTACTGTATGTTTTCATTTGTTAATCCCAAAGTTGTGGCAAAGTCGTACAAAGTAGCACTGCTCCCAAATCGCGGCAAAATAGCCGACGCGAAATCGCGGTAAAATCACGCGACTTTGAAGTCGTATAAGTGTGAAAGGGGCCTGAGGCTTCGTGTTTTTTTTTTTAAAATAACAAACATGTCATACTTACCTCCACTGTGCAGCTCGTTTTGCACAGAGTGGCCCCGGTCCTCCTCTTCTGGGTTCCTCGACGGCTCTCGTGGTTCCTCCTCGCATCAGATAACCCCCTAGGAGAAGTGCTCTCCCAGGTTACCGTGCGCACTCCTGAGTCCAGCATTTCCATCCATCAACACGAATTCCGGACTTGGCCCCGCCCCCCGGCACCCACGTCATTGGATTTGATTGACAGCAGTGGGAGCCATTGGCTGCACTGCTATCAATCTATCCAATCTAGAGCCGGGACCCCGTGCAGAGAGGGAGAGTGCATCTCCACCGAGAGAATTATGGGGCTCAGGTAAGAAAAACTGGGGGGGGCTGTCACTGGTCACTGTCAAAAGTGACTAGTGAAAAAAACATGAGGGTTTACAACCCCTTTAAGTCATACAGCCATTTCTTGGCCAGAGAGATGGAGGGGAGCTAGGGCTGACAGACAGATGAAGCTTCTTGTTTAGTGAGAAGGAGCAAGCCACACATACCCTCAAGGGAGCCGCTGGGAGCACCTGCTTACTCACTGCTCAAACCTAGGGAAAGCCCAGGTGACAGATGGATAAGGAAGCTGAAAATAACCCACTCCACTTATCCTGTCTGGAACCAGACCACGGGGCAGAGGCAGAAACTGTTGCTGGAGGCCCATGAGGTACTCGAATTCCCTGCACCTGTGTGTGTTTACTACACTCTCCCCATCCCACTGCTCCCACCAGTAATGAGCACCCGCACCACCGACCATGTGCAGGGCCGGCGTAACCATTAGGCGGGAAAGTCAGCCGCCTAGGGCGGCAGGATGGGAGGGGCAGTAAAATCCTTGCTGACAAAGTGACTCTGTACCGCTCCTTGCTATTACCACCCCGCCGCATAGAGCAGATTGGCGCTCTATTGCAGTATGCGGGGTGACAAGCCAGAGGATGAGATGGGCGGGGATAAGGATAAACAAGCGTGGGCGGAGCAGGGGGTGGAGTCTGTGTGGGTAGCTGCGGGACAAGCGTCTTCTCCCCCAGGCACCATGACTTGTAATGTGGAGATGGAGAGTATACCGTCACAGTAACACAGTGAGAGCGGGGAAAGCTTACACGGGAGTCGGCCTGTGTGTCTCCACTGTCCTCCTAACCCCCGCCCTCACTCTGCTACTTCTCCAATCCGATACTCCGCCTCCCATTTGTGCCTGCCCAACCCCGCCCACACTCCATCCACATGCATGGCATGCACTTGCTCTGTGCTGCGAGAGGATAGCTGCTACAGCCCTGAGGGACACCAGACTGAATGGGGGAGACATACAGTAATTGGTGAGTGTGAATTCCATCCCCAGAACAACCCCCCTCTCTGTTCCCACCACTTTGTGCTCTGCACCTTCTTCCCCCCTCTCCCTTTATTTTTCTTTCTCTACCCTCCTTCTTTTCTTTACACCTCTCTTCTTCCTCCTCTCCCTCATTCTCTCCCCTCTCCCTCATTCTCTCCCCCACTAGACCAGGGCCTAGCCTGTCCATATACCACCTGGGCTATATACCACCCTGTGACCCTGGCCTGTCCATATACCACCCTGGCCTGTCCATATACCACCCTGTGACCCTGGCCTGTCCATATACCACCCTGTGACCCTGTCTATATACCACCCTGTGACCCTGTCTATATACCACCCTGTGACCCTGTCTATATACCACCCTGTGACCCTGGCTATATACCACCCTGGCCTGTCCATATACCACCCTGGCCTGTCCATATACCACCCTGTGACCATGGCCTGTCCATATACCACCCTGTGACCCTGGCTTGTCTATATACCACCCTGGTCTGTCTATATACCACCCTGGCTTGTCCATATACCACCCTGGCTATATACCGCCCTGGCCTATCTATATACCACCCTGTGACCCTGGCTATATACCACCCTGTGACCCTGGCTATATACCATCCTGACCTGTCCATATATCACCCTGGCCTGTCCATATACCACCCTGTGACCATGGCCTGTCCATATACCACCCTGTGACCTTGGCCTGTCTATATACCACCCTGGTCTGTCTATATACCACCCTGGCCTGTCCATATACCACCCTGGCTATATACCGCCCTGGCCTATCTATATACCACCCTGTGATCCTGGCTATATACTACCCTATGACCCTGTCTATATACCACCCTGGCCTGTCCATATACTACCCTGGCCTGTCCACATACCACCCTGGCCTGTCCACATACCGCCCAGGCCTGTCCATATACCACACTGGCCTGTCCATATACTACCCTGGCCTGTCTATACACCTGTGGATCAGGGCTGGTGTGAGGAAGCGAGCTGGTGTCGCCACTGTTTGTCTTCAGACCGGGTCCAGGGGCACAGGTACGGGCTGCGGACCACGGCTGAAGAAATAGTGGCAAGGCGCTGCAAAAATCTCCACCCCGCCACCTCCATCGTATACATGGGCAGGGAAAGTGGGTGGAGTCAGGGGCAGAGCCAAGGGGAGGGGGCGGCAAAATTAGGTTTCGCCTAGGGTGTCAAAAATCCTTGCACCAGCCCTGACCAGTTTGTCTCCTGCAATGCCCTGCTCCGTTCTGGCCTCCCACCCTGGCTATGGCAGGCACACATCTCCACTGCACCTGTCTGTGTCATTGTCTGCCAGCAGTTTTCATTAGCACTGCATTGAAGGATACGGGGGAATGAGAGAGCACTCAGCAGTGAAGCCGCAGCCTTCGGGATCATTAGCGGCACTCTATTGAAGAATATGGGGGGAGGGACGTGGATTAAAGGTATGAACCCCCCACTAAGTTCCCACACTGGCTGGGACTGGAGTTATGCTGCTATGTCCGGCTTTCAGGAGGACAGAAACCCGGACAAAAGTGTCAAAACCTGGACTGCCTGGGTCATTCCTGTACAGGTGGCAACCCTACCTGGACTAGATGGCATCCACCCACGGATCCTAAAAGAATTTAGCTCTGTCATTTTAAAGCCATTATATCTAATTTTTAGGAACCCATTAATGACTGGAATAGTGCCACTGGATTGGCGCAGGGCCAATGTGGTGCCTATAATTAAAAAGCTATCAAAGTCTGTACCAAGTAACTATAGACCTGTTAGTTTAACTTCTATAGTTGGGAAGATACTGGAGAGTTTAATAAAAGACCACATAGATAAGTTCTTGCTGGAAAAAATATTTTAAGCAACAGACAGCATGGATTTATGTAAGACAGAAGTTGTCAAACAAACCTGATTTCTTTTTATGAGGAGGTAAGTAAAACCTTGGACAGAGGGGTGGCTGTGGACGTGGTATACTTGGATTTTGCAAAAGCGTTTGACACAGTTCCCCACACACGGCTAATGTGTAAGGTAAAGTCTACAGGTTTGTAAAAATCAGCTTGTGAATGGATAGAAAACCATCTAAAAGACCGAATTCAGAGAATAGTGCTTAATGATTATTACTCTGAATGGTCTAGGGGTTATCAGTGGTGTACCCCGAGGTTCAGCGTTGGAACCCTTACTTTTTAATATCTTTATAAACGATATAGGATCTGGGATTGGAAGTAACATTTCTATCTTTGTGGAATAATGTTCTTACAGGATGTCTCCAACTTAGAAGTCAACCTCAATGTACTGTTTCATTGGGCGAATGTGGCAGATGAGTAGAGATGAGCCGAACACCCCCACTGTTCGGTTCGCAGCAGAACATGCGAACAGGCAAAAAATTTGTTTGAACACTCGAACACCGATAAAGTCTATGGGACACGAACGTGAAAAATCAAAAGTGTTAATTTTAAAGGCTTATATGCAAGTTATTGCCATAAAAAGTGTTTGGGGACCCGGGTCCTGCCCCAGGGGACATGTATCAATGCAAAAAAAAAATTTAAAAACAGTAGCTTTTTGGGGAGCAGTGATTTTAATAGTGCTTAAAGTGAAACAATAAAAATTAAATATTAATTTAAATATCGTGCCTGGGGGTTGTCCTTAGTATGCTTGTAAAGTAGCTCAATATTCCCATGTTTAGAACAACACAACAGCAAAATTACATTTCTAAAGGAAAAAATGTTATTTAAAATCACTCGCGGCTGTAATGTATTGTCGGGTTCCGGCAATATAGATGAAAATCATTAAGAAAAAACTGGCATGGGTCCCCCCCCAGTCCATTACCAGGCCCTTTGGGTCTGGTATGGATATTAAGGGGAACCCTGCACCCAAATTTCAAAGAAAAATGGCGTGGGGGTCTCCCAGGCCCTAAATACTCTGAACAGCAGTATATATATACTATATGGCCTGCCCTATATACTCTGCAGAAAATTGGGCCTTAGATGTTGGTGGTACCAGAACACTGTAAGCCCTCACAGTTACTATTGGTGAGCGCAGGAACTGGCCCTGCTATGAAATACTAAATCAAAAATTGAAATTACATGCCCCTGTTAAACAGGGGAAGAAAAATTGGGCCTTTGGTGGTGGAGGTGGTGGTGCCACAACACTGTAAGTCCCCACAGTTACTCTTGTTGAGCGCAGCAACAGACCCTGCTGTGAAATATTACATCAAGAATTGTAATTACATGCCGCTGTTAAACGGGCAGAAAAATTGGGCCTTTGGTGGTGGTGGTACCAGAACACTTTAAGCCCTCACAATTACTCTTGGTGAGCGCAGGCCCTGCTGTGAAATACTAGCATTGGCCAGGCTAGCATTTAGGCGCTGAGCATGTGGATGGCTGGGACCGAATTTCTTATTGCGGTTCAGCAACTGGGGTAGGGAAATTTGTATGCTAAAATAAGATGGTGGTGTACTGCTAGCACATTGGCTGCAAGTACTTGGAACACCTATTGCTATATCTTCATTCATCTCAGTGCAGGTTTTTGAAAGTACTGGAGGTATAGTGGGGTTGGAGATCCCAGATGAGGAGCAAGGGAGAAGTCCACCTTTTTCTTTGATTTGGGTCTTTCAAGTTCTGTTGCCAATGGACTGCATGGCAGGTCGTCATATGTCTGGTCAAGCATGTGGTGCCCAAGCGGCTGTTGTTCTGGCCACGCTTGATCTGCTTCTGTCATAGGTTGCAAACAGCAATGGTACGATCTGCTGCACACGTGTAGAAAAAGGCCCACAACAAGGAACTTTTAAGAGTCAGCGGGGAGTCAGCAGGGCCCTGCACTTGCGGAGCTCTGCGGTATGATGCAATAGGGTGGCTGCCCTTAAGCTGCCCCCTAGAGGACATCCTACCTTGTTGGAGTTGGGCTTCCTCCTCCTCCTTCTCTCTTCTCTTAGTCACCCAAGTACAGTCAGTGTGTAAGAGAACTGTTAGTTTGTGCCTGGCGCACAATCGTGCACGGGAGCGTGCCTCTAATTCCAGTTTGCGCCAGACGACCTATTTAAAGGGTGCTCTAACTCACAACAAGTGCTGACTGGTCTTTAGCTGTGTCCTGATCCTCTGTACTCTGTTTGAATCTGCTTGATACCCGTTGCTGATCCAGGCTTTCCCTGACTCTGCCTTTGGACTCTGATACTCTGTTACTACTGGTTCCTGATTTCGGTTTCCACCTGACTCTGCTCCCGCTTAATGCCTTGTACCTCGCTTCCCGCCTGTTACCGAACCCACAAGACTTTGCTTTCATCTCCTGTCCCCAAGCTACTATACCTGAACTTGCAAACTGCTTGGAGTGCCTCTTTAACATCAGCTGATCTACTGAGCTACATCCCAGCCATCACGAAACGCGTAGGGCGGAGCCAGACGACGCGCTGACGTCACCCCCAAGCGAATTGTACTCCAGCAGGACGGGTTTGTCCGAGCTCCGGTGGCCATGGAGCCGGACTTAAGGCTGTTTATTTCATCACGCTTTGTAAGTGTGCATTTTGTTATTCGGTTTTATTTAAATAAATCTATCAGTTTTACACTATGTGAGCTCCTTCTGTGTTTTATGGGATCCTTGCCATGGGTTCGTTGCTGTGACTGATGTTGAGAGGACCCCTGGTGGATATCGCTGGCAGTTCCTAACTCTGGCCTGTAAAGATTTCTGCTTGCTGTGATCCTCTGTAGTGGGGGGTCATGGCCATCTGGTAAGGAGCTACCCCTTTCATTTTCTGGTGGTGGACCCTCCCTTGTTGTCACGGATCAATACTAATCATCACTTGGACTTTTGTTGTGTTTTTGTTGGTGTTTTGGACTCACTTAGATATCATTTTTGATGGTTTCACTTGATGGGATTTTTTACATTCAATGTTTGCACAATATTTTCTGGTTTATTTATAGTCATGATTTAATTATTTTTACTGTAGATATGGTATTGAGGTACACAGGTATTAGCGCAACCCCTTATATATTTTTTTCTATGTTTATTCACAATTGATGTTTGTTGTGGGGATTGCAGCTTTTCACATTTATTGAACATTTTGGTTTATTAGCGCGGTTTCTCCCAATTTTTTACATCCCAGCCATCTGCCTGTTGTCCAGCCTGAGTCATCAAGTCTACATCCTCAACCGCAAGTTCTGCAAGCAACACTTCCAGGCACACGTGTTCCTCCTATCCCTAGCCACCATCTGTTCCACCTTCAGTGGGGCTTGGGTCGGAGATACAAGGGAGGCCGACCTCGTCATATCAGACTTCTACCAGGTACGTGACACAGTGACCTCATCATCCCCTCCCTCCTTGTCAATGGAGCAAACTTGGCAGTATACTGTAGCTGGGGGAACATGACTGCCAGTTTCTTGTCCTTCTTGGGCACCCCTTCTCTCTAGGCTCACGTTACTCCCTTCTTCAACCTGGGAACCAACATCGGAGCCTTCAAATCGATGCGCATCCTCCAACAGCATGTACCTGACACTGTGGTCGAATAATTCTGGGGACTCCTCCATGCATGATGGTTCGGTTATGGAAGGAGTGACTGTGAACAAGGAGCTGGTGGAATAGGCCGCTTTGGCAGCTGCGTTAGAAGGCAAACTTCTCTGAGCCTGGGTGGCAGAGGATGAGGAGGTTGAAGACGGCTTTGCTATACCCTCCACCAACTCTTCTGCATGTTCTGACTCAATAACACGGCCAGCAGCAGAAAAAAAGGACAAGCGTGCCCCACGGCCACCTGCAGAAGATGCACCATGTCCACAACCAGCACTGTTGACTGTATACAGAGGGGCTGCTTGCCCTCTTTTAGTGGCCTGTGAGCATCTGCCTCTCTTTGGTGGCCTTCCGGACATGATGTATATTTTGTTTTGCAACACCACACTACACTGTATTAGATACTGTGTACACCACCAGAAAAGTAGGAGAAACTGTACTACGGCTGCACTGTATTGTGTACTGTGTACACCACCAGAAGTGTAGTAGAAATTGTACACACTGTATTAGATACTGTGTACACTGCCTGAAATGTATTAGAAACAGTACACAACAGAATGCACGCTACACTGGATGCAGAGTATATATATATATATATATATATATATATATATATATATATATATATATATATATATATATATATATATATATGTCATGGTTATGCAGTAATCTTTGTCTGTCAGCTTTCCTCTCCTCCATGTGTTCACCTTTAGAGGCCAGCCACTCTCACCTGACTGCTTATATAATCTTCCCTCAGCATAGATCCACCTCAGCCTCTAATTAGGAACACTATATTAACCTGTGCATTGCAAGCCAACCTTACTAATCAACCATTGTGTGTTTAGCTTTCGTGTGCTACTTGCTGTGTCTCCTACATCTGATTCCAGTTACCGATCTTGGCCTGTTCTCGACTACCCCTGTCTGCTTGTGACCCTGACCTTTGGCGTGTTCTATGTTTATCCTTGTCAGCTAGTTGCCCTGACCTTTGGGGTGTTCTATGTTTATCCTTGTCTGCTAGTCGCCCCGACCTTCGCTTATCCCTTTACTATCCTTGTTGTTCCAGCCTGCTGCTTCCTTCCTCTTTTCTCCTGTAGTCTACCGTGAGCGTGAGCTGTGAGACCCTGGGGACCGCGACCTGCAGCCAGACTGCAGCGCAGTCCATCCTCACCACTGGAGGCTCTGGTGAACAAATGCTGGCTCTTAGACTCCGCGCCCTGGGGGAATCTATGCTCTAGCTCCCAGTGGGATCTGTGTTGATGCTCCAGTAGACCTGCTTCCTGAACCACCCAGAGTTCAATCTGCAGCAGTCAGTCCTAGGGTCCACTACCTTAGCGGTGCACTCCTGACTCCTACGGAGTGCATCTGTCACCTAGACTCAGGGGACCTGACAATATATATATATATATATATATATATATATATACGAGACTGTATATATATATATATATATATATATATATATATAAAGACACCTCCTGAAGTGTATTAGAAACAGTACACTACAGAACGCACTGTAGATATAGGCTACAAATATGGGATGCAGAGTATACAACGAGACTGTATGTATATATATATATATTTATATATATATTTATATATATATATATATATATATATATATATATATATATATATATATATAAAAACAAAAAATATATATATATAAATATATATATATATATATATATATATATATATATATATACACAGTATATATCAAATACACTGCCACTAACTGAATAATCTGCCTGCTTAATGTAACTCAAGCTATCTCTCTGTCCACGCCAACAACACTACACAGGGTCGCTGTGTAAGCTGCCTTATATAGTGTGGAGCATGGACTCAGTCCCCCTGAGCCATAAATGGCCAAAGGCACCCTGCCTTTGGCCAGTTATGGCTCTCTTAGCAGAGGGCGCTGTTATTGGCCAAAGCATGCAGATCAGGTCCATGCTTTGGCCAATCATCATACAACAATGCACTGCGATCTCGCAGTGCATTATGGGGCATTCCGCGGAGCTAGAATTTGCCACGAACGCCCGATAATGTTGCTGTTCTGCGAACGGGAGAACACCCAATGTTCGAGTCGAACCTTTGTTCAAGTCAAACCTTTGTTCGACCCGAGCATCAAGCTCACCCCTACAGATGAGGTTTAATGTAGATAAATGTAAAGTTATGCACTTGGGGGCTAAGAATATGCATGCATCATACATACTAGGGGGAGTACAACTGGGGAAATCCATAATGGAGAAGGATCTGGGTGTTTTGGTAGATCATAAGCTTAATAATAGCATTCAGTGCCAAGCTGCGGTTTCCAAAGCGAGCAAAGTCCTTTCTTGTATTAAAGAGGTTGTAAACCTCTGTGTCAGTTGTACCTATAGGTAAGCCTATTATAAGGCTTACCTATAGGTACTATAAATATCTCCTAAATGTGCGACGTTTTGGAGATAGTTGCTGTACACTGTGCCGATGATGTAATCGGCGCATGCTCTGTGAAGAAGCGGCCTCCCATGCCGATTCTTCAATAGCGAGTGCTGTGACTGCCGGCTCACGCGTGTATGTAAGTGACATCACGCGACTACGGCCAGTCACAGAGCTGGAGTCCGAGGCCCCGGAAGGAAGAGGGGCGGAGATGGATGCGGCCTCTAGCGGGGACAGCGCGGGCTTCGTTTGCAGGTAAGTGTCAGTTATGTGCTAGTATGCAATGCATACTAGCATATTATGCTTTTACTTTGCAGGGGAACAAAAAGGAAGTAACACCCATCAGTGTTTACTTCCTCTTTAAGAGAGGTATGGACTGCAGAGAGAGAGATATCATTTTGCCCCTGTACAAATTAGTCCTCATCTAGAATATACAGTTCAGTTTTGGGCACCAGTTCACAAAAAAGTACAGAGGAGGGCAACCAAACTGATAAGAGACATGGAGGAACTCGGCTATGAGGATAGATTAGAGGAACTGAATTTATTCTCTCTTGAGAAGAGGAGATTAACATAGCTGCCAACTGTCCCGAATTTCCCGGGACATTCCCGGGACTTGGACTTCATTCCCGGATTTGTGGTGTCCCGGGAAATGTCCGAAAAATCCGGTTCCCGTTTTCGAAACCGCCGCCGCTAGAGGTCGGCGGCCAGCGGAGACATTGTCTCCGCCGGCCGCCATTTTGTGGAAGTTCAGGAAGACGGCTGGGGGGGGCTAGACGAAGCTTCTGCGTCGCCGCCCACCCCCTGCCCCGCTCCGCCTCGGCCCGCCTCGCCCCGCTCCGCCTCGGCCCGCCTACCCCCCCGCCCCGCTGCCAGTCTGATATGGAAAGGGGCGGGGGTTCTAGCCATGCTGCGGACACACCTCTGAGGTGGGGGGGGAGCGCGCACCGCTGTGGGACACCTGATGTGAGTGGGGGGGGGCACTGGGGACACCTGATGTGAGTGGGGGGGTGCACTGGGGACACCTGATGTGAGTGGGGGGGCACTGAGGACACCTGATGTGAGTGGGGGGGGCACTGGGGACACCTGATGTGAGGTGGGGGGCACTGGGGACACCTGATGTGAGTGGGGGGGGCACTGGGGACACCTGATGTGGGGGGGGGGCACTGGGGACACCTGATGTGAGTGGGGGGCACTGGGGACACCTGATGTGAGGGGGGGCACTGGGGAACCTGATATGAGGGGGGGCACAGGGGACTCCTAATGTGAGGGGGAGCTCCGCCGGGGACACCTGATGTGAGGGGGGCTCCGCCGGGGACTCCTGATATGAGGGGGGACTCTTGATTGTGAGGGGGGGGCTCCGCCGGGGACACCTGATGTGAGGGGGGGCTCCGCCGGGGACTCCTGATGTGAGGGGGGACTCCTGATTGTGAGGGGGGGCTCCGCCGGGGACACCTGATGTGAGGGGGAGCTCCACCGGGGACTCCTGATGTGAGGGGGGGCTCCGCCGGGGACTCCTGATGTGAGGGGGGACTCCTGATGTGAGGGGGGACTCCTGATTGTGAGGGGGGGCTCCGCCGGGGACCCCTGATGTGAGGGGGGGCTCTGCCGGGGACACCTGATGTGAGGGGGAGCTCCGCCGGGGACTCCTGATGTGAGGGGGGGCTCCGCCGGGGACTCCTGATGTGAGGGGGGGCTCCGCCGGGGACTCCTGATGTGAGGGGGGGTTCCGCCGGGGACTCCTGATGTGAGGGGGGGCTCCGCCGGGGACTCCTGATGTGAGGGGGGGCTCCGCCGGGGACTCCTGATGTGAGGGGGGGCTCCGCCGGGGACTCCTGGTGTGAGGGGGGGCTCCGCCGGGGACTCCTGGTGTGAGGGGGGGCTCCGCCGGGGACTCCTGGTGTGAGGGGGGGCTCCGCTGGGGACATCTGATGCAAGGACGGACTCTGCTCGGACATCTGAAGCAAGGACGGACGGCTGGTGACACGCTCAGGGATCCCACTGATTCTGCATTATGGTGAGTTGAATGATTTCATTTTATATTACAATGTAATAATAGAAATAATGCGCTTCAATCATCCTGACACCATAACAACCATGGTGCCGGGATGATTGAAGTGCTAACACCAGGTGTTTGGAGTATCTTTATCTGCTGATTGTTAAACTTTCTAGAAACACATTTTTTTATTGTGTAGGATCTGGGGCTGCTGTCCCGTCATTTCCCTCTCTCTCCCCCTCTCTCCCCCTCTCCATCCCTCATTCATTTCAGACTCTAACCACACCCTCTGGAGCCACGCCCATTTAACCCACGCCCACAATTTCGCGTAAACCACGCTTCGCGCGCCGCACTTGTCTATTTTTGCTAGGGCCACGCCTGCTGACGAATGCCCCGCCCCCTAATTATTGGACAGCTCCGCCTACAGCCACAAAAGTGTCCCACATTTTTTTTTTACAATGTTGGCAACTATGGATTAAGGGGGGATATGATCAACATGTATAAATACATAAGGGGTCCATATAGTGAACTTGGTGTTCAGTTATTCACTTTAAGGTCATCACAGAGGACAAGGGGGCACTCTTTACGCCTAGAGGAAAGGTTTTCTTCAATTTTCTTCACAGCAGTAAGAGCTGTGAAAATGTGGAATAGACTCCCTCCAAAGGTGGTTCTGTCCAGCACAGTAGATTGCTTCAAGAAAGGCCCAGATTCTTTCCTAAATATACATATTATAACCGGGTACTAACATTTATAGGTAAAGTTGATCCAGGGAAAATCTGATTGCCTCTCGGGGGATTAGGAAGGAATTTTTTCCCCTGCTGTAGCAAATTGGATCATGCTTTACTGGGGTTTTTCACCTTCCTCTGAATCTATGAGCTGTGGGTATAGGATTGTGTATATGGGATTGCATGACATTTTCTTTTTTTTTTTTTTTTTTGGTTGAACTAGATGGACTTGTGTCTTTTTTCAACCTGACTAACGATGTAACTATACCTGACCCTAATTTCTAACTATGCAGTTTGTCAGCTTTCCCTTCCATACAGCACCTTCTGTAATTTTTTTTCCCTTTTATTAAGCTTTTGAAGATAAGATTACATCAACAAAGCCTATTGGGCACCAACGTGTACTAGATGTAAACGTGAGCATGGAGACCTTATACACATGCTGTGGAGGTGCCCCAAGCTACACATGTATTGGGCAGGAGTGGTGCAAAACATTAACTCAATTTTTAATGTGAATCTTCCACAAGACCCTAGGGCGTGTCTCTTGGGGGCTTTGGAGGAATACGAATGGGAAGGACACACCAGAGAGGCTGTGCATAGAGTACTTTTCCAGGCCAGAAGGCTGATTATGACGCACTGGAAGTCTGATAGGCCCCCGACTATTAAGGAGTGGACGGATAATATTAACACAACTCTAAAAATGGAAAAGTTGATTTATCAACATAGAGGTAGCATGCCAAAATATGAAAAAATATGGGGTCCATGGTTGGATGTACCGGGATTAGCACCTATGGAGTTGGTATATGACAGGCTGCTAGGAATTAATGCCGGGTGAGACATGGATGGAGGTTGACTGTGACTGGAACAAGGTCTTAGCCGTGTTATATCGAGACGGCTGATTGTTTACTGGATTATGTATTGTATAAGAGGAGATATGTAACTCTGCTTACAATGTTTGTATTGTCTTTCCTGCAAACTCAATAAAATCTTGTTGGATTAAAAAAAAAAAACAAAGCCTATTGGGCATACCCATGCTTGAACTGAAAATAAAAAAAGAAGAAAAAGATTAAAAAAAAAACCACAAAAACAAATAAAATCCACACAATTATAACCTATTAACACAAGGTATAAAAGATAAATGTATGCAGCGATAGTAACATAACATTAAAAGTAAAAGTCCATAGTGTTTAGAATAAAGTCCTTGTTCAGGGAAAGACTGGAACCACCCACAATGTAGACAGAGACACAATTAGGTGAGCACAAACTTAACCTCCACCAAACATCAACACACCAGGCCTCTTACCAAAGAAAATGGACCACTGAATTACAGGTGGTCAAACAAGTATGATATATCCACAGTGCCACAAACCCACTTCACTTGGATCATAGATGGCTGGGTCCTGTAGTCTCACCAGATGGAAATTCAAAGGTGCATGCATAGAATACAAGAAAGCAACTCCTCATGGTGTAGTATTTTAAAACCAGGATCACATTTATTTAAAAACAGCCAGGGTACTCACATTTTAGCAAATAAAAACAGGCATATCAGAAGCAGCAGTCTGTTATGCATAGCACTCGTTTCCAACCACAAAGATGGCCGCGGTCGACACGTTACAGCATTGTGACGTCAGAGCTCCACCTCTAGCAGCGTTTCGTCCAATAGAACGTCGCCAGGGGCATGGTCAGAGCTCGTCATATCTTCTTTATATAGGAGGGAGGACGGAATAGAAGCGCCCATTCCCCCTGTACTCCAGGCCTCTCTCCCATCCGCCAGAAGCGGAGCCACGCCCAAACCGGATGTTTGCATCAAAGCTTAGATGTACATGGCTAAACACATCCACGGCGGCCCTGTTTAGGGAGACCAGATAGGAAAACATTATACAGTATGTCCATCTGGTTTCTGAGAGAGGGAAGGAGAGAAAACCGGGCCAAATTGGAAACAAAAATAGTAACTATTTAAATAAAAATGAGAGTACTTAACGAAATCCAAAAATGGAAATAAAAGTAACATTAGGATACTAACTAAATTTACAGCTTAATTAAAAACTATGTAATAGACGTAATGCCACCATCTAGTGGTTGAAAACAGATAATACTGAAAATCTAAAGCTATAGGAATGACATAGAGAAAAACCTAGCTAGAAAATACTAGAAGAGGAAGAGTAATCTAGGGATTCAACTGTTATTGATAAAGACATTCACATCCCATTCTATGTTTAAGCCAAATGGTCTATAAAATTTTAAACAGAAAATCCACCAGGTCTCCATGTATGAGATCTCCCTCCTAATCAGGGCTGTTTTTAAGACAGGGCAAAAGGGGCAGCTGCCCTGGGCCCTGTCATTGTTGTGGGGCCCAAAGCAGCTGTCTCATACTTGCCAACTATCCTGGTTTAATTTCCCTTGTCCCTTGAGGTTTTAGTCCTGTACTGTGTCCCAATATCTCAGTGTGAAGTGCTGCTACTAATGCTGCCCAGCTCTGCCCTATTGTTGTGTGAAGATGACTCACCTGCAGACCCTGTGTTTACATGTAAATTACCGGCAGTCATATGTAAATAGCGGCAGCATTCCTATGTAAATAGGGACGGCTAGCGCCATTGATATGTATATCATGCCCCCCTGAGGTCATATCAGTAATTTATCGAAGCCTAAAATAAGAGATGAAGGGCTAGAAGTCTGTCTTAGAGAGAGAAAGTACCTCTCTTTTAGCTCTAATGTTACTGGTCGAACATATGATGTGGGATCTTTCATCACCTGTTCGACCAAGAATGTGGTTTATATGATCACGTGCCCTTGCGGCCTACACTATGTGTTTGCACCATTCGCTAGCTAGAAATTAGACTCAAGGAGCACCTGGCGAATATTCGTAAAGGCTTTTTGAATCATAGTTTATCAAAACACTAAGCTTTGTGTCATGATAAGAGCCCAAAAGGTACATCTGTTATGGCTATAGATAGGTTTGATCCGCATTGGAGAGGTAGCCATATTAGGTGGGAGATCTCAAAGATGGAGACCTGGTGGATTTTCTGTTTAAAATTTTATAGACCATTTAGCTTAAACATAGAATGGGATGTGAATGCCTTTATCAATAACAGTCGATTCCCCAGATTACTCTACCTCTTCTAGTATTTTCTAGCTAGGTTTTTCTCTATGTTGTTTTTATATATTTAGATTTTAAGTATTATCTGTTTTCAACCACTAGATGATGGCATTACGTCTATTACATGGTCAGTTTTTGATTAAAGTGGAGTTCCACCCACTTTTACAACTCTTCAGCATCTCTCACTAAACTGTGCACTGCAAACAAATTGGATATTTTTAAATTTTTTTTCTCAGCAACTACTGTATATCTGCTGTATTCATTTTTCACTTCCTCCTCCCTAGCCGTGGCTCATCGCATCATTTCCTGTTTGCAATGCCTTCTGGGAAGGGGTGGCAACTTCCTCTGACAGTGCCGTTGCTATGGAAACCTGACCTGAAACCTATTACACTGCTTGTGCTGCACTGAGCATGTGCGAGATCTGCAAGGATGAGATCCAGGAAGAAATACAGTCTGGCTTCAGATGCCCACACTTAAGATGGCCACGGCCTGCTGCAAGTTTATAAAATAACAAACTACTGCTATAAACTAACAAAACAGACCTTAGTTTACAGACTAACTTTACTAGAATACATTAAGCTTGTGTATTATATGGGTATTTTTATTTAAAAAGTATAATTTTGGCCGGAACACCACTTTAAGCTATAAATTTTATTAGTATCCTAATGTTACTTTTATTTCCATTTTTTGATTTCTTAAGTACTCTCATTTTTTTTAATTTATTTTCTATTTTTGTTTCCAATTTGGCCCGTTTTTCTCTCTTTCCCTCTCTCAGAAACCAGATGAGCATACTGTATAATGTTTTCCTATCTGGTCTCCCTAAACATGGCCGCCGTGGGTGTATTTAGCCATGTACATCTAAGCCTTGATGTAAACATCCGGTTTGGGCGTGGTTCCACTTCCGGAGGATGGGAAAGAGGCTTGGATTGCAGGGGGAATGGGTATTTCTATTCTGTCCTTCCTCCTATATAAAGAAGATACGACAAGCTCTGCCACGCCCCTGACGTTCTATTGGACGAAACGCCATGTAGTACTAGCGCAGGGATTCATTTTGAATTTATTATTAACACAAGGTATTTGGTAACCAAGGCCTATGACGACTATAACAACTTCGTACATCGTAGCTGGAAAGTGCGAGGTAAACATCTGAGGATTGTCCCTCAGCGCATAAAACTTCAGCGCGAGAAATACTCAGAGGCAAAACAGTACATACTATTGAAGCATTGCCGATGACTCAACAGTGTCCCTGGACTCTGTCCAAATGTCCCATACCTTGGAGAATTTTTACGGGCATTCCCTAGATTCATAGGTAAATTTTGTACAATGGGATCATTTTGTTGACAATAGACTTCCAATAATCTAAGGTAGGTGCCTGCGGAGATTTCCATTTAAGGAGTATGGACTTGCAGATACATTGAGAAACCGCTGCCCAGAAGAGCTTTATAACAGCACTCCCAGAACACAGGCAGGAAGGTGGCAGGATCTGCCGTGCATCTCCAGCATTGCGAGGGGTGTAAGGGGTAAATCTTATGTAAACTCTGGGGCGTTAGATAAATTCTGTGAAGAATTTTAAACTGTATTAGCCTGTCTCTAGCTGAGACCAGGCTACGCATGGGATAGTCCCATATGTCTTCCCAGTGCTCTGTATCTATTTCTGGAACCTCTGCACGCCAGCACAACAGCGGCCTAGCTAAGCCAAAATGTATGGAGGGTTGAAGGGTCCTGTATATGGAGGAGAGTGGTTTCTCTAGTATGTCTGCATGGGATTCAATTTTTGATGGAGTGATGGTGACAGACTGGTTACCAAATTGCATATGAAAAGCATGTCGGAGCTGAAGATATCTGAACAAATACGAGTTAGGGAGGGTATATTTGGTTTTAAGGATGTCAAAGGTCAGGAGCACACCCCCTTCACAGATTTGGCTAATGTATTTAATCCTCCTAGAGGCCAACACAACAGGGTGAGGGAACAATGAGAATTGCTTAAGGGAGGGGTTAAGCCACAATGGTGTATGAGGTGAAAAAGTATGTAAGGACACTGGGTGTTGAAGTTGCCATGCTTTTATGACTGCTCTCATAGACTGAGTAATTGGGAATAGGGCTGACTGGCCTCTATATAGTATGTTACGGAGTGCTTCATAAGAGTCGAGCTGCGCTGCCTCGATCACAACAGCAGCATTGGTCACGCCTGCCACCAACCAGTTGTGGGCCTGAGTAAGTAAAGCAGCAAGGGAGTAAGTAAATAAATTTGGGCACGCCAGTCCACCCTCAGTCCAAGGCAGTAGTGTATTTAGGTTTTGTGCTGCCCTAGGCCTGACTAAATTCATGCACCCCCTAATTTCAATATGACCCACCCCTTCCTTACAAGGCCACACCCTTGCCGTTTACGACCCGCCCTGAAATTTTCGGGTGGGGACATAACCTCGAGTTCTGAGGGCCGGGGGGGGGGTCAATGGATTCCCTTAATTTGCATAGATTTCCTCTCACTTCCTGTTTGGCTGTGGGGCAGGAAGTGATAGGAAATCTCTGCAATGGGACAGGGTTGGTAAAAAATAAACTGACGGGTTATAACCCTCCCTTAATCTATCCAAAATGAAAAAAACAAGTGTTGGCTATAGTTCTACTTTAAGCACAAATTTCAGATCATTTTATGGAGAGGACTAAGAAGATATAACCATGCCAATGGTGCAGCAGAAATCATATAGCACAGTGAGAAAGGTTTGTGGTCCAGGATGAGAGGACAGTCAAAATTAGAAGGCCCCCCCCCCCACACAGTTGCGGAATGCCAGCCGCCCGCATACCGGAAGCAGTGAGGCTGCTCTATGGGGGCGCTAGACTAATTTGCCTCTCAGCCCAGTCCGCCCCATAAGACTGGTGCTACACTAACAGTGTAGCGCAAGCAGGCGGGGACCCTGCTGCCCCCCTGCAAAGTGCTGCCCTAGGCCTGGGCCTTGTTGGCCTAGGCCAGGATACAGCGTTGGTCCAAGGTCCTTGCAGTATCGTCAGCTGAAACCTAGGTCTTTGCGATCCCCACAAAGAAGAGGTCATTACAGATTCAAATTGCCTAAAGTATTTCCTAGGGATCCACCCCGGGGCATGGCGAAGGATATACAGAATAGAGGGGAGCAACTTCATTTTAATAAGATTGATCCTGCCCACAAGGGAGAGGGGAAGGTGGGACCACACCGATAAACGTTGCTTAATTAAAGTCAAAAGTGGTAGCAATACAGCAGCTTTAAATGCACTGACACCGTACACACGATCAGAAAATTGTACAAAAAATACCACCTTCGAAGCGATCCTACAAGACTGGGCTGCAATGACATCAGTCCTGTACATGCGCACTGGAGTGGCCATAGCAGCAGTGTCCATGCTTGCAGAGAGTACTGTGCATGCACAAATTACATTATTACATTACATTATTGGCCTAATGCCGCGTACACACGGTCGGACTTTCCGGCATACTTGGTCCGGCGGACCAGAGTGTGCCGGACAATCCGCCCGTGTGTAGGCACCGGCGGACTTTTCCGGCGGACTTTTTCCCAAAAGCCCGCCGGACCTAGATTTTAAGAAAGTTCTAAATCTTTCCGCCGGACTCAGTTTCGGGCGGAAAGTCCGCTCGTGTGTGTGCTGGTCCGACGGAAAGCCCGCTCGTGTGTATGCTGGTCCGACGGACCAGATACAACACGAGGGCAGGGTATTGCATCTCACGCTCGCTGCAATAGGAAAAACACATTTTCCTATTGCGGCGAGCGCAGGGCATACCAGGCCCTTAGGTCTGGTATGGATTATAAAGGGAAGCCCCTACGCCGAAAAAAACGGCGTGGGGTCCCCCCTAAAATCCATACCAGACCCCGATCCGAGCACGCAGCCTGGCCGGTCAGGAAAGGGGGTGGGGACGAGCGAGCGCCCCCCCCTCCTGAACCGTACCAGGCCGCATGCCCTCAACATGGGGGTGGGTGCTTTGGGGGAGGGGGGCGCCCTACGCCCCCCCCCCCCCAAAGCACCTTGTCCCCATGTTGATGAGGACAAGGGCCTCTTCCCGACAACCCTGGCCGTTGGTTGTCGGGGTCTGCGGGCGGGGGGCTTATCGGAATCTGGGAGCCCCCTTTAATAAGGGGGCCCCCAGATCCCGGCCCCCCACCCTATGTAAATGAGTATGGGGTACATGGTACCCCCACCCATTTACCTAGCAAAAAAGTGTAAGTAATAAAACACACTACACAGGTTTTTAAAATATTTTATTAAACAGCTCCGGGGGGGGGGGGATCTTCCTCCGGCTTCGGGGGTCTTCTTCCGGCTTCGGGGGTCCCTCCGCTTCATCTTCTCCCGGCGTCCGGTTGGTTCTTCTCCCGGTGTTCCAGTTCTTCGGCCGGCTCCTCTGCTGTCTTCAGGTAGCTCTCTTGCCAGCAGAGGTCCGGACTTCTGGGCTTCTGGGCTTCTTCTCTTCTCTTCTCCAGATGTTGACACGACGCTCTCTCCGGCTGGACTGCTCTCCGAGGGCTGCGTTGTGACTTATATAGGCGGAGACCCCGCCCCCTTTTGATGTCACAGTCCCTGGGCATGCTGGGACTGTGACGTTTTAGGGGGCGTGGTCAACATCACCCAGTGACCACGCCCCCTAAAACGTCACAGTCCCAGCATGCCCAGGGACTGTGACATCAAAAGGGGGCGGGGTCTCCACCTATATAAGTCACAACGCAGCCCTCGGAGAGCAGTCCAGCCGGAGAGAGCGTCGTGTCAACATCTGGGGAAGAGAAGCCCAGAAGCCCAGAAGTCCGGACCTCTGCTGGCAAGAGAGCTACTTGAAGACAGCAGAGGAGCCGGCCGAAGAACAGGAACACCGGGAGAAGAGAGCGGAGAAGAACCAACCGGACGCCGGGAGAAGATGAAGCGGAGGGACCCCCGAAGCCGGAAGAAGACCCCCGAAGCCGGAGGAAGATCCCCCCCCCCGGAGCTGTTTAATAAAATATTTTAAAAACCTGTGTAGTGTGTTTTATTACTTACACTTTTTTCCTAGGTAAATGGGTAGGGGTACCATGTACCCCATACTCATTTACATAGGGTGGGGGGCCGGGATCTGGGGGCCCCCTTATTAAAGGGGGCTCCCAGATTCCGATAAGCCCCCCGCCCGCAGACCCCGACAACCAACGGCCAGGGTTGTCGGGAAGAGGCCCTTGTCCTCATCAACATGGGGACAAGGTGCTTTGGGGGGGGGGGGGGGCGTAGGGCGCCCCCCTCCCCCAAAGCACCCACCCCCATGTTGAGGGCATGCGGCCTGGTACGGTTCAGGAGGGGGGGGGGCGCTCGCTCGTCCCCACCCCCTTTCCTGACCGGCCAGGCTGCGTGCTCGGATCGGGGTCTGGTATGGATTTTAGGGGGACCCCACGCCGTTTTTTCGGCGTAGCGGGGTTCCCCTTTATAATCCATACCAGACCTAAGGGCCTGGTATGCCCCGCGACGGGGCTAGTAAGGTGTCAATCTCGCCGATAAAAGCGGCAAGATTGACATCCTTTTCTAGTCCCGTCGCACCTGAGTCACGTTCAAAATGAATGGACTTGTCCGTGTGTGGGCAAGTCCGTTCATTCTGAAAGTCCGCCGGAACTCCGGCGAAAGTCCGTCGGAAAGACGGGCGGACTTAGCCCGCCGGAAAGTCCCGGCGTGTGTGGGCAAGTCCGTCCGTTTTAAAGTCCGGCGCACCTGGCGGACAAAGTCCGTCGGAAAGTGTGCCGGACCAAGTAGGATAGAAAGTCCGCTCGTGTGTACGCGGCATAAGCCTATGCCGGTATTCACTAAACATTGCAAATTCGAACTGTTTCAAAGGCACCTACAAGTAATGCCCTGTACACACAGTCGGATTTTCTGACGGAAAATGTGTGATAGGACCTTGTTGTCGGAAATTCCGACCGTGTGTGGGCTCCATCACACATTTTCCATCGGAATTTCCGACACACAAAGTTTGAGAGCAGGATATAAAACTTTCCGACAACAAAATCCGTTGACAGAAATTCCGATCGTGTGTGTACAAATCCGACGCACAAAGTGCCACGCATGCTCAGAATAAATTAAGAGACGAAAGCTATTGGCTTCTGCCCCGTTTATAGTCCCGACGTACGTGTTTCACGTCACCGTGTTCAGAACAATCAGATTTTCCGACAACTTTGTGTGACCGTGTGTATGCAAGACAAGTTGGAGCCAACATCCGTCGGAAAAAATCCATGGATTTTGTTGTCGGAATGTCCGACCGTGTGTACAGGGCATAAGACTTTTATAGTCTTACCTGTAGTTTAAAGTTAAGTTTTTGACTTTACTACTTGTTTAAATATCAGCTAAAATGTGTTAACATTGCCCCACAGCCATGATTTTTACTTTATTACAGTCGTAAAGAACCTTGCATTCTATTGTCTTTAGCTGGCCATAGACGGTTTGAATCTCGGTCTGTTCAGCAGAGACTGGCCAAGATTCGAACCATGTATGGACAGGCTGAATGTTCCCAAGTCGTTCCATAGATCGACTTGGGTACAACCAGCATGTCAGATTTTTAATTGTTGCCAGTGGCCGGGAGAACACAATAGCTCCGCAGAATGGATTCCCCTATCAACCTACTGTGTTAAAGGGGGAATTGAGTGATTGCAGGAAAGAAAATCGCACTATGGCCAACTTTTGTATGGTTGCATACTGGACATTATCTTGTGTTATACAATATTTAGGGTTCCCCTTGAATTCAGTTACAATTCAAAGGTATTTATTACAACTAATAAGGAAAGTGCGTTAAAGGGATCCTCTTGTTGGATGTAGGAGGAGTTTTTTTGGAAACTCATTTTGGGTGTTCTCTTTTAAATCCCAAGATCAAAAGCTACATGTGCTAACAATTCCATTATTGCAAGTGAAACCTCATTTCTTTTAATTGCAATGAATAATATTTTTTTCAGGCCTTTAAAAGGTTGAACAAACCAGTTCTTCCAGTATTGTACTATATCACTGGTTTGCACAGCTAAATCAGTTTTGCTAAGCAAAAACAGTTTTTTAAAACTGGTTTTATGTTTTGAACACACATTACAGTATTGCTGAGTCAAGTGATTGTTTAAAGCGGTTTTAAAGCCAAAAACAAAAATGTATTATATTGCAGCTTACCAATGATTAGATGTGGTGGCTGCATTAGTTCTCCTATTTTAGGCATTTTCCCCCTTTATTTTACCTGGTGATCTGGCCGAAAACACAGTTCCTGTCTTAGGATGCATACACACTACAGCGCTTTGAATCGCGGGCAGATTTGCCACGAATCTGCCCCGCGATTTGAAAGTGCCAATATGTGAATGACAAATCTTGGGACTCGCATTTGAGATGGCATTCATTTGAATGACACCTAAAATCGCGGTGCGGGTCTGCCGCGATTGTTGCACGATAAAATGCTCTGCAATCGTGGCAACCCGCATCGCAGGAAGCATGTTACCCCAAAAAATGTTCTGCGATTTGTCATTCACACGTCGGCGTTTTCAAATCGTGGGCAGAATCGTGGCAAATCTGCCTGCAATGCAAAATGCTGTAGTGTGAATGCAGCCTTATACTGGCCATGCATGGATTGACATTTGGCTGGTTCAGCAGGGACCATGTATGGGCTTGATCTATGTATGGGTCTATAAATCGACTTCTGTACAACCACCGTGTCGGTCTTTCTTCTCACAATCAATACCACAGACTATAGCCAGCTGGGTTGATCAGTGTACTGTATTGTGACAGCGGGGAAAACTCCCCACTGTCCGAATACAAAGGTTCAGCAAGAGAATTCCCCCATCCACCTGTGACCTGAAACAAGAAAGGAAAGAATGAGTTGCTTCTCTCAAGCTTTCATTTAACCAAAATGTTTGTGAAAATGGGGAGATTTCGGAAAAATGGTAGTATTTTTTTTAAAAATGTGTTGCTGAATATAATTGAAATAGGACTTTGTTGTTGGTGTTTTTATGCATGCAATGGCCTGGAAATGAATCATGAGAGTTACAGAAGCACCTTTCAACAATCCTGGACATGTTCTTGTGCTTTGTGCCAAAGACAGTTGAACCTCATTAGCCAGTGGAAAAAAAAGCAAAATAAAAACTTAAAGTGTCAATACATGAAAAAATTATCAAATACACAAAAAAGTAAAAAAAAATAAATAAAAAACTCCCCCCTTAAATTAATTTTAAAAAATCCAAGAAAATTTTATCCAAGCAGCTCAATAAAAGGAATAAGGGTTTCAACTTGGGCAACTTTTGCTAATAGTGAAATGTTTGAGTTACATATGTAGCGCTGGTAGATTTGCGATCTACCATATGTTAGGTAAATTTAGTAACTTGTTCGTTAAATAGGGTAGGTTTGCCTCTGTTCCAGCTTGGCTGACGTTGTGTGTGTTTCCATACTGACCGGTGGGTGTCGCTGTTACCACTGGTCAGTGTTGGGGGGGCAATGTGTCGAGGCGTGTGGATGCTCTTCTGTCCCGGAGACAATTCGGTGGAGGTGGTCCTCCGAGTTGCATTCTGGGCGAGGGTATTAGCCATATTGTGGGGTTCGTTTTACAGCCACCTGCTGGCCCTCCTGGCCGACAGGTATGCGTTAAAGAGCAATCTTGTGGTCCTCCGTTCTAGAGGCCCACGTCGCTGCGGCGCAGGGTTGGGCCCAGAAGCTTGTCTGGGGCCTACCACAGCAGCCGAGGAATGGTCCTGAGCTGTCTATCCAGAGTGAAGAAGCTGGACAACCGAGGAGATCCCAGGGGAGGACCTGTCATGGAAGGATCACGCAGCTTGCTGATCTGGAGAGGGGCCTGGTGACTCGGTTGGAGGACGTATCCTAAAAGTAACTATACAGCATAGTGTTGCCGGGTTGGCTTAAAGGTTCAAGCACTATGACTGATGTTCATTGCAGAAAACCAATACATCCTGTGGCAGAGGATCGTACCGGTTTATCCCAAACAAGTCTGTGGCAGAGACTTTTGTTCGTGCTACGTACTGGCTGCTAGGCAAGTTAGAGAGGTCTATCCAGGCGAGAAAAGAGTGTGTCCCACGAGGGGAGCGCATTCTATTATAATATTAAAATTCTACCAGGACATTTGTCAAGAACCCTACAAGAAGATATTTGAGTTTCTTCTGCAGTTTCCCTTCTGCCTCTTTCCTGCTACTTCCTTAGTAACTCGTTTAATAAAGCATTGAAAACTTACTCAAGTGTTGGTGCGTGTATCGTCCAGAGGTAAATTCAACGGAACCCTAGACCCGGTGCCGGTAAAACAGAGGGAAGGAGAGTGAAGGTAACAAGCCCCCTTAAATCAGCAGCTCCGCCGAGAGTTATTGCTACACATGTTACATGTTTCAGGTCAGTATTGAAGAAAGAAACATCGAAGTGACAGGGCTGCCAATAGGGGGGTACAGGTAGTCCTCCTGTACAGGGCCAGAGACCCATCAGGTTAGCAGGGGAGCCTGAGCACAGCAGGAGCTGCCTGTGGCTCTTTTCTCTCCCTGGGGTACAGTGTGTGGTGCAAATTACCGCACTGCATTCAAAATACACTGCAGTTGCAATTTGCAGTGGGTGTCAATGGTAAGTTGACGACACCCCAGACGCAGGTCACAAACGCAGTTCGTTTGCCTGCAGCGGATTGCATGGTACAGGACCATGAAACCCATTTGCAGTGCATTTCCAAAAGTAGTTCGAGCACTATTTTTGTTTGTGGTGCAGTATGATTTGAGCCCATTCAAAATTAATGGGCTCAATTCGCACTGCATTAAAATGCATTAAACTGACAGGAATGGAGTGTTGCTGTGCGATTCCTAGTGTGAACCAGTCCTCAATCTCTCTTATATATGCTCCCCCTTGGAACCCTCTGGTGCTGCAAGTCGGCGAGGACATATTCTCTGGGGGATAGGAATGGAGGTGGTGGACCTGGTGTGTGGCCACCTCCTTAAACAGGTGACTGCTGGACTGCAGCTGCTGAAGATGTGGTGACACTGAACGGGAGAAGAGATGGCAGTTGCGCTTCCACCTGCAGCCATGAGGTAAGAGGCTGACATCTCTGCTTTCCCCTGTAGGTATTCCAGTACCACTTCACACTGCCCTGCCTTTCCACTACATACTGCTCACCCTGCTTCTATTTACTGACCTGCAATTACATACTGCCCACTGCCCTAATCTGCCACTTCATACTGCCCACCACCTTGATTTGCCATTACATAGTGCCTACTGTCCTGATCTGCCACTGCATACTGCTCACTAACTTGACCTTCCACTACATACTGCCCACTGCCCTGACCTTCCACTACATATTGTCCACTACCCTGACCTACCACTATATACCACCCTAACCTGCCACTACATTCTTCCCACTGCCCTGCCACTGCATACTGCCTTAACCTGCCATTACATACTGCTCACTGCACTGCCATTTCACTCCACACTCCACAGCTACTACACACTGCTTACTGCACTGTCCTGCCATTGCATACTGCCCTGACCCACCACTACATGCTACTCTTTGCCCTGCCCTCCCAGTACACACTGCCCTGCCCTTCCTCTACAGGCTGTCTTGCCCTGTTAATGATTACATCTCACTACATACTGTCCACATCCCTGACCTGCTACTACTTACTGACCAATCGCCTGACCTTTCACTTCATACTGCCAACCTCCCTAATCTGCCACTACATAGTGCCCACTGCCCTGATCTGCCATTACATAGTGTCCACTGTCCTGACCTGCCATTACATACTGCCAATTGTTCTGAGCTGCTACTGCATACTGCTCACTAACTGGATCTGCCACTACGTACTGCCCAGTGTCCTAACCCGCCACTGCATATTGCTCACTAATCTGACCTGCCACTGCATACTGCTCACTGCCCTGATCTTCCACTACCTATTGCCCATTGCCTTGACCTACTATTATATACCACCTTAACCTGCCACTACATACCGCCCTGCCACTGCATACTACTTACTAGCCGGACCTGCCACTACATACTGCCCACTGCCCTGACCTTCTACTACATATTGCCCTGACCTACCATTATATACCACCCTAACCTGCCAATACATACTGCCCTACCATTGCTTACTGCCTTGACCCACCACTACATACTACCCTTTGCCCTGCCCTTCCACTGAGCACTACCTTGCCCTTCCTCTACACACCATCTTGCCCTGTTACTACTTCTCACTGCATACTGTCCACATCCATGACCTGCTACTACATACTGACCACTGGTCTGACCTTCCATATCATACTGCCCACTGCTCTGAGCTGCCACCACACACTGCTCACTGCCTTGCCACTTACATACTGCTGACTGTCACTACACAAGGCTCACTGCCAGGCACTGACATTTTATACAGCTTCCTTCACTGACACTTTTAAATTTCACTGCTTTGCACTATATACTGC
The DNA here is from genome assembly GCF_042186555.1 of Aquarana catesbeiana. Classification (NCBI taxonomy): domain Eukaryota; kingdom Metazoa; phylum Chordata; class Amphibia; order Anura; family Ranidae; genus Aquarana; species Aquarana catesbeiana. The sequence continues at coordinate 76,487,818 of NC_133327.1, read as the reverse complement.
TGACTGGCCCGCACTGCTTTTATTTACTGTTTCACTTCCCTGCTCTTTCTTCATACTATTCACCTATTGCCCTTCCACTGCCAGTGCATACATCTCATGGCATGCTCAGGACTGCCATTAGGTAATGTACATGGTCCTTCACTTCTTAACTACTACATACTGCTCACTGCAGGAGGGCACAATGCAGGGGATGGGGCCCTGTTAGATAGACTGTATAGGGGGCCCCATGATTTCTAAAGGTGGCCCTGCCAAACAAACAACATATTTAAAGGTAACCAGCTATATCAGCCCTGTAAGTTATCTGTTTCCTAGGGAGGACCTCTGAAATAAGAACATTCAAAAAGTAATCTTTGGAATTTCTTTGTTCAACTTTGCATTGTTGCTAATTCGTTTTTTGGACTTTCTGGGAATCCACTTCTAGTAGTGACGTTTCTGCCTTCACGGTGGAGCAGGCTGTTTGTAGAGAGGCTTCAGATGCAAAATTATTTGGGTTTTGAATAACTTAATTTTTAGAAATGCTTTAAAAAGTGTATTCACACTGAATAAAGTTGCAAACTCTGGAAGCGTCTACAGTTAAGAATATATTTTAAGCAGAAGGTGGCGCCATTGCACAATGTTCTTTTGGAAATTTTAGCCACAGGGACAGTAAAAAATAAATTTTATTAATAAAAGGCAGTTTTAAGAAAATACGCATTTTAAAAATTACTTTTTCTTGCAGTACAGCAGATTATAATAAAGGAGCACTCTATTAGATGGTAATTTAGTTGCATGGTACAGTGCCTGGAAAAAGTATTCATACACCTTGAAATTTTCCACATTTTGTCATGTTACAACCAAAAATGTAAACGTATTATATTGGGATTTTATGTGATAGACCAACACAAAGTGGCACATAATTCTGAAGTGGAGGGAAAATGATAAATAGTTTTCAGAATTTTTTAGAAATGCATATGTGAAAAGTGTGGTGTGCATTTGTATTCAGCCCCCCTGAGTCAATACTTTGTAGAACCATCTTTCACTGCAATTACAGCTGCAAGTCTCTTTGGGGATGTCTCTACCAGCTTTGCAAGTCTAGAGAGTGACAATTTTGCCCATTCTTCTTTGCAAAATAGCTCAAGCTCTGTCAGATTGGATGGAGAGCTTCTGTGAACAGCAATGTTCAAGTCTTGCCACAGATTCTCAATTGAATTTAAGTCTGGACTTTGACTGGGCCATTCTAACACATGAATATGCTTTGACCTAAACCATTCCATTGTAGCTCTGGCTGTATGTTTAGGGTCGTTGTCATGCTGGAAGGTGAACCTCCGTCCCAATCTCAAGTCTTTTGCAGACTCTAATGGGGCGTACACACGGTCGGACTTTTCGTCTACAAAAGTCCGACAGCCTGTCCGACAGACTTTCGACGGACTTTTGTCGGACTTTTGGCGGACTTGCGGCAGACTTTCTTACGAACGGACTTGCCTACATACGATCACACAAAAGTCAGATGGATTCGTATGTGATGACGTACACCGGACTAAAATAAGGAAGTTGATAGCCAGTAGCCAATAGCTGCCCTAGCGTGGGTTTTTGTCCGTCGGACTAGCACACAGACGAGTGGATTTCTGGGTCCGGCGTAGTTACGACGTAAAGATTTGAAGCATGTTTCAAATCTAAAGTCCGTCAGATTTGAGGCTGGAAAAGTCTGCTGAAAGTCCGCTGAAAGTCCGGGGAAGCCCACACACGATCGGATTGTCAGCTAGCTTTAGTCCGTCGGCGTCCGTCGGACTTTTGTAGACGAAAAGTCCGACCATGTGTACGCGGCATAACAGGTATTCTTCTAAGATTGACCTGTATTTGGCTCCATCCGTCTTCCCATTAACTCTGACCAGCTTCCCAGTCCCTGCTGAAGAAAAGCATCCCCACAACATGATGTTGCCACCACTAAGTTTCACAGTGGGGATGGTGTGTTCAGGGTGATGTACAGTGTTCGCCACACTTAGCGTTTTGCTTTTAGGCCAAAAAGTTCAATTTTGGTCTCATCTGACCAGAGCACCTTCTTCCACATGTTTGCTGTGTCCCCCACATGGCTTCTCGCAAACTGCAAACAGGACTTCTTATGTGTTTTTTCAAGAATGGCTTTCTTCTTGCTACTCTTCGATAAAGACCAAGTTTGTGGAGTGCACGACTAATAGTTGTTCTGTGGACAGATTCTCCCACCTGACCTGTAGATCTCTGCAGCTCCTCCAGAGTTACCATGGACCTCTTGGCTGCTTCTCTGATTAATGCTCTCCTTGCCCGGCCTGTCAGTTTAGGTGGACGGCCGTGTCTTGGTAGGTTTGCAGTTGTGCCATACTCTTTCCATTTTCGGATGATGAATTGAACAGTGTTCCGTGAGATGTTGAAAGCTTGGGATATTGTTTTATAACCTAAGACTGCTTTAAACTTCTCCACAACTTTATCCCTGACCTGTCTGATGTGTTCGTTGGCCTTCATGATGCTGTTTGATCACTAAGGTTCTTTAACAACCCTCTGAGGGCTTCACAGAACAGCTGTATTTATACTGAGATTAAATTACACACAGGTGGACTCTATTTACTAATTAGAGGACTTCTGAAAGCAATTGGTTCCACTAGATTTTAGTTAGGGGTATCAGAGTAAAGGGGGCTAAATACAAATGCGCGCCACACTTTTCAGATTTTTTTGGTGTAACATGCCAAAATGTTGAAAATTTCAAGGGGTATGAATACTTTTTCAAGGCACTGTATATGGCAAAATGATGTACGGGAAGGTATAACATAGCAGCACCTCAGTAACACCTTTGTAACATGGTCATATGGAATCTAATGCTCCCTTTGCTGGTCAAACCTAAGCTTAGTGACAAATCCAATTGTAGTTTATGAAAGGCCAGTCCTGTGAATAAATTCTGGTCATATGTAGGGCTAATAGGGAAACTTCTTTAATAAAAAAGGCATTGGGAGCTGAGCAGTGCCATAGGGCAAATGTACTAATACAAAAAATAAATACATAAATACCATACAGTGGGGAGAGGATCTTTTCCACGTAGAAAATACACAAATCTTTAGTACCAGTTCCCAGCAGAATGCGGTTCTGGAAAGGTGCGCTCCGTGCGCATTTCCTGCACTCCGTTCAAAATACAACCTGCTGCAGGTGTCAATGTGTTCATAATGACACCCCAAAAGGCAGATCACAATCTGATCATTTCTGCTTTTAAAAAATGTTTTTTTTCCAGATAATTTTACCAGTGACACATGCTTTTTCCTCAAGCTGTAATAGATCCGCTTCGATCGGCAGATGGAAATTGGCCAGTAGTTTGAGGGTTCACACTGATGCTAAACTGTTTTGCAGCTGGCCTTTTGTTAATCAAACTAAGAAATAAAAGGTAAGTATGTGTGTTTTTTTTAAATTCCTGTGCTTTTCCTTTAATGAGAGGATTCTGCATTGACCTCCATTGTATTGAGATGATTCTACTCTAACCACCAATGTAATGAATGGATCTTTCACTAACCACCAATATAACAAGGGGATTCCAAACTGACCACCAATATAAGGAGGGAATCCCATAACGACCACCAATGTCATGAGAGGACTCTACACTGACCACCAATATAACCAGGGGTTCCTACACTGACCACCAATATAATGAATGGATTTTACACTGACCACCAATATAACAAGGGAATCCCATAAGGACCACCAATGTCATGAGAGGATTCTACACTGACCACGAATGTAATGATAGTATTCTAAACTAACCACCAATATAATGAATGGATTCTACACTGACCACCAATATAATGAGGGGTTCCTACACTGATCACCAATATAATGAATGGATTCTACCCTGACCACCAGTGTAACTAGAGGATTCTACCCTGACCATCACTGTAACAAGGGTATACATTGACCGCCAATGTAATGATGGAATTATACATTGACCACCAGTGTAACGAGGGAATCCCATAATGACCACCAATGTTATGAGAGGATTCTACACTGCCCACCAATGTAATGAGAGGATTCTACCCTGACCTCCAATGTAATGAATGGATTCTACACTGACCACCAATATAATAAATGGATTCTTCACTGACCATCAATATAATTAGGGGATCCTACACTGACCCCACTGTAATGAGGGGATCCTACACTGGCTACCAATGTATCAAGGAGATTCTACGCTGACCACCAATGTAATGAATAGATTCTACACTGATTACCAATGTAATGAGGGGATTCTAGCCTAACCACCAGTGTAACTAGAGGATTCTACCCTGACTTTTAATGTAATTAATGTATTCTACACTGACCACCAATATAATGAATGGATTCTTCATTGACCACCAATATAATGAGGGGATCCTATACTGACCAGCGATGTAATGAGAAGATACTACCCTGAGCTCCAAAGTAATGAATGGATTCTACACTGACTATCAATTTAATTAATGTATTTTACACTGACCACCAATATAATGAGGGGATCCTACACTGACCCCAATATAATGAGGGGATCTTACACTGACTCCAATGTAATGAGGGGGATTCCACACTGACCCCAAATATAACGAGGAGATCCTACACTAACCACCAATGTAATGAGAGGATTCTGCTCTGAACTCCAAAGTAATGAAGGTATTCTACACTGACTACCAATATAATGAATGGATTCTACACTGACCACCAATATAATGAGGGGATCCTACATTGACTCCAATGTAATGAGGGGATCCTACACTGGACACCAATATAATAAAGGGATCCTACACTGACTCCAATGTAATGAGGGGATCCTACACTGGACACCAATATAATAAAGGGATCCTACACTGACTCCAATGTAATGAATGGATTCTACACCAGTGTAATGAGAGGATTCTACTCTGACCACCAGTGTAATTAGAGGATTCTACACTTGGCCATCAATGTAGCAAGGACATTCTACATTGACCACCAATGTAATGAGGGAATTATACATTAACCACCAATGTAATGAGGGGATTATACATTGACCACCAAAGTAACAAGGAATTCTATACAGATCTCCGATTTAATAAGGGGATTCTGCACTGACCTCCAATGTAATGAGAGAATTCTACACTCACCACCAATGTATTTGGATATTCTGCACTGATTTCTTACACAGGATTTATTGTTTCATTAAAGTGATTCTAAAAGCAATTGTGTCCTCCCAGCAAGTCTTGTGCTAAAGGGACACCCACGCATGCACATTTCTGAGCCAGGCTGTGTGCATTCATAGACACACACAGCGCCAGTAAGCCCTACCCCTTCTCCCTCCTCACAGGAGTTTGACTGACAGCAGGCTATGGCTCCTTCTGCTCTCAGAATCTCCTGTGAATCCAGGAAGTGAGAGGATGGGTACTGGAACCGAAATAGCTCAGAATTGGTGAGAAGAGTCAGGAGAGTGTTTATGGATTGGGGGGACAGTTAGTGTGCTATTTTTTTTGCTTTAATGAAGGGAATGCATTAGGGTAAAAACAGTGTGAGTTTATACCCACTTTAAGTTCCTGGGCTGTCTTTCCATACATATTAACCTGTATGAGGAAGACAAAAAAGAATATGCTTGCTTGTCTAAACCCTGTGTAATTGAGGATCATGTCACCCAACCTTCTTTGTAAAGCCTACCAGAATAAAAATTAAGGGAAGAATTTCAGACTAGGTTGTCCATACATTTGACTAATAAAATGTATCCAAACCCAAGAGCAAAAAAATGCAGCTTAGCAGTCCTTGAATGAGGTGGCTGCATTAGTTTTCTTTTTTCTTTATTATTACCCGGTGATCCTGACAGTAATAAACTTCCTGTGCTAGGGTGACAGCTCCTACTCACTGTCTCTATGGAGGAGCAATGTTGCAGCGAATCCTCCTCTCCTCTTTTCCATAACATACTGTAAAAAGAGGGGGTTCTGTTGTCCAGCAGAAGAGAACTGATCATTGCTGATAACATTACTTGGGATTTTAAAGCAGCTAAGTCACAGGAGTTAGGAGCTCATCGAATTTCATCACCTAGGGTGACATTGCTTACACACAGTATTGTATCTATGGAGGAGCAGCGTTATCCCCCTAGGACACGAAATGTGGTAGGACTACAGAAGATCTCCACTTCTCTTCTCTTTAACATAAGGGGGTGTTCTGCATAACAAAAGGAAAAAGGTAGTTTAGAAGAGATTTTTGTCAATGTCGATATGTCATTCAATGCACAAGAAAATATATTTTCCTCATATAAACTCTTTTATTTACATATCCTATAAAAGTGAATTCCACTAAAACTTATAAAATCTAATGCATCAGACATAGACACAGTCAGGGTGTAGTGTGCGCTAAGCTAGTTTAACCTCATTGATGCATCAGTGATTACATGGCAGACTGGTGGCATTAAAGTTGAAGTCCAGCTTATTGTTAACTAAATTTAAACTAAACTTAAACCTGCTCCCACCACTCTTTTAAACCATTATTTGTTTCTACCCTTTGAAAGGAAGATGTGTATACTTACCTATTCTGAGAGCGATTCGGTCACATGGTTTCCCCAGCAGCTGGCCTCAGTGAAGAGGAGAGATCGCTGACAATGACTGCAGAGCCTGGGAGATGACGTCACCCATAGGCTTACCATGGGGAATCCATTGTCAGCTGTCCTTCCTCTACACCGATCATGTGACCAGCCTGGACTGCTTTCAGAATAGGTAAGTATCAGCGTCTACCTTTCACAGAGTAGATAGAATACTGTAGGGTTTAGAAGGGAGGTAGAAGCAGGTTTAAGCCTAGTAAGGAATAGGCTGGACTTCTACTTGAGCTGGTACGCGTTTCACAGATGAACTGATTCTGCAGACAACGTGGGAATATCTACAATGATAAAAATAGATGGTACAGCATGGATAGTAATCAACTTTGCCATCTGAACAAAGGTAGTCCGATAGATGTGGTGTACCTGGATTTTGCAAAAGCATTTGATACAGTGCCCCACAAACTATTAATCTACAAATTGAGATTGATTGGTATGGACCATAGGGTTTGTTCTTGGATAGAAAACTGGCTGCAGGGGGTGAGTCCAAAGGGTGGTGATAAATAACATGTACTCAGAATGGTGTACAGTGGTTAGTGGGGTACCACAAGGCTCTGTCCTGGGACCAATTCTGTTTAATTTATTTATAAATGATATAGAGGATGGGATTAATAGCTTGATCTCAGTGTTTGCTGACGACACAAAAATTTGTAGGGCAATAACATCACAGAGGGATATAGAAACTTTACAAGCGGACCTGAATAAATTATTGGAGTGGGCTACAAGATGGCAAACAAAGTTTAACATTGGTAAATGTAAGGTAATGCACTTGGGGGGTAAAAATATAAACGCAAGTTACTCATTGGGGGGGGGGACCTCTAGGGGATTCCAGGATGGAGAAGGATCTAGGGGTCCTAGTAGAAGACAGACTGAGCAATAGCATGCAGTGTGAAGCTGCAGCTAGCAAAGCCGGCAGAATATAAAAAGAGAGTTTACTCCAGGGATAAAACGATAATCATGCCTCTTCATAAAACCCTGGTTCGGCCGCATCTGAAGCATTCCGTCCAGTTCTGGTCACCAATCCTCAGAAAGGATGTGCTGGAGCTTAAGAGAGTCCAGAGAAGGGCAACTAAACTAATATGGGGACTGGAGGACCTCGATTATGAGCAACGACTACAAGCGCTAAATTTATTCTCACTGGAGAAGAGACGCTTGAGAGGAGATATGATAGCAATATACAAATATCTCAATGGGGATCCCAGCGTAAGTATGAAACTTTTCAGTTCCAGGTAGTGTAAGAGGACACGGAGCCATACGATGAGACTGGAAGAGAAGCGGTTTAACCCTAAGCTGCGTAGGGGGTTTTTCACTGTCAGGGCGTAAGGGTGTGGAACTCTCTTTCACAATCGGTGGTGTTGGAAGGAAGTATGGATAGTTTTAAAAGACTATTGGACATGCATCTTAGCGAAAACAATATACAGGGATGTGGGAAATTATTTTCTACACGCACACACACACACACACACACACACCAACACAGGTTGAGCTGGATGGACTATTGTCCTTATTCAACCTTACCAACTATGTAACTTAAGATATACAGTATCTCAAAAAAGTGAGTACACCCCTCACATTTTTGTAAATATTTTATTATATCTTTTCATGTGACAACACTGAAGAAATGACACTTTGCTATAATGTAAAGTAGTGAGTGTACAGCTTGTATAATAGTGTAAATTTGCTGTCCCCTCAAAATAACTCAACACACAGCCAATAATGTCTAAACCGCTGCCAACAAAAGTAAGTACATCCCTAAGTGAAAATGTCCAAATTGAGCCCAAAGTATCAATATTTTGTGTGGCCACCATTATTTTCCAGCACTACCTTAACCCTCTTGGGCATGGAGTTCACCAGAGCTTCACAGGTTGCCACTGGAGTCCTCTTCTACTCCTCCATGACAACATCACGGAGCTGGTGGATGTTAGAGATCATGCGCTCCTCCACCTTCTGTTTGAGGATGCCCCACAGATGCTCAATAGGGTTTAGGTCTGGAGACATGCATGGCCAGTCTATCACCTTTACCCTCAGCTTCTTTAGCAAGGCAGTGGTTGTCTTGGAGGTGTGTTTGGGGTCACTATCATGTTGGAATACTGAACTGCGGCCCAGTCTCCGAAGGGAGGGGATCATGCTCTGCTTCAGTATGTCACAGTACATGTTGGCATTCATGGTTCCCTCAATGAACTGTAGCTCCCCAGTGCTGGCAGCCCTCATGCAGCCTACAGCATTGGTACAAGTGACACAGTAGTAACCCCCAGAATTAGTGCAAGCGATCACAATAATAACCCCCATCATTTTAAGTAATCACAGTAATAACCACTAGAATTGGTGACAGTGACTATGATAATAACCACCAGAATTGGTGCAAATTATCACAATATTAAGTAAAAATGGGTGTACTTGCGCACTGCTATGTTGTGCTATTAAGTGCTATAAGACTACAAAACTTACTAAGAGGATCGCTCACACCTATACACACTTTCTAAACCTGTATCAATGTGCAAAAGTATGTTTAAAAGAGGTGCCGCGCTTCCAAATGCTTCCAATGCTTCCAAATGCTAATGTGCTAATATCCCTTTAAATCTGTTTGCATAGCAAATTTCAAACTCAGCATATCATATCAAACCATATATAACAATAACAAAACAAAACAAAATGAACAATGCATCAGTCCTTAAAGTGTCCTTTGGTTTGAATTTGCTTGCATATGCTCAATCTTTCATAAAAAAACAGGCTTGTGTTCACATATCCAAATGACTGCTTCCTTAATTAGTTTTCACCACTATGTGCTCCAATCATCTACATGCATTAGTGATAATCCCCTCATCTGATGTGCCCTCACCTGGGGGATAAGACCAACCAATGGTCTATATGCTCTTTTGTCCCTCTCTGGGGGTCTGTTTTATGTTGTTTCACTCCTTAGCAATCTTGAGATTAGAATCCTCCTTCTCTTACATTTATCTCCATACGCCCAAATCATAAAGAGAGAAAGATGGATATAGTGCTTTATCTTTTAAAACAACCGGTTTATTAAACACTAAGTATAAAAACACTCACATTTTCCTGGTGCTTAGAGTGCACCAAACTGTAAAAAGCATTCAGTTCTCACAGTGCAGGTATAAGACAATCATACAGTATATCCACGGTATGCTCACAATGCGCGCCTCAGCATGATGACAGATTGGCTCCTCCCCTACGAGTTATGCCAAAGGGTCCCATGGCTTCCTCAGGGGATATGTTTATCTCAGTTTTCTCTCTTTATGATTTGGGCGTATAGAGATAAACGTAAGAGAAGGAGAATTCTAAACTCAAGATTGCCAAGGAGTGAAACAGCATAAAACATATGCCCAGAGAGGGATAAAAGCACATATAGACCATTGGTTGGTCTTATCCCCCAGGTGAGGGCACACAGCGGATGAGGGGATTATCACTAATGCATGTGGATGATTGGAGCACATAGTGGTGAACACTAATTAAGGAAGCAGTCATTTGGATATGTGAACACAAGCCTGTTTTTTATAAAAGATTGAGTATATGCAATCAAATTCATACCAAAGGACACTTTATGGACTGATGCATTGTTCATTTTGTTTTGTTAATGTTATATATGGTTTGATATGATATGCTGATGTAGCACCCTATACATAGGTAGGTGCTAAGTTAGGATTTTTGGTGAGTGTAGGTAAATTTAGGCAGACCTGGCTGGCAGCCAGGCCGGTTTGTTTTGGTTTTGTGTGGGCTGGGGGTGGCTCAGAGTTAGCAGCTGGTGACTCACAGGCAGTGTCACTAAGACCTCCCTCTTCTTTCTAGTACTTTGCAGAAGGTACTGGAAAGAGAGGAGGAGAGGAGAGGTGGAGCTGCCTGGGGTGTGTTAAGGAGCCCTGACCAATCCCCAACCTGGATTGGCAGGGGACAGGCCCTGCCTGTAAAGGGCAAGTTACTTGGGCCTGGCTGAATGAGTGTTGGGCCTAACCACGTGTTAGCTGTTCCTGAGAGGCAAGAGTTGTGCAGGAGGAAGATAGATAGCAATAGTCTGCAAGCAAGAGTTGTGCAGGAGGAGATTGGAGAAGTGTTGTATACATAGTTGTCCTCTAATTGATTGATATACAATCCATAATTGATTGATATACAATCTGCTGGGCATCTCATAATTCTCTTACCCCATCCAAATTAATTTCCCTAATAAAGATAAAAAAAACAAGCACATGGACTCGTTTTCTGCCTGAGAGCAACTGAGGAGTGAACACCAGGCTGGGCAGGGTGAGAGGTGGGCCACATCACTTAGCAGCCCCTATGGGGGTACCGCTACACTGAGTCTGAAAATTACTATGCAAACAGATTTAAAGGGATTTTAGCAAATTCGTATTGGTAGCGCGCCACCACGTTTGAATATAATTAATCACAATAATAACCCCCAGCATTGATGCAAGTAATCACAGTAATAACCACTAGAATTGGTGACAGTGACCACAATAATAACCCTCAGTATGTGTCATTCACCATAGTAATAACCCCCTAGCCTTTGTGCAGGAAGAACTTGGCCAGGTAGCAGAGTGGCGTGACAGCGTCAGGACATCTCCTAGGCAATGCTCTTCCATCAGAATCCAGCTTCCCCGCTGTACTGATCAGTTCCTCAGGCTCTCTCCTTCTACTTTTTGCAGCTCTTCACATGGACATCTTAAGCATGCCTTTCTGAGCTTATCAGCTTCCTCATTGAGGAAGCAGACGGGCTCAGAGAGGTATGCTGACAGTGGAGGCACCGAGAGCCAGACAGAGACAGCCAAAGGGCCGTATGTGGCCCTGGGTCTACAATTTACTATAAACCCTGCATTTTCAGAAAATATACAGGTCGAGGGTGGGGGGTCAAATGTTTCAGGCTGCGTTGTGTTTTTCAAAAATTCACACAAATTTGGTCCATTTACCTGAGGTTTAAAAAGGGAAGCAAGGCCCAGTAGTGAAAGGGTTCAATGATCATTCATTCATCCTGAAAGGAGATAAAAATCACATTCCAAGGGCTTGTCCAGGGGATGCCATTTCAATGAACAGGTACAATAGTGTCATTGTATGGTAACCCTGTTGCAATGTTACAGTTTTTGCTTTTATATAATGGCACATTTATATGAGTCTGAATGGTCAATAGATGAGTTAATGAAGGTATAAATATTGACTTGAACACAAACAGAACTTACTTGGATACTACAGCTCCAGGCTTGGAGATGCCAGCTGGTAAACTGGCAGAAGGACAAGCGTGCCTAACTATGAGACGGATAATGCTGCGTACACAGTAGACATGTTCATTCGTTTTCGTCCAAATGCATTTTCGTCCGAATTTCAGGTATTTTCGTTATCGTTTTAAGAAACGATAACGAAAGTGCAGAGTCCGAAAAACGAAAGATCCGACATAAACAAATGCTTTATTTTCATTTTCGTTGCTACAACAGTTCGATATAGATAGGAGATTCGACATGATGATGACAATAACAATCTGTGTCCATCAAACCTGTGGTCGAATGTGCCTAACCTTAGCTCTATTAGTCCAAGATTATTCTACATAGAGAGAAAAGTTTCGACGTAGAGAGAAAAGATTCGACGTAGAGAGAAAAGATTCGACGTAGGGGAGGAAAGATAAATAAAAATAATGATGATGATGAATGTTATTGGCTGATTGTAACCAAAGAGGTGGAGCAGTAAAATAGCTAGAACTAAGTACACACGTACTTTGGCTTATGGTGTCTGTTGAAAGTTCTAAGAAGATTCGACGGAGCAGGTAAACTATACGGCATTGTACAGTTTAGCTGCTCCGTCAAATCTTCTTTGAACATTCGACAGACACCATAAGCCTTCAATGACAGATTCGACCTTAATTTGGATTTTCGGACGAATGCAATTTTTAACGAAAAACGAAATAAATAAAAACGAATTTCGGGAGTAACTAAATAAATTTATTTTTCAGACGAAAACGAAATTCCGAAACGAAATATTTCAGTGTGCACATGTCTAGTACACAGCCTGCGGAACATTACAGTGGCACATCGTACATGTGAGTTGGAGATTAGTGTAGGTGCAAAATAATAGAACGTACTATTATTATTACTGCTATACATCCTCTGAATTATGTGTATGTGGCAGTGTTTTTCAACTCCAGTTCTCAAGGCGCCCCAACAGGTCATGTTTTCAGGCTTACCATTATTTTGCACAGGTGATTTGATCAGTTTCACTGCCTTAGTAATTACCACAGCCGTTTCATCTGAGGGAAATCTTGAAAACATGACCTGTTGCGGCGCCTTGAGGACTGGAGTTGAGAAACACTGTTCTGTGGGACTCAGTGGTATATTAGGTGCACCTTGAGTCCTGGGCTGCACTCGGTTTTTGGACCGCCCGCCAGTTCAATGGGAGTCAGTGTTCATGGAATTTTTTTTTTTTTGCTTCAGATGTGCTTTTTTTGTTAAGTATACCTGTAGGATTTGGAAAGCAGTGTTTGAATTTTGAATCAAAGTAAAACTAAAGACAAAAATTTTTTTTCATTTTAGAGTGGAGAGAGATTAGAAACACTGTCAGATTTGTATTGCAGTCTGTGCCCTTGTTAGGGAGATCCCCCTTTTCCAATTGTCCTGTTTACCATTATCACAGAGAGTGTACGAAAATCCCAAAATTTGGGTTGGCCCGAGAACAGGAATAGAGGGGATATGGGGACACTAGTTCTGGTGACCCTGGTATCAGCCAGAGATTCCCTCACTTTGGATTGATTTCCTATCACTTCCTGTTTCAGCTATGGCAGTAAAGAGAAATCTCCCCAATGGGACAACATAGATAGCAAAAAAGAAAAACTTAGAGGTTATAACCTCCTTTATCCAAAATGAAAAAAAAAAGTTTTGCCTTCAGTGTTACTTTAAATCTCATACAGCAGTATACTGTTTGTAAATAACACATGCGAGAGTTGCAGATGATGACAAAATGATGCTTCAAGGTACAGTGAGTGTGCATATGTAATGTGCATGATTGTCACATTATCTTTAAAGCGGATGGTAGTAAACCTTTGTATAATAAAAAAAATTAAAAAATCTTCCTCCTGCAAGGCAATATCCTAATGTGCTTGTATGTACCTTATGAGAGACTTACCCTGAAACAAAGCCCTCCAGCAGTGTGCTGTCAACGCTACAAAGGCTTCCATCTTCACCCGGTCTTCCTTCCGGGTTCGCAGGCTGCCACGGCTTGAATGGCGGAGCCGCGAGCTTTAGGCACGGCACACAGCTTTGAAGGAACAGCATGGGTATGTTGTTTCTAGAGAGCGCATGCGCCATTGACGCCACCAACTGCTCACTAGAATGTCTCCTAAACGATGCACGTTTAGGAGATATTCATTTTACCTACAGGTATGCTTTATTATAAGTGTATGTTTGGGCAAAATAAATAAAACGTTCCATATATCTCTGCAATGCAGTATTATTAATAACATATGGATGGGAGGTAGTACAAGACGTGATAACCTTATTATAGAGAAAGTTTTAGGAGGGTTTTGTTTTTTAATCCAACAGAACTTTTATGAGTAGTGAAATGGGCATAAAAAAATGGGCATAAATGGGCATAAAGTAGCAACATCAATGCTGACAAAAAGCTGCACCTATGTTGCACTTATTGGGGTGGATAGACTAAAGGCAAATAGATTGTACACTTTGCAAGTGCAGTTGCACTCATTTTCCCCAGAGCTTAGTGAATGCAGTGAAGCTTCACTTTGCAAAGTATACCCAACCAAGTGCAAGGAAAATTAAAAAAAAAAACTGCATTTTGCTTGCACATGATTGGATGATGGAAATCAGCAGAGCTTCACCACATTTACTAAGCTCTGGGGAAAGTAAGCACAACTGCATTCAGTCAAAGGAATAGATAGAAAGGTCTTCACAATATTGTATACACAGAAGGAATGTATTACATAGACAATTGGTAATTTAGTAAATTGGCTAAAGACAAATTAATGAGAGATCTAATCACAGACTGTCCACAGGAAAAAGTGCAAAATAATATAGCAAAGCCTATATAATTACAATATAATCAGCTGATAAACTATGAAAACATAAACCAAAAGTGTATGTGTCATTTAAAATAAAGGAATATTTGGAACTTAGTAGGGTCCTTAGGCCACGTTTGCACCTGAGCATTCTGGGAAAAAAAACAGAAATGTGCGTTTCTGTAAACGCACAAAAAATCATTTATTCTATATGCCACCCCAAACGTGGTAGCAGCCCAGTGTTTTGTTGCGCGATTGCCATGCAACACAATGCACGAGAAACGTGGGATGAAAAACGCACTTGGCTTAGTGACAGAAAAGGTACATGAGCTACTTTACCACGTTTGTCACTTGTAAGGAAGCCCATTCAAGTAAATAGGCTGCCCTATGCTGTTGCACGACAATGCGCCAAAAAACACAGGAAAAAAATGTAATGTGTTGTGACGCTCAGGTGTGAATGGAGCCTTAGACATAACAGATCACAAATGAGTATATGGCATTTGTAGCTTGAGTACACTGGACCTAAAAAACATAAGAGCCACTGTTAAAATTCAGTAGGAGCTGCAGCTATTGGACAGCAAGTAGCCACATTCTTAAATTTTCAGATTTTTTTTTTGGGTAACTTCAGTGATCAGTTTCTATTATGGGAGTGATATATTAATCTCTGCTTTCCATTTGTTATAAGGTAGGTACCCCAGCTTAGATCCACACCTTAGCTATCAGCTTCTTGGCAGTACAATACCACATGCAAAAGGGGTGTAGATAAACATAATCTTAAACACTCAGGAGGACCCAACTGGCATAGCTGAAGGTCTAGATCTCCCAGGAAACCTATGACGTCATAGGATATTGTTTACTTTCAGTAAACCTGCATCTGTGGGCAAGAACCATAACAAGTGAAAAAAAGGAATAATGGATTATGGATTCTATCTTGCTAACCAAATTGAGGTAAATAGGTAAGATGAAGTAAATGAATAGATGAGTGAGCTTATTAGTAAGTTTCAGGGAGATTAAATTGGTGGCTGGTTAGAACTTCTTCACAGGTCTCATCATCACTAGGACCACAAAATCTTTCTATTATAAGCCTGGGCCTGTGTACTGGGGTCCTGGAAGGCTGTATAGATTTCCAAAATAATTTGATTTGGAGAAGCTCTCTAACCATTGCGTCAGTCAAACAATTATCTGCAAGCAAAAGTAATATAGGCCCAAATTGCCTGGTGACCATGTGTCTAAGCTGAATGACGTATCAGAAACGCATAGAATTGGGCAAATTAAATTCCTCTTTTAAATCCAAAAAGTTGCCCAGCAATTAAGATCTGAGCTAAAATGGATGTGGCACCATACAAAGCTCAGGCAAGGATCAATTCTGCTAAAGCAGAGTGTAACTATTAATGCAAGTAATATCTAGCTTGGATATACATAACTGTGTCTCATAGCCTGAGAGTCAACATCAGGTAGGAATTGCTTGTTTTCATTGTTTTTCTTTAGATATTTATAGGTCCCTAACCATCTCACCAGCCTCTTCCTGGTGCTGGTCTTCGGCCATCTTGATTGCGCATTGGCAGGAGTGCAGTCATCCCAGCGCACACAGGGAGTGTGCCAGAAAGTAAACTGAGCTATAGCTCATTGTCCATTCTACTGGGGATTGCAAACAGGCAAGTAAGTGTATTATATTGCATGTCTCATCTGCAACAAAAGACCTGCCTGTTCACAATTTGTAACTTTTTGCCTTCAGTTCTACTTTAATACCATTTTTGGTTGGGGTGGTCACCAAAGTTCTCTTTCAATTTTAAAACAACCTGCATGCTTTTTTTGTACTTGGAAATATATAGGTGGAGAATGAAGGTGATCAAAGTAGAAGTGCTTTGTCTAAGGTAGCCCATGTTTAAAGTTATGTATGAGACACACGGTGTGTAGTGCTCACTCCCACAGGAGCCCAAAGTTTAAGGTCCCTAGGGTCTTTTCCCTTAGTAGCACCCGCACCCAGGCACACAGTCACAGTCACTACTTTGGCTCAATGAACATTCTAGAAGTATGCTTTTCTGATGCTTTTTTTGCAGATATTGAACTTGGATAAGAGTAGGATGACTGTGGGACACTCCAGTAACTCTAGTAGCAACTTGAGGACACCAACCTTCCTCCTATTATTGTGTGCAGAGTCCTTGCACAAGCAAATAGTGGACTGAACTGTACCAGGACACCAGGCACAATGTCCCCTTTGAGCAATGCTGACTTTAGCAAAGCACACACACAGCACACAGGGATAGCAACAGCACACAGTCTCAGGGATCTTTTACTCCAGTCTGTACTCATTAATGTCCTTGCATAGTTGGACGCCTCTTTCCAATAGCTTCCAGACAACTCTTCAGTGATACCAGACCCGAGTCCCTAAGTCGGCTCCAGCAACTTTTAGCAAAATAGGCTCCCCAGCTAGCCTACCTTAGTCCTTGATACGCAGTAGACACATGGCATCCCTTTGAACCCCTCTGCTCCAAGTCACAGAGTATTTATGCTCCTTCCTAGTCACCATCTGGGCATCTCTCCCCAGGGATTGGCCAGGGCTGCATAAATAGTCAGTTGCTAATCTGACTCTACCAGCCCACTATCTTCCTGAACCTTTCCAGATAGACAGGGGGAAGCAGTCAACATTGCAGCTAGCGAAATACAGAACAGATCAAAACAATCACATGCAGCTCAACTGATTACAGTGAGCCAGCAACTAAATGTATCTAGCATAGCACCTATCTAGGAGGGTGCTATATGTGGAAGAGATGTGGTTGGAGAATTATAGAGAATAAAGGCAGCCCAAGTGCAATAATGGAAATGCTAAAAAGATAGTCACATAGATACAAATTATTCTGCTAACCATTTTTTTCACTTAAAAAGTGATTTTGCAACCAATGTGGTTGATTTACTAAAGACAAAAAGGCTGTTCACTTTGAAAGAAAAATTTAACTTTCCAGGGGAATTTTCCTTTAGCTTAGTAAATGTGTTGAAAAGTCACTTTGTTTAGAATACCTGTAAGCAGTGGCGGTGCGTCCATAAGTGTGCACGGGCGTCGCCCCCTCTCTCCTGCCAGCCCCTCTATCACCAATAGATAGATTCATGCATTGCATGAATCTATCTATGGCCACCGCTGCCAACCCCTATTCAAGCGCCCGGACCCTTTTCGGGCGCCTGAATTACAGTGGCGGGGGGTGTTTTTGAAGCACCTGATTAGAACCATAGGCTCTAATAGGCGTCAAAAAAGGCGACCTGCGAGCGACATGCTGGGTGCTTGCAGGTCACTCAGCTGTGTTAGAAAAGCGAATAAATATTCACTTTCCTAACACTCAACCGACTCTCCGCCAATCAGGTGCTCGGGTCTGTTACCCATCACCTGATTGGCTGAAACGACAGGCGCCGCTATTGGACGCCCAGCAGGAGGAGAGGACGGGAGATGAGGACGGCAGGAGACGCATGGATCCCGCTCGTCGCCGTCACCCGCTGCCCCACCAAGACAGGGTATGTGCCGGGCAGACGGCAAACGAGTGGGGGTCACACTGGGGGCATTCAAGGGCACACTGGCAGCATTTAATGGACACACTGGCAGCATTTGATGGGCACACTGGCAGCATATGATGTGCACACTAGCGGCATTTGATGGCACAGTGGCAGCGTTTGATGGCACAGTGGCAGTGTTTAATGGGCACAGTGGCAGCGTTTAATGGGCACAGTGGCAGCGTTTGGCACAGTGGCTGCAATTGAGGGCACAGTGGCAGCGTTTGAGGGCACAATGGCAGCATTTGATGGGCACAGTGGCAGCGTTTGGGCACAGTGGCAGCGTTTGATGGCACAGTGGCAGCGTTTGATGGCACAGTGGCAGCATTTGATGGGCACAGTGGCAGCGTTTGATGGCACAGTGTCTACAATTGATGGCACAGTGGCAGAATTTGATGCCACAGTGGCAGAGTTTGATGGCACAGTGTCTGCAATTAATGGCACAGTGGCAGCATTTGATGGGCACAGTGGCAGCGTTTGATGGCACAGTGTCTGCAATTAATGGCACAGTGGCAGCATTTGATGCCACAGTGGCAGTGTTTGATGGCACAATGGCTGCAATTGATGATTTTTTTTCAAAATTTTTTTGTGTCCCCGCCCCCGCCACTGCCTGTAAGCATGTCCCTGATTGGCCCCCAGCAATGACCATGCTGGTCCTGGGCACCTCCCTTCATCTTCATGAGACATAATTAAGTTGGTGTTGCTAACACACTTACATGGCTTTCAAATACCCATAATGTGAAGAGTGCCTTTGAAGCATTTCCGTATGCTCTGATTCAGATCTAGTATGCCTGAAACTATAAGCAGTTATTTACTTTATCAGCACTGAAATTCTATCTGTGCAGGTCTTATCTTTGCAGAGCAGATCAGCGTTTCAGATCAGCGTTTTGAGTTTCCAGTGTGAGTGCTGTGCGGGCTGCCCTCCCACGTCCTACCAACTCATGATTTAATTGGTTGCCAACAGGAATAGAGATAGTTGCAGAGAGGGGGAGAGAGGCGGGAGGAGGTGCAGGTTGTGCTCTCTCCCTCCTGTCTGTATACAGGTGCTAACACAGGATCATTCTCAGATCAGACTGTACAGGGTTTGATTACCTCCTTCTATCTCCTCCCCAGACTGCTCCTGTCCCAGCAGCAGAAATTGTACGTGGGTGGAGGTAATCAAACCCTGTACAGTCCGATTTGAGAGCATTCTGCTTTATCTCCTGTATACAGACAGGAGGGAGAGGAGCCTGGAAAGAGAGCACAGCCCACACCTCCTCCTGGCACTCTACTCTTCTGTGCTGCTGTCACTACTCCTGTAGTAATGAGAGGGATGTGGTGGGATGAGAGGTTTTGTGCTAGGGGAGAGGATTTTAAGGGGGTAGGAGTAACAGAATTAGTGCAAGGAGGGGGGATCTGGAGGGGGGGTGGGGAATTCGTGCTAGGAGGGGATTTGGAACTTAATTTTTGCTAGTAGGGGTGATCTGGAAAGGGGGAGGGATTTGTCCTAGGAGAGGGATTTGGTGGAGGATTTGTGCTAGCAGGAGGGGGGGGGGACAGAATTTGTTTTAGAAGGGAGGATTTGTGCTAACGGGGGGGTTTGAAGGGGGGAGGAGGAACAGAATTTGTGCTAGGAAGGGGGGTTTGAGAAGGAGGGGATGGGGGGTTATGCTAGTAGGGGGGATTTGGAAGGGGGAGGAGGAGCAGAATTTGTACTAGGAGGGGAGATTTGATGGGGGGGTAGATTTACAACCCAAAGACCACTGAACTCTGCCCCACAAAGTACATTTTAGGGCTTGTGCACACCAAGTGCAGTGTGGTAACATGAGTGAAATCACGTGTCTTACTGCAATGCACAAAAATGCGCTGTCTTTTGCAGATGCTTGTGAGTGTCATTGATTCTTAATGGCACCACCAAGCATCTAGCAAATGTGCGTGGGTTTGCACCCACTAAAATGCATGGTTCTACAGTAGCATGAGTTTTGGATGCTGCCTGATTTTAATAATCATGCCAGCACCTTTTGTGCATGTTTCATGCGCACATAGCAGTACATTAAAAAACTAAATACATTGATCGGACATTCCGACAACAAAATCCATTGGATTTTTTCCGACTGATTTTGGGCTAAACTTGTCTTGCATACACACGGTCACACAAAGTTGTCGTAAAATCCGAACGTTCTGAACGTGATGACGTAAAACATGTATGTCGGGACTATAAACGGGGCAGTAGCCAATAACTTTCGTCTCTTAATTTATTCTGAGCGTACGTGGCACCTTGTGCGTCGGATTTGTGTACACACGATCGAAATTTAAACGATCGGATTTTGTTGTCGGAAAATTTGATATTCTGCTCTCAAACTTTGTGTCGGAAATTCAGACGGAAAAAGTCAGATGGAGCCCACACACGATCGGAATTTCCGACAACACAATCCGATTTGGAAAATCTGACCGTGTGTACAGGGCATTAGACTGGTGTGCCCTGAGATTGTGCACAATTCTAAACGGTGCAAAAATGCTTGAGAAATACTGGATTGGATCACCTTAGTAGGGAGCCTTCAGTCCCAGTAATCATTTTATACCCAAGTAAAGAAAAATTTGAGTGTGACTGCTCCCAGTAGCTAAATCCAAAAAGAATGGTCAATGTTTCTAAATACCATAATTGGATGACACTCCAGTCTAACATTTTTTCCTCTTGATTTATTTTATTGAAGAGGTAGCCAATCTCCCCTTTCTCATCAGCCAAATACAGAACCTTGCAGTAAACCAAGTTTGCTTAGTATTATCCTGGATTCTACAACAGCTGTGGCGATTTCTGCATACCTTTATAGTAGTCTTCAATGGATCAGAAAGTCATACGTCATCTTATCCTTTACTTTTTCAAATAGATCATTAACTGCAATAACGGAAGATCTGCCATGTTCTTTGCACGTTGTACACTCAGTAATAATTAACTTTAATTTTACCTGTCAACCTTTAGCTGTGAAATAGCACATCTCTTTTTCAGAAGGATCTGAGATCAGAAGACACTCCATTATGGATGATAGGATAAGAAGAGACTCTTCTCCATCTTTTGATGGCAAAATAGAAGACAGGACTGAAAAATTACATCTCAAGCGTGAACTTGGCCTGGTTAGTGCTGTGTCACTGATAGCTGGCACCATGATTGGCTCTGGTATCTTCATGTCCCCTCAGTGGGTCCTCTATTACATGGGCAGCCCTGGAGCCAGCCTGTTAATATGGGCAGCCTGTGGTGTTCTAGCAATGTTAGGTGCTCTTTCCTATGCTGAACTTGGCACTGTTATAAAGGAATCTGGAGGGGACTACATTTATATTTTACGGAATGTTGGCACCTTACCAGCTTTCCTCCTGGCATATACCTCGGTCATTGTGGTCAGACCAGCTGGCATTTCTGCTGTCTCCTTAAGTTTTGCAGAATATGTGGTGGCTGCCTTCTACCAGGACTGCCCACCGCCTCAGGTAGTGGTGAAGTGTACAGCAGCTGCCTGTATCCTTGTCTTGAGCATCATCAACTGCCTCAATGTCAGGCTTTCTGCCGCTATCACTAACTTCTTCACGGCTGCCAAACTGTTGGTATTGCTGGTCATAATTGTGGGTGGTATGGTCCTCTTGGCCCAAGGAAACACTCAGGTCTTCCAGAATGCCTTTGAAAATACGGCTGCAGGATTTGGTCCAGTTGGAGTGGCTTTTTATCAAGGACTCTGGTCTTATGATGGATGGAACAATCTGAATTACGTAACTGAAGAAGTGAAGAATCCTGAGGTTGGTGGGAGCATTGTAAACTGTTTATGATCTGTACTTACATACCAGATGTTTCATATTTCAAGGGACTCTATGGGTTACCTGTGAATGAGGGACAAGGCTACATCCATAAATCAGTGAGGCTGGCCATACACGGTGCAAATTTTTGCCGCTAGTGATAATTGCAAGAGAATCCGGCAGGCTGGTTGTACCCAAATTGATTGATCAACTTGGTATATTCAGCCTGAGCGTTAACAGTTTTAATTTTAGATTCAAACTGTGTATGGCTGGTCTAAAGCTAGCCAGACACTGGTAGCCTTTCAAGGGAATAGTTGTACAATAAGATCTTGTTGGTACATTATGGAGTAAAGTGTGGTGCTGCGCTAATCCCAATGAGATTGGCGCATATTGGCTCTGTGCTCGTGAGCGTCTTATAGTGCACCAAAATAGGCTTTACAAATATAACAATAAAAAGATAACCTCATATAACAAATGTGTCCTTGAGTGCTGATAGTGTGTATGGTCAAGGAAATCGTAATAAATACACAATAAATAATAGTAAATATAACGTGCAAAGTTGTTAGTGCTTAAATATCACAGTAGCAAACATAAATGTATGGGTGCATATAGCTACGGTAAAAATAGCAGCTGGCTAAAACTATCACCAATCGCCAACTAGCTACAAACAATATAAATCTACACATTCATAAGTGCATATATAGCCAAAGTGCATCCAGTGCAAGTTAAATGTGGCTAAGTGCTAAAAGTTCATAAACATGCATGCAAGACTGCGTGCAAAATATTAACAGGTGCAGTGCTCCTTGCGGCGAAACGCAATCAATCAAAAGTCCATAATACGTGTATTGACTTCCGTGCTAAACATGGGTGCTAAACATGGGTGACAGTGGTGGTCAGTCTTCATGCAACAGTGTGCACATTAGTGGGCAGTGGCCCCTTACCTGAAGGTAATGGGGTAATCTCGTTTAGCCAATCAGAGGCATGGCAGCCTTTGTAGAGACCCTAGGTATACTCTGTAATGGAGGATGGTGGAAATATGGTCCTATCCTGATCGCTTCTATTGTAGGGGCGTCTGGTCCTTCCAAGTAGTGTCCCGGGGTCACCCAGATAGATTAAGAAAGGAAGCCCACAATAGTATAGTATTGCATGGAAGCGTATCACTTTTATTACAACATAAAATACAGTACTCACATTAAACATTAAAAACCGGGTGGAGATCCGACGAGCGGCGAGCTCGTAATGCAAATAACAGTCAGAGAGTGCCTGTCCCGTCCCTATGCATGACGTCACGGTCACGTGACTTCTTCAGGGGATCCCCTGAAGAAGTCACGTGACCGTGACGTCATGCATAGGGACGGGACAGGCACTCTCTGACTGTTATTTGCATTACGAGCTCGCCGCTCGTCGGATCTCCACCCGGTTTTTAATGTTTAATGTGAGTACTGTATTTTATGTTGTAATAAAAGTGATACGCTTCCATGCAATACTATACTATTGTGGGCTTCCTTTCTTAATCTATCTGGGTGACCCCGGGACACTACTTGGAAGGACCAGATGCCCCTACAATAGAAGCGATCAGGATAGGACCATATTTCCACCATCCTCCATTACAGAGTATACCTAGGGTCTCTACAAAGGCTGCCATGCCTCTGATTGGCTAAACGAGATTACCCCATTACCTTCAGGTAAGGGGCCACTGCCCACTAATGTGCACACTGTTGCATGAAGACTGACCACCACTGTCACCCATGTTTAGCACCCATGTTTAGCACGGAAGTCAATACACGTTTTATGGACTTTTGATTGATTGCGTTTCGCCGCAAGGAGCACTGCACCTGTTAATATTTTGCACGCAGTCTTGCATGCATGTTTATGAACTTTTAGCACTTAGCCACATTTAACTTGCACTGGATGCACTTTGGCTATATATGCACTTATGAATGTGTAGATTTATATTGTTTGTAGCTAGTTGGCGATTGGTGATAGTTTTAGCCAGCTGCTATTTTTACCGTAGCTATATGCACCCATACATTTATGTTTGCTACTGTGATATTTAAGCACTAACAACTTTGCACGTTATATTTACTATTATTTATTGTGTATTTATTACAATTTCCTTGACCATACACACTATCAGCACTCAAGGACACATTTGTTATATGAGGTTATCTTTTTATTGTTATATTTGTAAAGCCTATTTTGGTGCACTATAAGACGCTCACGAGCACAGAGCCAATATGCGCCAATCTCATTGGGATTAGCGCAGCACCACACTTTACTCCATTTTGTTTTAACTGGGGACAGGCTGTACCCCATTCGGTGTATGCTGCTTTTCCCTGTGTTTATTGAGATTGGGTGTCCCTCCTCCTCTCTCCCCAACCCCGTTCACGATAGCGCAGGAATACCCCACAATTATCTTGTTGGTACATTGCTGCTGTCTGCTAGACATCCTGTGCTCATTCCCTCAGAGTTGTGTCTCACTAACCAGGTGAAACCAGAGGGAAAAGTCAAAGAAAAGAACACTAATCCAGCCTACATCTAATGACTGGTAAGCTGCAATATAATACATTTTTGGTTTTGGGTTTATTACCACTTTAAAGCAAATAGCAATATGCTAACTGTAGCAAGCTGTAATATGCAATCATTATTTGTTTTTAATTAGTTGGATGGTAAAACAGATGTTTTTTTTGAGAAATAAGTCTCTATACAGTACATTGTACAATGTAGACAAGGATGCAGAAAACTGAATAAAATGGCAGCGTTATGTTTGCCATTATTTTGGTGAATATTGTGCACTGCAACTGGATGTACCATTATATGAAGATACTCTACAAACTTTGTCCATTGCATAATTGCCAAATTTTGATTCATGAGTTGCTACTGTGGTTGAACAGAAATCGATCTACCAACTGACTTCTGTTCAACTACCCTGTCAGTATTTTCTCGCTGATTTGTGTATTCTAACAGTGGAAGGGGAGGATCTCCCTGCTGTCAGAATACAATGACACATTGGGGAGGATTCCCATACCCACATTGAGTGTGTGTGTATGGGAAATCGGGTTAGTTTTTTTTATTCAATTCAACCCGCTGGTTGAATAAAAAAAAAAAAAAAAAAACTGACCAATGTATGGCCAGCTTTAGACAGGAAGTGTTTTACCTACAGAATCACAAGATGAAAATAAAGAAAAAGGGCCTGAAAAAAGAAAACTAATGCAGCTATCACATCTAGGAACTGGTAAGCAGCAATATATCACATTTTTGGTTCTAGGGTTTAGATATGCCTTAACTGTATTATATGTGATATAATTTGGTTATCCAAATATCAAAGTGCAATATTGCTGGAGACTTCTCTATAGAGAATTTTGATGCACATGATAATAGTCTCTTGGCTTAGAATATTTGACTAACACAAAATCTATTCTAGATGGAATAAGATATATACAATCTAAGACAGGGTCAGCAACTCGTTGATTGCAGACAGGTGATAGGTAGATCACGTCCCTTCCTTGCTAACCCACGTAACCTGAATAGGAGCAGGGGGTGTCATTTACTTGAACCGATCCTCTTTATTTCCCTTCTGCAAGCTTCTCCTCCTCTCCTTCCTGCTGCCGCAGGAGGAAAATAAAGGATCGGTTCAAGTAAACGCTGCCCCTACCATCCCCCTGTCCAGGGTCCCCTTCCTTCTGTTGGCCGGGCCCCACTGTTCTCCTAGTTCCCCCCCCCCACTCAGTTTGCGAATGAACAGGAAGACTTCGCAGAGCAATTCCTGTTCATTCATTCTGTACAGCTGAGGCTGCAGAGATATAGATTGAGGACTATGTCCTCAATCACTTTCTCTGTCTCAAAATTTAGACATCTGTTTAGACCAGTGTTTCTCAAACTGTGTGCCGCGGGAGAAATGCAGGTGTGCCATGGGATATTTCGGAGAGCCGTCAGCAAAGATGGGATATTTCGAGGAGTCATCAGCAAAGATGGCAGTCTGCAATGGTTGGAGCGCAGCAAGACAAGCAGCGTTCGCCAGAAAGTGGACCACCGGGAGGAAATGACCCGTTTTCAGAGCATATGGGATAGTAGTCTATACTAAAGAGGCTGCAACACTCCTTTCTCAGGAGAGAATGAGCCCTGTACCTGTGTAACAACGTCTGTGTGTACCAACTTCACCAGCATCACCAGCACCATGGAAGCACCTTCTACAGTATGTATGTCTGTATCATTAACAAACTGCGCAACATTAGGCCCAAGTCAGAACCCTGGCAATAAAAACACTGACACTGTCCACTGCCCTACTGACATTGTCCACACACCGTGCACTGCCCTAATGGCACTGTCCACTGCTCTACTGACACTGTCCACTGCCCTACTGACACTGTCCACACACCGTGCACTACCCTACTGACGCTATCCACAGACCATCCACTGCTCTACTGACACTGTCCACTGCCCTACTGACACTGTCCACACATCGTCCACTGCTCTTCTGACACTGTCCACACGCCATCCACTGCTCTACTGACACTGCCCACACACCGTCCACTGCTCTACTGACACCGTCCACTGCTCTACTGACACTGTCCACACACCGTCCACTGCCCTACTGGCACTGTCCACACACTGTACACTGCTCTACTGACACTGTCCACACGCCATCCACTGCTCTACTGACACTGCCCACACACCGTCCACTGCTCTACTGACACCGTCCACTGCTCTACTGACACTGTCCACACACCGTCCACTGCCCTACTGGCACTGTCCACACACTGTCCACTGCCCTACTGACACTGTCCACACACCATGCACTGCCCTACTGACACTGTCCACATACCGTCCACTGCTCTACTGACACTGTCCACACACCATGCACTGCCCTACTGACACTGTCCACATACCGTCCACTGCTCTACTGACACTGTCCACACACCATGCACTGCCCTACTGACACTGTCCGCATACCGTCCACTGCTCTACTGACACTGTCCACACACCGTCCACTGCTCTACTGACACTGTCCACACACCATCCACTGCTCTACTGACACTGTTCACTGCCCTACTGACACTGTCCACACACCGTGCACTGCCCTAATGGCACTGTCCACTGCTCTACTGACACTGTCCACTGCCCTACTGACACTGTCTACACACCGTGTACTGCTCTACTGACACTGTCCACAGACCGTCCACTGCTCTACTGACACTGTCCACACACCATCCACTGCTCTACTGACACTGTCCACTGCCCTACTGACACTGTCCACACACCGTGCACTGCCCTAATGGCACTGTCCACTGCTCTACTGACACTGTCCACTGCTCTACTGACACTGTCTACACACCGTGTACTGCTCTACTGACACTGTCCACAGGCCGTCCACTGCTCTACTGACAAAGTCCACACACCGTCCTCTGCCCTACTGACACTGTCCACATACCGTCCACTGCTCTACTGACACTGTCCACACACCATCCACTGCTCTACTGACACTGTCCACACACCGTCCTCTGCCCTACTGACACTGTCCACATACCGTCCACTGCTCTACTGACACTGTCCACACACCGTCCTCTGCCCTACTGACACTGTCCACATACCGTCCACTGCTCTACTGACACTGTCCACACACCGTCCACTGCTCTACTGACACTGTCCACACACCATCCACTGCTCTACTGACACTGTCCACTGCCCTACTGACACTGTCCACACACCGTGCACTGCCCTAATGGCACTGTCCACTGCTCTACTGACACTGTCCACTGCCCTACTGACACTGTCTACACACCATGTACTGCCCTACTGACACTGTCCACAGACCGTCCACTGCTCTACTGACACTGTTCACTGCCCTACTGACACTGTCCATACACCGTCCACTGCTCTACTGACACTGTCCACACACCATCCACTGCTCTACTGACACTGCCCACACACCATCCACTGCTCTACTGACACTGTCCACTGCTCTACTGACACTGTCCACACACCGTCCACTGCCCTACTGGCACTGTCCACACACCATTCACTGCCCTACTGACACTGTCCCCACACCGTCCACTGCTACTGGCACTGCCCACATAACGTCCACTGCCCTACTGACACTGTCCACACACCATGCACTGCTTTACTGACACTGTCCACACACCGTGCAATGCCCTATTGACACTATCCACATACCGTCCACTGCTCTACTGACACTGTCCACACACTGCCCACTGCCCTACTGACACTGTCCACACACTGTCCACTGCCCTACTGACACTGTCCACTGCCCTCCTGACACTGTCCACACACCATCCACTGCCCTTCTGACACTGTCCACACACCGTCCACTGCTCTACTGACACTGTCCACACACTGTCCACTGCCCTACTGACACTGTCCACTGCCCTCCTGACACTGTCCACACACCATCCACTGCCCTTCTGACACTGTCCACACACCGTCCACTGCTCTACTTACACTGTCCACACACCATCCAATGCTCTACTGACTGACACTGTCCACCTTTAAAGTAGGCTAAGTTTAAATGTTTGCAGTGACATTTGTTTTATTATTTTTTTTCCAGTTCTTCTTACTATTTAGTTAGACCTTGCTAGCACAGATTTTTGATCTCTTTCATATTGTTTAGCCAGATCTCAACCTCTCAAAGGTTGCCTACCTCTGATCTAAAACATAGCTAAAACAAAAGTAAAAAAATAAACAAATGAATTTGGAGGAGGCTAAGAGCAATAGAAGGTACTTTTTTGCTTTAAGAATACATACTTGTATAGAATTATTTTCATGCCAGAGTTTAGTGTTACTTTGATACTTGTAATAATCCCTGCATCATATGACTGCATGACTCTGCTGTTTCCTGTGTTGCAGGTGAATCTGCCACGAGCTGTGATGATCGCAATTCCACTAGTAACATGCATCTATCTCCTGGCTAATGTCAGCTATTTTGCCGCAATGACGCCTCAAGAACTTCTCTCTTCAGACGCTGTGGCCATCAGCTGGGGGTCAGTTTATTACTAATAATTCTGTGTGACTTGTTGGGGTCTTCAGTTACCCATGAATGACAAAATCCCTTAGAGTGCATGTATAGCTAAACATTTTTTTGTAGTTTATGATAGAGTAGGGAAGGTATTAAAGGAGAATATGTTGCTGCTAGGGTACCCAACCTGCGGTCACCGCCAGTGTGCTGCTGACACCAGAGCTTGACCTGGCTGCAAAGTTCAATTCCTAAATGAAAGGAATGGGACCACACAGCACATCCAGGGGGGTTGTCCTAGAACAACTTTACGCAACTTGCACCAAACCTCGTAATGGTAAGGCCATTAGCTGTGTCATGATTAATCGAAAGCTTCATCCAACAAGCCAGTACACATGCCTTCACTTCAGTAACAATCATAGCTCCAGACTGTCCCCTGATTTTGAGGGACTGTCCCTGATTTAGAACAAAGTCCCTCTGTCCCTCTTTAACCCTCATTTTGGTCTGATTTATATAGTTGTATAAAAATGTACTATTTATCTGTTAAATAGTGTTTCACAGTGATAAACCTTTCATCCAATTCCTATACTGATGTATAAATTTCAAAAGCCAATATAAAGGAATAGTAGTGGTAAACAAAGTACTAACTAATCATCTTTTTGTATAATCCTCCTTTAAGGGTGCATGACAGGGGTGTATATCCTATACCTGCATACTTTTGCTAATCGGTATCCCTTGTTCCCATCTCAAAATGTTGGGTCACAATGCAGCTGATCTAATCAACTTGTGATATAAAAGCATTCATAAAACCATTATTAACAATAGGGGATGGATTAACTTATTTCATCAGCTGCTTTTCCCTGTACAGCTCAATACTGGCTTTCTATTGGAGAGAGACAATTTGAAAGCAAACTGCTTCTGCTGTGTTGTCTTATTAGAAAACTCACAATGCTCTGAAACATCAGTGTTAGAAAGATTCTGTATTAAAGCGGTAATAAACCTAAAACTAAAAGTCTAATATATAGCAGCCTATCAATCATTAGATGTGGTGGCTAAATTAAAATACATGTTTGCTTTTGGGTTTTATACCACTTTAATAGTTAAAAAAAATCTCAGTTTAAAAGCTATAAATATCAAATATATAATATGTGATATACTGTAATATCAAAATATAAATCAAAATAAAGTTGTCCTGAACCCCCTTTGCCACCCCTAGAGATTTTATAGACCTCCTGGTCCCAACCCTCTCCTTGTTTTTTTTTTTTTGCCTTTTCTTATATCCACTTAGGATGTATCCTAATGTCTGTAGCAATGTCTACTAATATGCAATGAAAGTTTATCATTGCATATTAGTAAAAAAGCAGATCTTTCTGGGACAGAAAATGTATCCCTGTGGCACCAGCCACAAATACAATCATATCACTACTGTAATAAACTGAAATCAACCCTAGAGGAGGGTCTAACTAGTCCTAATTTAACGTCCCCCCTTACTTTCTCTGTAATGTTACTATGTTACCAGTTACTATTATTGCTTGTGTTATAATATATTGTAACATTTGAAAAATAAATAAAATGTTCGTGAAACAAAATAAAATTAACCCCATTATTGTAACCCCTTTGATGTTGGTGCTTACAGTGACCCTGTTATTTCTAAAAATAATAAAATAAATAATAATAATAATAAACAAAGCCTAGCCTGTAAAGAACACAATTAAAGTGTATCTAAACTAAAAAAAATTGTCTATAAATTACAGCTAGGCTTTTTTTCTATATTTTCACCTGGTGAATCTGCCTGTTAAACACTTCCTGCTCTAGGTGACAACACTCATTCCCGCTGTACATCTATGGAGGAGCAGCATTGTCCCCCCCCCCCCAGCTGCTTCTCCAGGTTTGAGCTACAGGGTTACATGCCAAAGCCAGTACTATAGACTACATCCATTGACTAAGATTAATAAGGAACTAGCCTTACATCATTCATAAGGACTTTTAACTTGTCATTTGATGAATTTCAGGCCTCAATCACATGGAGCATACTATACTGTATGTCAGGGCTGAGTTTAACCGCAGGTGTTCCATGCATCCTTGCTTAGGCAGTCCCATTGATATGTTTTGGGCATACAGAGGCTGCATAGCTACAGCTGCTGCATCCCAATATGACATCTATGTGGGTGTGTGTCCCATTACATGCACCTGCACCCACACAGATGTCATATTGGGGGAAGTACACGGAAGGAAAGTAGTGGTTATTGGGAGGAACCACAGTGCGCAGGAGGAGAACAAGGTGTCCAACACACCTGGGAGTATAGAATACAGAAGATCCTTTAGTGGTGGCTCAGCAACAGAGCGAAGATCAGTGGTGCAGGCAGATGTTAGGCATTCCCCCTTAGCAATATACCTCCCAAGAGCCCTATTCCTAAACACAGTGTGTGGGCAGGCTCTTGCTCTTGCTGGGAAAGAAATAACTGTTTGCATGTGGAGTGAGACAGAGAGGAGCAGGGATAGGCAGACTTCAGTGGTCCAGCAGACAGGACTGGCCAGACTGTTTGGGATTTCAGTTCTGTAAAGGCACTATGTTGTCGGTCCATACAGGAAATAGGTTGCACACTGGATTTCTGTCTAATCAACAGTTTCAACACTTGCAGTATTTTTAAAGATATAAAACACGAGAAAGCTTCCTTATATTGCACAGATGTACAGATGTTTTTTTTTATCCATATGTTTTTTATCATTATCACCCATTGTTATCTTAGGATAAAGGTGCTGGGAAGCTGGACTTGGATAATATCTTTGGGTGTGGCACTTTCTACTTTTGGTTCAGCCAATGGAACCTTCTTCAGTGGGGGTCGCTTGTGCTATGTGGCAGCCAGAGAAGGCCATTTGGTAGGTCTTTTTAATTCTTCCTGATTCCCCCTGACCGCCATTTGTGAATCCCTAGAACTTTATCCCAGGCTTATTTTGGACATCATCTTGGTCCTCATGTTGCCATTTTCTTAGGTATTTAGATTGAGATTATGTGGCATTTCAACTGCTCACAGGTGGACTCCATTATTTATATTTTATGTCTTCTGAAGGTTGGTTGCATCGGACTTTATTTACAGACCTAGGGGTAAATGCCTATGCGGTGAGGGCTTTCAAGTTTAATATTTTTATAAAAATGTAAGAATTATATAGATTTATTTTCAGCTTTTATGTTATAGACTTTTTTTTTTTTTTTTTACAAATGTAACATATAATTCTATATAATGCCAAAAGAAAAACAAAATGTGGAAAATAGTAATGGGTTGGTGATAATTTTTAAAATGATTGTACTCGCAGGTACAGAAATGTCTCTAGCAACTGTAAAATACCTGTGTGAGTCCCCATACGTTCCACAGCCTGACACCCTATACCGTATCAGTATAAAGCAGTGTATACTGGTCTTAAGGTGTATTAAAGTCATTATGAGCTAAAGAGGCTGCCTGGACCCTGCCCTCTACTCCATAACATAGAGAAGGGTGGTAGTTCAGAAATAGCTGAGAACAATGCAACTGATAGTAGTTACTGATTTTTCACTAATCAAACATACAATACTATATATCAAAATACCTGTAACAATGCCCTAATAAGCAGGGCGAAATGTCAAGGGGTATGATTGGAGCAGCGCTGGCTGAGGCCATACAAAACCATATCCACATCTGAAGCACTGGGTCCGTTTTGAGGGGTGTCTTACCCCACACAGAAAGATCTTGCTGTTGGATTAGCCAAGACACATAGCCTTCAGGCCCACCAGGGTCCACACATACTTAAAATATCACTTTTAGATGGACTAGCTATTTATTTCCTTATTCTTATTTGAAGAATCTTCAAAGAATAGTACAGTGGTTCACAGATCATGAGGAGGTGCTTTACTAGATGATTTTCGAATGGATGATCATACGTGAGTCACGCTGCACTTTGAGAATGGATCTGCAGCCTCCTGCGACCTGGCATGTCTCAGTAGGTTGTGGGCAGGGAGGGCATAAGCAGGTGCTTTTGGGTTATCATTGAATGTATTTCTGCTGTTATATTAAATACGCTGTGCACTGTCCACATAAACACAAGGGGAAGGCTCAAAGCACTCTCTCTCTCTTCCACATGGGATTTACAGAGGAAGAACTGCTGCAACACG
The DNA here is from genome assembly GCF_042186555.1 of Aquarana catesbeiana. Taxonomy (NCBI): domain Eukaryota; kingdom Metazoa; phylum Chordata; class Amphibia; order Anura; family Ranidae; genus Aquarana; species Aquarana catesbeiana. The sequence continues at coordinate 76,454,823 of NC_133327.1, read as the reverse complement.
TAGTCCTACTGGAGCACGTGGCTCCCTTCTGGGTCACCCTGCTGGGGTTCTCCCTAGACTAGGAACCTACCATTACTGGACTTTCAAGTTATTTAAAGGATGCATGGTGGTACATGGTGTATCAGAAGAACAGGACCTGTATAGCATACATGGGGTATGAAAGCAAGACCACTACAAAAGGTTAACTTGGCAGTTAGAGCCAGGGAGAAGTCACAGACTCTTTTCCAAAAATGCATGGCACGCTGCAGCACCATGTAGTTTGCCATGTGGGAAAACAGAGCGTTTGCTGGTGCATGGGGGTGCTATTAACAATTGCACTGCTGCGGTTCTGCTAAATGGTCAGGCATTTCTCTGCATGTCAGGAAAGGATGCAATTTTGTGTGAACCTAGCCTACAAATAAGTACAGTAGGTTAAACTATATGTAAACACTATCAATGAAGTTCTCTTATTTGCTTCTTATCTTATGTTGACCCCATCAGAAAACATTTCAGGTGATAACTTCCTGTGTGCTTTCCTGAATGTTATCAGTTAAGATTTTTCCAAGTTAACTTAAGCCCCTTTCACACGGAGCAGATCCGTCCACGTGGAATCTGCCTGCTCAGTGGGGGATCTCTCCGCTGATCCTGCGGAGTAGGTGGATGACAGGTCCTGTCTGCCCCTGTATGCAGATCGGATACAACGCGCTCTCCTCTATGGGGCGGTCAGATGGAAATGGACTACGTGTCGATATCGCCATATGTCTGTTTTGAGCGGATTTTGTCGGATCGGATGCCCGGCGGGTGTCAGTGGACACGTCTTCTGACATCTGCCGCCCCATAGAGGACAATGGGTGGTCCAATTGGGTCCGCCTGAAAAACTGACAGATGGATCCGATTGGTCTGCTGGTGTGAAAGTGGCCTTATGTGGACAACTGAACACTTTCCCCCTATTTTTTTGAGAAGTGAAGAGAGGGAGGTAGTCCTGTCCCAGGGTGCAAACACTGCTGCTCCATAGAAACGGTATGACAAGTCAGTGTTGTCACCCTAGGATAGGACATGTGTTACTGGCAGATTCACCAGGTGAGAATAAAGAACAAAAGCCTCTAAAAAGAGATCTAATTCAGCCCCCACATCTAATGACTGGTACGCTGCAATATATTACATTTTTTTGCCTTGGAATTGCATATGGTTTACCTGTATTATATATCTGATAATTTTATGATCCATACATTACTAAGAACACTTTTGCCCAGTGTCAGGGGTCACACTTGATAGCCCCTGTATCTAGTAAGTTGGCCACCGCTGGGAAAGCAAAAACACCAAATTTGTCACAAGAACAAGAATAGAGAAATGGTTCAATAAGGATACTAAGTGGGCATTTCACACACATCGGAGAGATTTTTTCTAACTTCCTGTTGTGCCTAGAGGACAAGAAGTGAATGTAGATCAATTTGGAAGTAAATGACAAAAAAACTATTGCTATAGATATAGTAAAAGAAGAGGTCCAGCCTGGGTGAAAAAAATTAAAAGTCAGCAGCTACAAATACTGTAGCTGCTGACTTTTAACATTAGGGCACTTACCTGTCCAGGGAGCCCGCTATGTCCGCACCCCAACCGATCTTCGGATCGACTCCCGGGTGCTGCCACCGCCATTCCTGTTAAGGGAGCCAAAAGCTGGTTGCTGGTTCCCTACTGCGCATGCACGAAGCGCGCTTCCCTTTCTAATTGGCCAGCGGAGGAGGAGGAAGGAGGGGTGCCAAACTTCCGGGAAGCGGACCTGCCAAAAACGGGTCCCCGTTCCCCCCTCCTCCCTGAAAAGTGCCAAATGTGACACCGGAGGGGGGGGGGGGAGCGGAAGTTCCACTTTTGGGTGGAACTCCGCTTTAAGCACATATGTTTACTGTATATGGTGATGTTAGTTTTCGATTTTTCTTTGTATTATTTCTATGTATACTATTATTATATCTAGGGTTGCCTGTATTTGTATTAGTGCCAATGCCAATCGTTTGCACGAGTATCGGTACTCGAGCAAATGCTGCCGCTACCAAAATATACATTGAAGTGTGATTTGCGTCAATACAAAATGAATTGGCGCAAATCGCATTGCAAAAAATCTCATGGGATTTGTACAGGAATACAATGCGATTTCCCCCACTGCTCTTGTGTGTGTGTTTTTGTATAGAAAGGGAAAAGTGCCATCTAGTGGGCAGTTTATTAAAAATGTTGGAACTCACAATACATATCTGTCCAAATGCGAAATCTTCATAGTGGTCCCTATCCGGCCAATGATAGCAAATCATGAGCCTCTGGAGGTACTCACAGGGCTGGAGAAGATGCAGAGGCGGTCTGCCCCCAAGGTGACATCACTTCTGCCCTATACCCACGAGGTCCCGAAACTTCTTCTCAAGCCCTGTGAGCCCTGATTTACTATCATCAGCAGACCAGGACACCTATGAAGATTTTGCATTTGGCCAGATATGTACTGGGAGTGCTAACATTTTTAATAAGCTGCCCACTAGATGGCGCTTTTCCCTTTCTATACACACACACACACACACACACACAGGAGCTGGGGGGGGATTGCATGCGATTCTTTGCTCCAATTTTTTTGTATTGACGCAAATCGCACTGCAAAGTGTCGGTGATCGGTATCAGTGAGTACTTAACCGAAAGTATCGGTACTCATACTCGTTGATAAAAAAAAAAAAAAACGGAATCAATGCAACCTTAATTGTATCATTATTATTATTACATATAATATTGAAATCTTATCTGCAGCCTGATGTTCTGTCGATGGTTCATGTGAAACGGCTCACACCATCCCCAGCCCTGATCTTCACAACGTTTATCTCATTAATAATGATCATTCCAGGAGATTTCAGCACTATCGTAAACTTCTTCAGGTAAGTGAATTCTTTTCATCCAGAATTTCTTTCAACCTTCCAATCTTCCAACCAGCAGAGCAGTAACTTTCATTAGGAAATGTGGCGGCTGCACCAACGTGTATCTTCCTTTGGCAAGGGCTGCCAGAATCACTAGCATGACCTGGGCTATGGACTACCCATAGACATAAGACATTGGTCTGAGGAAATGCCCAGTTATGGGTGAAATGTTCAGTCTTCTAAGAAAGATCTTTTGAAACTCAATATATAAAGTTGGAATTTTTCACAACTTTTTCCCAAGACAAAAATCTTTTTATAAATTTATTTTTACCTTTCCATCTTTAGATAATCAAACAATTGTATACAATATAAATGGTCTGTTTCCTGTACCTGGAAATATAATCTCAACATAAGCTGGTGTCAAATGTGAATTTTGCAACTCTGCTATTTTTTTTTTCAGTGACAATAAGTGTTATAGTTTATGAGAAAATATCTGTAAGAAAGATTGTTTACAAGAAATTAAGGTGTCAAATTATATATGTACATAGACTTCTACGGACCTTGTCCCCATACTAAAATGATAAAGCATAGCCACCCTGTAATAAAACCATAAAAATACAGAAAGGACTGGTAGACCAAAATCGCATTAGAGTCCAAGATAATTTTATTTGCTGCTAAAAAAAAAAAGTAATAGAAAAATTTCCAATGCGTTTTGGGGGGGCAGCACCACTCCCACTTCATCAGGGCTACAACAATAAGCAAATAACATAGTCATAATGATGAAAAATATTGATATGCATAAAAGATAAAAGATATGCATATGAATATTTATTACATAATCTAGAGCAGTGGTCTCCAAACTGCGGCCTGGGGGCCAGATGCAGCCCTATGTACAGCCCGACAAAGTTCCTTCCACTAACAGTGGCGACCCGTCCATTAGGGGCACATGGGCCCCGCCCCCCCTTCCATGCGTCCAGCCGCCTAATCTACATCCAAAGCGCCAGACGCATAGATTCCAATGGGTTTTTTTTCTGAAGCACATGATTAGAGCCAGAGGTTCTAATAGGCTTCAAAAAAGAGTGGGCTTGGAGCGCAGAGCACCACGCCCTGAGTCCACCCAGTTGTGTGACAATAGCAAATGAATATTCACTATTGTCACACTAATTCTCCTCCCGGCCAATCAGGAAGCGGGTCCTGAGACCTGTCACACGATTGGCTGAAAGAACAGGCGATCCTATTGGCCTATTGGCCTCCTATAGGAGAAGGAGGGAGGAGACGTGCAGCCACTTTGAGGAGACACACGAGAAGCCGCCGCCCATTGCCCGGAGGGAAGTGATGCCTGCTTGATAGGGTAAGTGCAGGGCCCGACTGACCCACAAGGGGGGGAATGGGGGTGTGATTGAACCGACGGACCCACAGGGGTGAAGGTTGGCGGTGACCCGACCGACAGGGGGATGTGTGGCTGTAGATGCATTGTTTGCTGCCCCCCCCCAAAAAAAACCACCAGCCCCCACTGGCCACTAAAATCGACAATGTGGTACTATTCCTCCCACTGACAACAACGATGGGGCACTATTCCTCCCAATGACACCAATGATGGGGCACTATTCCTCCCACTGACACCAACCATGGGGCTCTATTTCTCTCACTGACACCAACGATGGGGGCACTATTCTTCCCTATAATACCAATGATGGGGCACTATTCTTCCCCGTAATACCAATGATGGGGGCACTATTCCTCCCCCTAATACCAAAGAGGGGACACTGTTTACATTACACTGACACCAAGACATTTTCTACTCCCGCTCCCACAGTCCGGCCCCCTTAAGTTTAAAGGACAGTAAACTGGCCCTTTGTTTAGAAAGTTTGGAGACCCCTGGTTTAGAGCATCACATAACAGACTTGTCACATGAACTTTAGTTGTCTCGGTTGAATTGTAGAATGTTAAAAGATGTAAGAGATATACAAAGTAAAAACATCCAGTATAGAAAGCTGGTATATAATGTAAACATAAAAACTTGAAAAAAAATTAACAAAAATCTAAAGAAAAAAAAAAAACAAAAAACTTGAGAGACCGTGCTGCTGAAATAAAACCAATTTATTTCAGCAGCATGATGTCTCAAGACTTTTAAAACTGATTTCGGCTGGTGGTGAGTGGACACTGTGTTCTCCTAAGAACTCTATGCCGCGTACACACGAGCGGACTTTACAGCAGACTTGGTCCGGTGGACCAGAGTCCGCCGGACAATCAGATCGTGTGTAGGCTCCCGCGGACTTTTTTTTCCCAAAAGTTCGACGGACCTAGAAATGAAACATGTTTCAAATCTCTCCGTCGTAACTCCGCCGGACTCAGTTCCTGACGGAAAGCCCATTCATCTGTAGGCTGGTCCGACGGACCAGATACGATGCAAGGGCAGGGTACTGCATCTCGCGCTCGCTGCAATAGGAAAAAACAATTTTCCTATTGCGGCGAGCGCGGGGCACATTAGGCCCTTAGGTCTGGTATGGATTTTAAGGGGAACCCCTACGCCGAAAAATTGGCGTGGGGTCCCCTCAAAATCCATACCAGACCCCGATCCAAGCACGCAGCCCGACCGGTCAGGAAAGGGGGTGGGGACGAGCGAGCACCCCCCCCCTCCTGAACCGTACCAGGCCGCATGCCCTCAACATGGGGGGGTGGGTGCTTTGGGGGAGGGGGCACCCTGCGGCCCCCCCACCCCAAAGCACCTTGCCCCCATGTTGATGAGGAGGCTTATCGGAATCCGGGAGCCCCCTTTAGTAAGAGGGCCCCCAGATCCCGGCCCCCCACCCTATGTGAATGAGTATGGGGTACATGGTACCCCTACCCATTCACCTGGGGGAAAAAGTGTCAATAAAAAAAAACACTACACAGGTTTCTAAAGTAATTTATTAGACAGCTCCAGGGGTCTTCTTCCGGCTTTGGGGGTCTTCTTCCGACTTCGGGGGCCTTCTCCCGACTTCGGCAGTCTCTCCGGTTCTTCTCCGCTGTCTCCAGCCTCTTCTCCCGTTGTTTGACCTCTTCTCCGCGGCCCCGGGTCTTCTGCCGGGCTCCTCCGATATCTTCTGCTCTTTTGCCGCTCTTTTGCTAGCGGTGGCCCGGTCTTCTGCCTTCTGCCTTCTTGTCTTCCTCCCTCTTCTCTTCTTGCGATGTTGACATGACGCTCTCTCTGGCTGGAATGCTCTCTGCATGCTCGGATGTGACTTATATAGGCGGTCACCCCGCCCCCTTATGCCGTCACAGTCTCTGGGCATGCTGGGACTGTGACGTTTTAGGGGGGCGTGGTCAACATTACCCGGTGACCCCGCCCCCTTATGCCGTCACAGTCCCAGAGACATTGAGCTTGTTTGAAGTTTCCCTTCACCTGACTACACTTGCAAGTCTAAAAGTTCCCAGCGCCTCTTTGAGTATGTTATTACCCTGTAAAAGAAGACATTTCATATTTACCTTTTTGGCTGGTGGTGAGTGGACACTTTGTTCTCCTAAGAACTCTAATGCCGCGTACACACGAGCGGACTTTACAGCAGACTTGGTCTGGTGGACCAGAGTCCGCCGGACAATCCGATCGTGTGTAGGCTCCCGCGGACTTTTTTTTCCCAAAAGTTCGACGGACCTAGAAATGAAACATGTTTCAAATCTCTCCGTCGTAACTCCGCCGGATTCAGTTCCTGACGTCGGAACTCCGCCGGACTCAGTTCCTGATGTTTGACCTCTTCTCTGCGGCCCCGGGTCTTCTGCCGGGCTCCTCCGATATCTTCTGCTCTTTTGCCGCTCTTTTGCTAGCGGTGGCCAGGTCTTCTGCCTTCTGCCTTCTTGTCTTCCTCCCTCTTCTCTTCTTGCGTTGTTGACATGACGCTCTCTCTGGCTGGAATGCTCTCTGCGCGCTCGAATGTGACTTATATAGGCGGTCACCCCGCCCCCTTATGCCGTCACAGTCTCTGGGCATGCTGGGACTGTGACGTTTTAGGGGGGCGTGGTCAACATTACCCGGTGACCCCGCCCCCTTATGCCGTCACAGTCCCAGCATGCCCAGGGACTGTGACGGCATAAGGGGGTGGGGTCACGCCTATATAAGTCACATCGGAGCGCTCAGAGAGCATTCTAGCCAGAGAAAGCGTCATGTCAACATCGGAAGAGGAGAAGAGGGAGGAAGACAAGAAGGCAGAACACCGGGCCACCGCTAGCAAAAGAGCAGCAAAAGAGCAGAATAGCAGATAGCGGGGGAGTCGGCAGAAGACCCGGAGAGCGCGGAGAAGAGGTCAAACAATGGGAGAAGAGGCCGGAGACAGCGGAGAAGAACCGGAGAGACCGCCGAAGTCAGAAGAAGACCCCCGAATTCGGAAGAAGACCATCGAAGCTGGAAGAAGACCCCCGGAGCTGTCTAAAATTACTTTAAAAACCTGTGTAGTGTGTTTTTTTTATTGACACTTTTTACCCCAGGTGAATGGGTAGGGGTACCATGTACCCCACACTCATTCACATAGGGTGGGGGGCCGGGATCTGGGGGCCCTCTTATTAAAGGGGACTCCCAGATTCCGATAAGCCCCTCGCCCGCAGACAACCAATGGCCAGGGTTGTCGGGAAGAGGCCCTTGTCCTCATCAACATGGGGACAAGGTGCTTTGGGGTGGGGGGGCCGCAGGGCGCCCCCTCCCCCAAAGCACCCACCCCCCCATATTGAGGGCATGCGGCCTGGTACGGTTCAGGAGGTGGGGCACTCGCTCGTCCCCACCCCCTTTCCTGACCGGCCGGGCTGCGTGCTCGGATCGGGGTCTGGTATGGACCTTGGGGGGACCCCACACCGTTTTATCAGCATAGGGGGTTCCCCTTAAAATCTATACCAGACCTAAGGGCCTGGAATGCCCCGCAACGGGGCTCGGAAGGTGCCAATCTCGCCGATAAAAGCATCGAGATTGACTTCCTTTTCTAGTCCCGTCGTACCTGAGTCACGTTCAAAATGAACCATGTGTGGGCAAGTCCGTTCATTCTGAAAGTCCGCCGTAACTCTGGCGAAAGTCCATCGGGAAGACCGGCGGACCTAGTCTGCCGTAAAGTCCGGTCGTGTGTAGGCAATTTCGTCCATTCAGAAAGTCCAGCGGTAGTCCGCCGGAAGTCCGGCGGGAAGAACGTCGGACCTAGTTTCCCAGAAAGTCTGGTTGTGTGTATGCGGCATAAGGGCTCATGCACACAGGATTTCTAACCACTTCAGCCTCGGAAGGTTTTACCCCCTTCCTGTCCAGACCATTTTTTGTGATACGGCACTGCGTTGCTTTAACTGACAATTGAGCGGTCGTGCGACGCTGTACCCAAACAAAATTGATGTAATTTTTTTTTCCCCCAAATAGAGCTTTCTTTTGGTGGTATTTGATCACCTCTGCGGTTTTTATTTTTTGCGCTATAAAAAAAAAAAACAACAGTTTTGGAAAAAAAAAAAAAACAATATTTTTTACTTTCTGCTATAAAACCTATCCAATAAAAAAAAATGTAAAAACATCTAATTTCTTCAATTGAGGCCAATATTTATTCTGCTACATGTTTTTGGTAAAAAAAATCCCAATAAGCATATATTGATTGGTTTGCACAAAAGTTATATTGTCTACAAACTATGGGATATTTTTATGGACTTTTTAAAATTGTTTTTACCAGTAATGGCGGCGATCAGCGATTTTTAGCGTGACTGCAACGTTGCGACGGACAAATCTGACACTAGTGACACCCATACAGTGATCAGTGCTAAAAAATGCACTGTTTAAATGACACTGGCAGGGAAGGGGTTAACATCAGGGGCGATCAAAGGGTTAAGTGTGCTCCTAGGGAGTGCTTGCTAACATTCGGGGGAATACTGTGATTGGAGGAAAACAGAGATCTGTGTTTCTGCTCAGCGGAAAGACAAGGTCTCCATTTTCCTCCCTCACAGAACAGGGATCTGCCTTGTTTACATTCTTTCTCTGCTGTGAACGATCGGCAGGTCCCAACGGCCATCGCGGGCCCTAGACTGTGTGCACAAAATCACGTAGTATATATGCGGTGGGCAGTCCGGAAGCGGTTAAAAGGTGCCAGCGCTGCTGTCAGGAAAAAGCAGCATTAACCACTTCATGCCAAATCACGTACCTGTACATCATTTGGTTGAAGTCGTTATATCAGGGTGATGCTTGCAGCTGCAGGCTTCACCCTGGTGCCGTTTTCTAGAACTAATGGTCGGCGCTCTCATGATAACAACCAATGCGGCTAATGAGCTGCTCGGCCGCTATCATAAGGAGCGGGAGGGGACATCCCCCCCTCTCGCCGTCTTTCGCCGCTCCGCACGGGTCTCCCATCCTACCAGGAGACCCAAGCGACCATCCAGCACATTCGCCGGCTGTGTAGAGACCCGAACAAAGCTGGAAACCGCTCCGATCGGGTCTCTGATTTAAAAACCCGGAAGTGACGTCACAACATCACCTCTGGTTTACTCAGCTGTCAATAGCGCCGATTTTAAAAAAAAATTCAGTATTCCAAAACGCCAATTTTGGCATTTTGAATACTTTAAAAGTGCAAAGGAGGGATTTGGGGTCCCTCCATAAAGAGTAGCTGTCACTGCCTATTACTGTCACAAGGAATGTAAACATCCCTGCAATAAAAGTGATCAGATTTTTTTTTTTTTTAAAGGGACAGTGATATATATATATATATATATATATATATATATATATATATATATATATATATATAAAAGAAAAAATTAATAAAAAAATAATAAAAAAATAAAAATTTAAAGCCCCCCCCCCGTCCCTGCGAGCTCACGCACCAAAGAAATCGCATACGTAAGTCGCGCCCACAAATGTAAATGGTGTTCGATTCACACATGTGAGGTATCGCCGCGATTGTTAGAGTGAGAGCAATAATTCTCATGAAATACCTCCTCTGTAACACTAAACAGGTAACCATTAAACATTTTTAATCGTCACCTATGGAGATTTTTTAAGTACCGTAGTTTGTCGCCATTCCACAAGCGCGTGGAATTTTAAAGCATAACATGTTCGGTATCTATTTACTCAGCGTAACATCATCTTTCACAATATGCAAAAAAATTGCGCTAACTTTACTGGTATATTACCAGTGAATTATAAAACATTGTATAGTTTGTCACTGTATACACTTGCCGACCGCCTAACTGTAAATATACGTCATTATTTTGACGTTAAATACCGGGGTTATGGCTGCAGCTTGATCGTGGTTCCCCGCCTAATGTTACCGATCAGTAGCCTCAGGAACCATACCGATAAACGATGTGACATCAACGTCACTTCCGATTCTGGAACCATGTAAACATGTTTTTTTTTTTAAAAGCAAAAGATAAAACAAAATGTTTATTTTTTTATCTTTTGCTTTTACGGGTAGAGGATAGATTTGGGGTCTTTTATCTCTCTATAAAGAGGATCTGTCATGCTGTATTGTTATCGTAAGGGATGTATAGCAATAAAAGTGATCACTTTTTTTTTTTTAAAGGGACAGTGTAAAAATTAAAAAAAATAATATAATGATAAAAAACAAAAAACAAAGCTCCCCCCGTCTCCGCATGCTCACGTGTAGTAGTGAACACATACGTAGGTCAGGCTCACATATATAAACTAATATATAATTCTAGCACTAGAACTTCTCTGTAATTCTAAGCTGGTAACCACAGTTTGGTGCCATTCCATGAGCGCCTGCAATTTTAAAGCGCGACATGTTAGCTATCTATTTATTCGGTGTAACATCACCTTTCACATTATACAAAAAAATTGGGCTAAATTTAGTGTTTTGGTTTTTAAAATTCATTAAAGTGTATTTTTTCCCAAAAAATTGCGTTTGAAAAACTTCTGCGCAAAAACCTAGGGTCTCTAGGTTCTCTGCTAAAAAAAAATATATATATATATATATATATATATATATATATATATATATATATATATATATATATATATATATAATGTTTGGTTCTAAGTAATTGTCTAGCAAAATTACAGATTTTAACTTGTAAGCAACAAATGTCAGAAAAAGGCTCGGTCAGCAAGTGGATATACATACATGAGGGAAGTCATATTTGCTCATTACAAACACAGACTCAGTCAGCGGCGGCTGGTGCTCAAAATTTTTGGGGGGGGCAAACAAACTGAAAAATTCTGAAAAAACCCATCAACTGCAACCACTGTGCCATCAAACGCAGCCACTGTGCCCATCAATTGCCGCCACTGTGCCCATCAATTGCCCCCACTGTGCCCATCAATTGCCGCCACTGTGCCCATCAGTTGCCACCACTGTGCCCATAAATTGCCACCACTGTGCCCATCAATTGCCGCCACTGTGCCCATCAATTGCTCCCACTGTGTCCCATCAAACGCAGACACTGTGCCATATCAAATGCTGCCAGTGTGCCCCCCGCCATCTGCACTTACCTGTCTTGGTGGGACAGCTCCTCGATGTCTTCTCCTGTCTTCTCTTCCCGTCCTCTGCTATGATTGGACGCCTGGCGTCCAATCACAGCGCCTGTCGTTTCAGCCAATCGGGTGACGGGTAACAGATCCAAACATCTGATTGGCAGAGAGGCGGTTTAGTGTTAGGAAAGTGCATATTCATTCGCTTTTCTAACACACAGCTGAGTGGGGCCTATGGCCCTAAACAGGTGCTTCAAAACCACCCCTCTCCTCTGTAATTCAGGCGCCCTGCGCCTGAAAAGGGGCCGGGCGCCTGAATAAGGGGTGGCAGCGGCGGCCATAGATAGATTCCTGCAATGCATCTATTGGTGCTAGAGGGGTTGGCAGGAGAGAGGGGGCGGCGCCCTTATGGACGCACCGCCACTGCTTAAAGTATATCGGAACCCTTACCTTGTAAAACAACCCATTCAGTTTAAAATAGAAATCAAGGGCAAAACATTTGTGTATACATATAAAAAACATGATAAATACCTATTTTTCCCCTTTTTTAAAAAATAATCATATACCCTCTGTTCTCAGCTGCATAAGGAGCTCAGAGAGATAGGGGAGGATAAGAACAGAAGCACACTGATCTTCCTAGTGAATGGCTGTAAAGGGGGGGGGGTGTGTAGGCAGAAGTCTGATCATTAGAGGAGAGCAGGTTAAGTTCTCGACACAGCCAGAAGTTTGATCTCATATTATATGGTTTTGGTAAATCTAAAGAAAAAATGTACAAGGAAATTGTATAATGTGCAGCCAGTTTAAAGCTGGCTATACACCAGAAAATTTTTGTTTAAAAAAATTGAAACAACTGTTCTAATAGCTAATAAGGTCAAGACCATCCTTTTCAACTCTAGTGGCAAGGAAAATGTAAGGAAAAGGATGGACATTTTTTCTTGAAAAACTGCAAATCTGGGTTTTCGTTGTGGCATGGCACATTTTTTAGAGTTTTCATACAAAATTTGTTTAGTCCAAAATGGTACCATTAAATGCTCTGAAGATAGATTTTTCTGAATTTCCATACAAAAATTACTGGTGTATGGCCAGCTTAAAGTGAAACTTAACTGTATCTGAGCACCACAAACTAAAAACACTACTGTATTCAATTCATTTTTAGTATTCAAAGCAAACTCCCCCATCCATCCATCCATCCATCCATCCATGTCTCTATGCTTTATTTTGTTGAGAAATCGCTTTGAAAAACCCCACCCTAGCATTTCTATTTTGGGCCATCTTCAGTATAGGCAGATGATTCATGTAGAATTTACACCCTGGAATGCATCTGCCCTTAGCTCAGGCAGGAGGGTGTGCTTAGCTGAGAAAGACCCTCCTCCAGATGAAAGAAAAAAATGCCCATGAAGACATGAGATGTATGACATCATTTTGGCCTAGGCCAGAAACCAGGAAGTAACTGACGGAAAAAAACGTTAAAAAGGAGAACGAAAACTCCTCCTACAATTTTTAAGCAGGCACTGATAGTCACAAGATAGTCACAAGACTGCTATATACTACTGATGAAAAAGGGGATTATATTTGCTAAAATTATTGCATTTCCATGTTCTGAGTACTGGGGGAGACTAGATATAGCGAATGCAGGGTCCTGGGTTTAGTAACACTTTAAGAACATCATTGCACTCACCTTACCCTGATCCAAGATCCTGAAGTTCTTCTTTAAAATTGCAATGTTCTTATGGAGAAGTTTCAGGCTGCAAAAAAGGCCCTCCATGGTCCAGAGATGTTTCTTTACCTTATTCTGTACACTACTGTGTTCCTAACTGGACATCTAAGTATATGCAGTCATATATTACTGTAATCTTGTTCTCTTATCTACATTCAGCTTTACAGCCTGGCTTTTCTATGGTACAACGATTTTTGGCCTGATATATATAAAGATTAAGAAGCCGCATATTCCCCGACCATATAAAGTAAGTGATAAAATGTTCTGCTCATTAGTTGTATCCGCTAGCAAGAAATAAGTGAATTGAACCAAAAAAAGTAATAGCCTTACATTACAGATAATTTCCCTGAAGAGGTTATCTTGTTCTTCTTGGCTATCCAGAATATCTCCAGCTACACATAGCTCCCTTATATAATCTTTGTTTTTCTGTATTACAGCATATTTCTCAGCTATTCATTTTTTAAATGGTGCAAAGTGCAGGAACTGTCAGTAATTTTGCTCATATGGTCATTATACTGTTCACTGCTGTATGACGTAAGCTTGGCTTTAGTTTTCTATTTAATTGAAAATAAAGAAGATGATGAGCAATGACGCAAATAAATGAGTCCAGATCCCCCATTCAACAACCCCCTGTCCATATCCAACATTTTCCACCAAAACCAACAATCTCACTCCTTTTGTAGCCCCCAGGACACACACTCTCCATACACACAGCACCCCCCACATATATCCAACAGACCCTAAAGCTGGTCATACATGGGTCGAATTCAGAACAAATTTTCTAACTAAGAACTTTCTTTTGAATCTTGTACCATTAATCCTAGCAAACACTACTAAATGATAAAAACTCAGGTCGGAGCTGCTGTATTAAAGTGGTTGTAAACCCGTTTTAAGAAATCCTAAAAAAAAAAAACCCTGCAAGACAAGGGCATAATGAGCTAGTATGCATAGCATACTAGCTCATTATGAATTACTTACCTGAGATTGAAGCCCCTGCAGTGGTCCTCATTCACCGCTCCGACGGCCAACATCTCCCCGGGGGGTTAATTCTGGGTATCCAGCGCTGGAGCTGCCGGTAACGGCACAGTACAACTGAAGCAATGTACGTACATACGTACGTGCCATTGCTTAAGTGTGCATGTGCCGATGCCGTCGGCACATGCAAATACAGGGATGGTTTAGGAGATATCCAGTGTAGCTACAGGTAAGCCTAAGTATAGGCTTGCCTGTAGTATACAGTGGTTGTAAAGGGTTTACAACCACTTTAACTATCCAATGTAAGTACAGTGATCTTCCCTGCTGTGCTATTGTGTTCTGACAGGGGTACGGCCCCCTCGCCAGAACACTATGATCAGCGCTCTCACCCATTGGCTGAGAACACTGATCAGGAGCCGTTGGCAGACCGTTTTCAGTCATGACCCTTCTACAGAAGCCGGCCTGAGTGTCCGGCTTCTGTAAGACCGACTGCCATACACAGAGGGCCGAATGTTGGACGGTTTCTATTGAAACGGCCGATGCCACCCGACATTCGGCCCGTGTGTACTAGGCTTTAGTGGGTTGTAGCAATGGGCGATTTTCGTCCGGCCATCGAATTTGAGTGGTTGGGCATGTTGAATTATTTTGGAAAAAAGAACGAATTGCTAATTAATTATGGGAGAATCGTGTGAGAAATAAAATCGAAAAAGAAAAATGCATGAGCGCATAAAAGGAAATTCCCTGAAAGAAAAGAAGATTCCCGGTCACAGAAATTATTTTCTGTAGCAACATAAGGTGAAATTGAAGGCTTGGTTGGTCAAATTTTGAAATCAATGGTGGCACCATCGGATCACAAAACACACAAGATTTCTGATTTTTAAAAGGAAATTCGTTCAGAATTTGACATATGTATGACCAGCTTAAAGTGATTGTAAAGTCTCGTTTTTTTTTGAACCAATAACAAACATGTTATACTTATTTGCTCTGTGCAGTGGTTTTGCACAGAGCAGCCCAGATCCTCCTCTTCCCGGGTCCCTCTTTGCTGCTCCTGGCCCCTCCCTGCTGTTGAGTGCCCCCACAGCAAGCAGCCAGCTATGGGGGGCACCCGAGCTCAGCTGAAGCTCCGTGTGTCCATTCAGACACAGAGCTGTGGTTCGACCCCGCCCCTTCTCTCCCCTGATTGCCTTACTGACTTTGATTGACAGCAGCAGGAGCCATGGGGGATGCTGCTGTGTCTCAGCCAATCAGGAGGGAGAGTCCTGGCCGGCCAACAGACTCGTGGACATCGCTGGATAGGGAGGAGGCTCGGGTAAGTATTAAGGGGGCTGAGGGGGGCTGCTAGACACAGAAGGATTTTTATCTTAATGTATAGAATGCATTAAGATATAAAACCTTCTGCCTTTACAACCCCTTTAACTCCTATAATCTCATCCTCCAAAAAAACACTTCATCGCCAAAACCAGGGGTAGTCTTCAATCCTGCCTCTATCCACCATGCCACTCAAGGGTGCAGCCCTCCACAGACCAGGTAGTCTTCCAGACAAGCTGCAAAAAACACACAGAAGCTCTGAGGAAGGGGGCATGACCCCCGAAACACGTTCGCTTTCCAACCATTTGGTCCTAGGACGAGTTTCACTGCGTCCAGCTGGAGTGTATCAGTTTTGCTTGTATTCATATATCAGCATGAGAATACCCATTTGTCAATTTTTTGATCTAATAAACGTATCTATGGTAATGCGCGAGGTGTTCTCGCCCTACTGTGTGTTTTTTGCATCCTAGAATCCCATGACTACCATAAACTAGGCTGGTCTAAACAGCTCAGATTATTTTAATTATGAGCTATGATGTCCACAGGAAAGCTGTCATTTGCAGTATGCAGTATGCAGTATGAACCTGTAAACTGATTTCTAGGCAAATACAGTATAAAAGACCAGAGATGGACAAGCTGGACCAATGCAACTATGTAAAAACGGACAATGCCTCAGGGCCGGATCTCTGATCTGGGGGTGCAGTAAAAAAAAGTCTAGGGGCACAATGTCAACACTGTGTGCAAGTCACTGACAGTCTGTCACACAGTGTCACGACCTGGGAAACACTAGTATGTATTAGGCTGTCATTAGATTAGGGTGCTTAAACAGAACAAACAAATGGCCACTGCCCTCACCTATAACTAGCCTTTGCAGCAAGGAGCACATGGAAGGGTAAATTTTAATATAGACTGTTAGACGGGTTAATTCAGTTGGTTGCAGGCTTGGCTGACAAGTTGAGCTGATTAAACAGAACCTGTGCCCCCTTATTTCAGGCATCCTTATCAGAGTCCTCCTTTTTATCAGGGGTCTTCATCAGAGTCCATCTTAAATCAGGATCCCCCTTAGAGTACCCCACATACATCAGGTGTTCCCATTGGAGTCCCCTTACATTAACTGCTGCCATCAGTGTGCCCCTTACATCAGGTGTCCCCATTAGAGTGCCCCCTTACATCAGGTGTTCCCATTGGAGTCCCCTTAATTCAACTGCTGCCATCAGTGTGCCCCTTACATCAGATATCCCCATCACAGTGCCCCCTTACATCAAGGTCCCTATCAGAGTGCCCCCATACATCAGGTGTTCCCATTGGAGTCCCCTTAATTTAACTGCTGCCATCAGTGTGCCCCTTACATCAGATATCCCCATCACAGTGCCCCCTTACATCAAGGTCCCTATCAGAGTGCCCCCATACATCAGGTGTTCCCATTGGAGTCCCCTTAATTTAACTGCTGCCATCAGTGTGCCCCTTACATCAGATATCCCCATCACAGTGCCCCCTTACATCAGGGTCCCTATCAGAGTGCCCCCATACATCAGGTGTTCCCATTGGAGTCCCCTTAATTCAACTGCTGCCATCAGTGTGCCCCTTACATTAAATATCCCCATCACAGTACCCCCTTACATCAGGGTCCCTATCAGAGTGCCCCCATACATCAGGTATTCCCATTAGAGTTCCCTTACATCAACTGTTCCCATCAGAGTGCCCTCTTACATCAGGGTCCCCATCAGAGTGCCCCTTAAATCAGGGTCCCCATCAGGGTGCCCCCATACATGAGGTGTTCCCATTAGCATCCCCCTTACATCCACAGTTCCCATCAGGTATCCCCATCACAGTGCCCCTTACATGGATTGTCCCAATCAAAATTCCTCCTTACATCAACTGTCTGTGCTCCCTTATATCAATTGCTCCCATCAGACTGGCTCATGGATCAGTGGATGCATGCTCAGAGACCTCTGGGGGGAGGCAGCCCACCCCAGCACCCCCTAGAATAGATCCAGCCAAGCCATGCCTGAAATTCATTTTTAAAATTAAGGATCCTAGAGATGCTTCAAAGTGGTGAGAAGAGGAAGCTGAAAGCTCAAGCCATGTATCACAAAACTAGGACTACTCAATGTCTCTATTGTTTATTAGTTTGCAATATAAAAATGCAAAAGTTCTCACCAAATATGTTAGCAAATGTGTCTTAGGGATGCTGCTATTACCCTTCACTAAGTACCCTAGCTGGAGCTTCCCTTGGCAGAAAGACAAAATAAAATAGAGTCCGCATCCATCGTTTGCTTCCACTAGCCTATATTTTAATGAAAGCAGAAGATATCAGGTTCTCCTCATAACCATGACATTATTTTTGTTTTAGGTTCCGATCGTTATTCCAGTTATTGTACTTATTGCCGCCGTGTACCTAGTCCTGGCACCCATCATCGGCAGTCCTCAGCTGGAGTATCTCTACGTTGTGCTCTTTATCCTCAGCGGAGTTATTCTTTACATTCCTGTGGTCTGTTATAAATGGTCTCCCAAAGGTTTCCGATCCATCACTCTTTATCTGCAGCTCCTGCTGGAGATCTCTCCATGTGACAGGAATGACTGAGATGAGGCCTGGAGACATCTGTGTCCCTCTTATCTTTTTACAAATTCCAGTATTTCCAGTTCTCTTTCTGCAACCAGTCCCCTGAAGCCCCTGAAGGTTTGGATGAATGTCACAATTTCCCCTCCTCCAATTACAGAGTGCCTTGCATTTTGTTAAAAGAATGGAAGACGTTTTCTGAATGGATGAGGTGCCAAGCGAGCTACCATCAATGTGCCAGATGTTCAGCATTTACTGTAAGGACTAAATTAAAGTCAACGTTTTCAGGAAAGCAGCATGCACAATTGGCACACACTTCATTAGTGGTCATTTATTTTTACAGTGCAAATGTCCCAAAATAGTTTTTGGCAGGAGGATAGCTTTAATGCTGAACTCCAGGCAGATATAAAAGCATCAATGTGTCCAAAAAAAGTACATGTATTTTGAAATGTCATTACTGTAAGTAGCAAATAGTAGAGGAAGAAGCAGTGTTATGAGCTAGTTAGGTGTGTTGCAGACATGTGTTGACAAGGAATCTCTTGACAGGAGAAGAGAGCAGAGTGACAGAAGGATGGACTGCTTCTGCTCAGCCACTGTCCAATCACAGACAGGGGGCAGGGAAGAGACCTGACTTGCAGACCTGCAGCAGAGAGAAATGAAATGTCAGATCACCAGCCTGGTTGAACTGTCTGGCAGAGCTGTATAAAGTTCAGGACAGAATGGACAGAAATACAAATACTATGCTAAGTAAAATGGCTTTCTTATATGTACATTTAGCTGTTTGCCTGGAGATTTGCTTGACCTCTTACAGAAGAAAAAACAGTTAATTTCATGTGTAGATTATCCCTGTATTTATCACAGCAGACCGACCCTCTAAGGAAGTCCTTACCGAAATACAATCCACCAGTCTCGTATCCAAACCTGTCCTTTGTCAATTTAGGCAAAACATCAGGTTTGCTTTAAACAAACTGAGGGTTTAACATCACATTAACCACTTGCCTACTGGGCACTTTCACCCCCTTCCTGCCCAGGCCAATTTTCAGCACGCTCACATTTTGAATGACAATTGTGCGGTCATGCAACACTGTACCCAAATTAAATTTTTATAATTGTTTTTACACAAATTTTCTTTCGGTGGAATTGAATCACTGCTGTTTTTTTTTTAACCAAAAAAAAAAGAAAAAAGACTGAAAACGTTGAAAAAAAAAGTTTTTCTTAGTTTCTGTCAGTAAATTTTGTAAATAAGTAATATTTATCCTTTGCTGATTTGCGCTGATGAGGCGGCACTGATGGGCACGGATAGATGTTATATTCTTTATATTCAAAATTTTATTTGGTTTTAAAATATATATATATATGAGGAGTTCCCCTGTAAAAAAAAGTGTGTATGTAAAGTTTTCTGAGCTAATAACCTACAGATGTTGACATTTGAACTAAGTTCTCAATTTCAAGGAGTTGTCAGATTATTTATGATTGATATAACTGCTATGTTATAGATATCTTGTTTAAAAAAAAAACATATGGTATAGTCAATTAGTCCATGACAGACAAACCCCCCTTATTTCCTGAGTCTGTATTTAATTAGACATACTGGTCAAATGTTACATACTCTTGACCCCCACCTTTGGAAGGGAGGAGTAGGGAGAGAAATGGGAGTGTGTATTTTTTGGCGCGATTTCTAACAGAGAAACAGATGTGTTATAAGAACAGACCCTCATTGAAGACGGTCTCTTTTTTTACACTTCTTCTTACACTGCTAACTACTACAAGACTCAGCATACAGACAACTGCTCTAAGAACAAAGGAAACAGCAGCCATCTTTTAAGCACATGGTTTGAACTTACATTTTGAAACAAACAAACGTTATTTTATCTTTGATCATAATTATAAGCAATGTTCATTTTGTATTTGAATGTACAATTATTGAAAGCATTTTTGTAACTCTTGTGTGAAAATAAATCACACAATTTGATTCAAGCTGACTCAGACATTAATTAAGAAATTTGTCGCACAATCATCATTTCAAAGCTTTTGTGAGTATTAAGCAATTTATTTCATTGGCTGAGCCAGCCATAAATCAATTTGGCGGAAGTTTTTTTTTTACTTCCTTCCTTTGATCTGAGTGGAGAAAGTGATGAACAGAAACTAACTTCGCAAATATTGAACGAACCTAGAGGAAAAATCGATCAATTGATGACTGTGAAGACCTGAGAATTTCAAGTGGAAATCATAAGTCTTGAAAGACGGTTAATTGTGTTCAGCGCAGAATGGAAACAGTTTCATATTCGTGAGTAGAAAAAATGGATTGTGTTGATTGTTTGTTTAGCAAATTAAAGTAATTTGGAGTTTGAAGGTTTAGCCAATCATGTCTCAGACACTATTTTGTGGAAATCTATGTATGAACAATGCTTACAGGCAAATACTGAAATTGATAAGGCTAGATTCTCATTAGCTAAAACAAAAAAGAAATTGCGTAATGTAATGAAGTTAGTTACGGTTTTTAATTCAGTGGTTTATGATGTGCCAGAAAAACATATGATTTGTGTAGTGAATAAGTCAGGAAGTCAAAGTGTAACAGAAATTACACAAACACATTAGAATGTATCTATTGAACCCAGTTGTTCAAACTGTGACTTTTTTGTATTTATATTGAGCATTTGGAGAGTGAAATGGAAATGCAAAATGTTAAAATTTCAAAAAACAAAAATATCTCGGTGATTACAAGAAGAAACATTAAAAAATCAACGGACGCAGCAAAAATGTCTTATATACCGGATATGTCAACTGAGGTTGATGACGGAGACACGACAGAGGCAGATTTGAGGAAGCAAAAGTTATTAGATAGAGCATCTAAGCTTAAGTTGCAAATACATGATCAGTTGATGAAAATTTTGAAAGACATTCCGCATTATGATTCAAGGGCAAATGCATTTTACAACGGGGATGTCTTTGAAAGTTTTTGTGATCGTTTCAACTTGAGTGATGAGCAAAAGAATACAATTTTCTGTTTATGGGTTCCTAATTATATAGCAAAACGTTTAATCAAATCACCATATCTTGATAATCTTGGAGCTGAAGTTCATAGTGATGCATCTGACAGATTGCATCAGTTATTACGGGAGAGGAAACGCCGACAGCTAAAATATTGGACTCTTTAAGGGTTACAATACATGATGATCCGTTTCATTTCAGTGACACATTTGCTAAGGCATTCAAAATGGTATATGCAGTGGAAGATGAGAATTTGGCATTAATAAGGGCATTTATGGCGTTAGCTAGTCAAAAAGAAATTTTGGATGATGCAACTTCAGTTATAGATCTTGTAAGAAGACAAGTAAAGCGGAGTAATTTAAAGTCCAAGATTTCTGTCATTCAGAATAGTAATTCTGGCAGAGAAGGTGATGCTGCCACCTTCAGGAACAATAGGGTAAGACAGTTTGATCATAAAAGGACAATTACTTGCTTTTATTGTCAAAAGCTTGACCATTATAAGTCTCAGTGTAGGAAGTATTTAAAAGATATTGAATTGAAGAACATTGGGAAAGAAAATGGATTGATATCCACTAAATCTTCTGCCCCACCTTCAGCAGAAGTTAAAACTTCTTCTCCTTACACTCCTCTGAGGAAAGAGCCAAGAGAGATTGGTATGAATATGAATGCACATTCAACCAGTGACAACAGTGGGAGACAGCTATTATTGGCTTCCCCATGACAGATAGAGGAAAAAGAAATAGTTTCTCACTCTTAAGTTTATGTAGCTCCTATATTTCTAGACAAGAGTGGTCGTCCTTATTTAAAAGCTAAAATTAATGTACAAAAGGTGAGAACGTTATTGGACACAGGAGCTCAGATTAGTGTCACTGGTTTGAAATTACCTGTTTTATCGGATGCAGCAATTTGTACAATTGTTGAATTTAATGGAACAGGTGATTCTCAGGCTAAAATGTGTAAAAATGTACACATTTTAGCCCGAGAGTCACCTGTTCCATTAAATCCAACAACTGTACAAATTGCTGCATCCGTTTCTTTTGAAATCCCAGGTTATTTGCAAACTGAAATAGACATGTGGTTCTGTAAGGGATCAGAAAATATCATTGGGACCGAGATTTTGTATCAAAGAGGGTGGATAATCGTAAGCCTGTGGTAATTGATCCAGCCGATTATTCAGAAGTGGGAAGCATCTGTTTGACAGAAGCTGTTGACATTGATTACAAATGGCCTGATACAGGAGATAATTTGAAGTTAAAACAAGTGGTACAGTCACACAAAAAACTTTGGAGTCAGAAAAAGAATGAGGTTGGTCCATTCAAAGGTATTGAAGTTAACATTGAGGGCAAGGATCATCCATTTGTGAAGCCATACAAATTACCACCAGATTCTGATGAACCTGTCTCAATGATCATTCAAGAATTTTTGGAACAGGGTATCATCAGGAAAGAAAATTCTGTGACAAATAATCCTTTATGGGTTGTGGCTAAACGAGATGACCCTAGTGCATACAGACTTTTGATTGACCTAAGAATCCTAAACAAATGCATACCATGTTGTTCGACTATTGTAGCGGAAACACCAGATATCATGTCGCAATTAAACGCTAAAGCAAAAGTGTTTTCTGTACTAGACATCGCAAATGTTTTTTTTAGCATTCCTTTGGCCAAAAGCTGTCAATATAAATTTTCATTTAGCTACAAAAATGTCCAATATGTTTTTAATAGACTTCCGCAAGGCTATCATAGTTCGCTATCTATATTTTTTTATCAGACGTTGGCAAATGTTTTATCAAGGTTCTCTAGACCAGATTGCTTAATTCAGTAAGTAGATGACATACTTCTTTCAAGTAAAAATGAGGAGGAGCATTTGACTCTTGTGGCAGAATTGTTGACACTTCTGCAAGAAGAAGGTCTCAAGCTGAATACACACAAAGTTCAGCTCATGAAAAGAGAGGTAAAATTTCTAGGAATTTTGATTGGTCCAGGGAATAAGCAGCTTTTACAGGAACGTATAGAGGCTATTGCATCATTACCTGTACCAACAACATTCAAAGCATTGATTTTTGGGTTTGGTAAATTTTTCCAGAGATTTTATCGAGTCATTGGCAGAGAAGGCGAAACTGCTATATGACTTGTTACAACATACAGAGGAGAATGAATTTGGTCCCTGGACAGAAGTCCAGCAAAAAGCTTTTGAAATGTTGCAAATTGATTTGCAGTCAGCCCCTGCATTAGCGACAGTGGATAAACAGGCACCATTTGCTTTGCAAGTGCATGCTTCAGAAATTGCCATTTCAGCTGTTTTGCTTCAGAAACAGGGAGAAGATTGGATAATTCTTGGGTATTTTTCGTGTTTAATTACCCCAGTAGAAAGAGGATTTGACGAATGTGTCCGGCAATTAGTGGGAGTACATTATGCGG
The DNA here is from genome assembly GCF_042186555.1 of Aquarana catesbeiana. Taxonomy (NCBI): domain Eukaryota; kingdom Metazoa; phylum Chordata; class Amphibia; order Anura; family Ranidae; genus Aquarana; species Aquarana catesbeiana. The sequence continues at coordinate 76,431,575 of NC_133327.1, read as the reverse complement.
TAAAAGCAACAGAGCATATTGTAGGATTTAACTAAATCATTTTACAAACCCCACATAGTACCTTGAAGTTCCCTTTTGAGAAAAATGTTCCTGGAGTCTCCAACCAAAGATTTTCTCAATGGTCGTTGGCTCTTTCACCTAAACAAATACAGGTTGAACACAATGCCAAGTATATCCTTCCTCAGTTGATGGAATACAATGGGCTAGAAGATGAATGTTTGTGTGAAGTCCATGAAACACACTCTCCTCTCTTTTCCGTAGAGAGGCAGAGAAAATTGATGAACCTGTATTTGTTGATGGTTCGAAGTATTGTATGTCAGGTAATTATTACAGTGGGCATTCAATTTGGTATCCAAAGCGTAATCTTGCCATACAACACAAGTTGCCAGGACATTTTTCAGCTCAACAAGCAGAACCTGAAGCAATAAAAACAGTACTGACATTTGACAAGGAAGAAAATAGAGGCACACTAGTGATTTATAGTGATAGCTTATATGTTGTTCGTTCTCTTACTGATTACTTACCTATTTGGAAATGTAGAGGTTTTGTAGATTCATCCAATAAGACTCTTGTGCAGAAAGAGACACTTGAATCAGTTTTTGAACTTGCAGAGAGTAATCCTCTTGCATATGCTATTGTAAAAATTCCATCACATAAAAAAGATAATAGTGAGTTATCTGTAGGCAATAGAACAGCAGACACATTAGCAAAGAAAGCAGCTTTGCATGGAGAATTAGTGATTCAACCTGAAACAGTTTCAATTAATGTTGTGAAGAAAACAGACACACAGATTCCTTCTTTTGCAGAGGACCAGAAGAGTGACGCGTCACTTTTTTTTTTCTTCTCAGGGTGACATAAGATCTTCCTTTGTTTGTGAAAACTGGATCTTGTGTGATGACTTTGATGGGTTTCTGCGTCCTGTTATACCACAACACCTACAGGTGGAATTCACTAAATGCAATCATATCAGTTTAGGTCACATTGGTAAGCAAAAATTGCTTGAAATTCTTAAAGAGAAATTCTAGTGGGACAAAATGGAAGAGACAGTAGACAGTGTAATTAAATCTTGTCTAATTTGTACACAAGTGAATCCTAGACCAAAGGGTCAGAAACCTCCTTTACAAAGAATTCCTCCAGCAGATGGACCTTGGTCTTCTATACAAATAGATTATATAGGGCCATTACCATCAGGGAAAAATGGATTCAGATTTGCATTAGTTTTGGTTGACATTTTTTCAAAGTGGATCAAGATCTTACCAGTACGCAAAGATGATGCTTTAACAACTGCTGGGATGTTGATTAACCATGTTTTTCCAGTTTGGGGTATACCAGCAAACCTCAGTAGTGACAGTAGTGATCCCATTTTACAGGTAAAATCATGCAGGCAATGTGTAAAATCTTGGCAAAAGAACAGAGATTTCATGTACCATATCATCCACAGTCTGCAGGTATTGTGGAAAGAATTAATAGGACTATCAAATCCAGAATTGCAAAAATGTTGTTAGACAGAGGAAATACTTGGGTTGATGTTGTTCCATTCATTTTAATGAGTGTAAGAAGCACAGTTTCTTCTGCTACAAATTATTCTCCTTTTGAATTAATCACAGGAAGGAAAATGCCACTTGTGTTTCCCAATGAACCTCTATTGTCTAAGCCACAAAGAGAGGCAATAGAGAAGTCAAAATGGTTGCAGATGTTACAGGACAATCTGAACAGTATTTTGCCACATGCAGCTACTTGTATGCAAAAAAATGGTCCTTCCACACATTTCTAAGTTTGAGAAAGTTTCAGGAAAAGTGGACTGTGGCAAAGTAATTGGGAAGGTCCATTTGACATCTTGGATGTTCAAGGGGTAATGGTACAGGTCCAAAGACCTCTCAATTCAGTGTAAAATGCACGTAGACAACAAAAATTGACGGTACACACTGATCAATGCAAATTGTATATGCCGAGATAATGATACTGCATTTCTTTTTTCAGGAATGAATTACAAAAATCTAACCTGGAGGAATCATGCATTCCAAAAAGAAGAAAAGATGACAGCAGAACAAAAGAAAAGTTTTAAAGAGAGAAGACTTATCATCACAGGATTCATCTTTTCTCTAGTGACAATTTTATCTGTGGTAAAATATATCACAAACTGTTCCAGCTGTGCAGAGGTTAACAGGATTGAAGATTTACACAACAAAGACGTTACATTATTCAGAAACAAAAGAGATGTAGACATTGATATCAATATAGATGACAAAAGTGATAAAGACATTGATATTAATACAGATGAAAAAAATGATAAAGACACTGATATCAATACAGAGGACAAGAGTGATAAAGATATTAATATTAATACACATAACAAAAATCATAATTTTAGATATGTTAATATCAATACAGCTGAAGATTTGTTTGGATATGTATGCGTAGGACAGGGATATGATTGCTGTATGCAGTTGTATTTCATTCATAGCAATAATATTGAAATCAAAGTTAAAATAGAATCCAAAACAAATTTTGTTAAAATGCAGGGATCTTATAGACTAAACAACAGAACCAGAACTTTTGAATGTAATATATTGGGGAGGAGTTTCTGGTCTGTATATTATAAGGTAATAATTCAACAATTCAGTCTGGAGATGTTACTAATTATATGTCAAGATCTGGGAAAATACTTTATCCCTTAGATCAATTTTATTACCTTTTTCAATGTTTTGTAAAAATATTAGACCCAGAACACTTAAATATAATTGAAAAAGAGTGTGGCGCTAAAAAATGATTGTGATTAGACCAATAATCGTGATATCTTAAAAAGTGTAGATATAAGGCCCTGAGGTCTATACCCCATAGGGCTAATGATAATAAAATAAGGTGTGTGAAGAAGTAGTGACGGTTCTTCCACTATCCCCATAAAACAAAAACTTAAAAGTATAATAATAAAGCATACGTGGACAAATGTGTGAACACATACAAACAGAATAGGACGTGTCTAAGTCCAATGGGTCACCTCTGGGTGAAATAATACGATCAAAAAATTGACTCAAAGTCTATGACAATAAATAAATAGTAAATAAGCAAAATAACTACAGCAATATATTGTGCATTAACCTACAAATGGCCTGCTCCTCAAGGCCAAACCTGAGTGTAAAATCAAGAGTCCATTGGGATGGTGTATATATGTGAATATTTACAGTCCAACACTGTGCATTAGGGTGATCTCAGATAGCTCCCCGACAATATGGATGTAAACAGTCTTCATATAGGGTAATTAAAAACTGATGAAAACAACTTTGCATACGGATGAATTCTTGTCTTGATATAGAGGCTATCACTCAGAAAATAGACGTAAATTGCCCTTACCAGACAGGATGGACTCACAGGCCCTTGGCGGTGAGTCAAGCAAGGTTTTACCGTCAGACGGTGTAATACAGCGGGCTGTAAGGTGATCCTGGCCCGGTCTCATCGGATGTCACCGTATAACGTACCCCTGAAGTGGCTAGGCAGGAATCAGATGTCTTCAAGTCTCCGCCTTGGTCATCAGTTGGAAGGATAATTTCCTCAACGACCGTCCATATGTATTGGCAGAGTAAAAAAGGAAAAACTTCCACATAGTGTAAATCCTTTTTAAAACGTTGTAACGTTTATTGTAATCAGAGGAGATAGTAACAAAAACGAAAATGTACAAATATGGGCAGTAAAAACTCGGCTCACAAAAGTACAAAAATATAAAAAGTATAAAAATTGGCGCAGTAGATGATGGTAGGGTAAAAACACAGTAACCCGACGCGTTTCGTCTTCAAAGACTTCTGCTGGGGTATGAATCTGCCCCCCATCCACTGCGCTTTATATATTATGAATGGCCAGCAGTGGATGGGGGGCAGATTCATACCCCAGCAGAAGTCTTTGAAGACGAAATGCGTCGGTTTACTGTGTTTTTACCCTACCATCATCTACTGCGCCAATTTTTATACTTTTTATATTTTTGTACTTTTGTGAGCCGAGTTTTTACTGCCCATATTTGTACATTTTCGTTTTTGTTACTATCTCCTCTGATTACAATAAACGTTACAATGTTTTTAAAAGGATTTACACTATGTGGAAGTTTTTTCTTTTTTACTCTGCCAATACATATGGACGGTCGCTGAGGAATTTATCCTTCCAACTGATGACCGAGGCGGAGGCTTGAAGACATCTGATTCCTGCCTAGCCACTTCAGGGGTAGGTTATCCGGTGACATCCGATGAGACCTGTCCAGGATCACCATACAGCCCGCTGTATTACACCGTCTGACGGTAAAACCTTGCTTGACTCACCGCCAAGGGCCTGTGAGTCCATCCTGTCTGGTAAGGGCAATTTATGTCTATTTTCTGAGTGATAGTCTCTATAGCAAGACAAGAATTCATCCGTATGCAAAGTTGTTTTCATCAGTTTTTAATTACCCTATATGAAGACTGTTTACATCCATTTTTGTAACTCTTGTGTGAAAATGAGTCACACAATTTGATTCAAGCTGACTCTGACATTAATTAAGAAATTTGTCACACAATCATCATTTCAAAGCTTTTGCGAGTATTAAGCAATTTATTTCAATAGGCTGCACTGATGAGGTGGTACCTATGGGCATTAATGAAGCGGCACTAAAGGGCACTGATTAGGTGGCACTGATAAGGAGGCACTAATATGCCGCACTGATGGGTACTGATAGGTGGCACTGATATGCTGCACTGATGGGTACTGATAGGTGTAAGAAGTTAAATCTGCTTAGACCTGGACAATCATTGAGAATTCTTTCAGAGCTCCGGAAGCATCCAATGCCCCAAAGAGCCATTCAATGAATGCTTAGTTTTAATGGCAGGTGAGCAGAGTTATATACAGGATATGGACAAAGAATATTGCACAAAGAAAAGGAGAGATGGAGGGAGGACGGAGTTCATCAACATTTTTTTTTTTTTAATTTGGATATTTATTATAGCAAAAAGTAAAAAATATTGTGTTTTTTTCAAACTTGTCACTCTTTTTTTGTTTATAGCGCAAGAAATAAAAATTGCATGGGGTGATCAAATACCACCAAAAGAAAGCTCTATTAGTAGGGAAAAAATGATAAAAATTTTATTTGGGTACAGTGTTGCATGACCGCGCAATTGTTATTCAAAGTGCGACAGCGCTGAAAGCTGAAAATTGGCTTGGGCAGGCAGGGGGTGAAAATGCCCTGTATGGAAGTGGGTAAAAGAGGAAAACACTTACATGAGAAAAGAAAAATGCTGCACACCCCGAGTGATATCGAAAAGGGAATGTCCCCCATGTGGGGTTTTCTAGGCAGCCAGTGATGTAAAAAATATGTACTACATGAAATTAAAATTTCTAGGTTTTTATTAATGACATTAATGACACTGACAGTTAAAAATGTGAGCTGTGGTACAGCACATATGCAACACAAATGAGGCTAAACACAATAGTGCACAACAATAAACACAGGAATGTTGATGGTGCACGAATCCTAATGCGTTTCAAATCCACTGGGTCTTCTTCAGAGGATTTGTTCGCTGTAAAAAATGTTTTCATATATTGGAATTCATAGATACACATATAGAGATAAAATAGCAAACATCATAATGTATAGTTACTAATCACACTGTGTTGTACAGTGTCTCCTGATCCTAAGGTTCTCTAGAACCCTTTAATTTAATCCCACCGGGAATCCCCGGTCGACCAGCACATCAGAGGGGGAGCCTGAGTTGCTCATGCGTGGCTTATGAGGAGTCGCACTAATGGAGAATTCCCAGACGCCAGAGCAGGGCGCGGAGGAGGAGAAACAGCACCTGCGATTAAAGTGTCGAGGAACAATGCTATAAGTGCATTATAGCTAACACACACAAAAGATTTCATAAATTTAATACAAGAGTATCAAATAAATAAATAAAATGAGCGGACAGCTGGATATTGTAAGGATCAAATAGAAATACATACAAAAAATGAATTTATAATGATAAATAAATATGGAAAGTACCAAAAGTAGAATTGGGAATGCATATGTGAAAGAATTGGAAGGAAATTAAAAAAGTAAAAAGTGGGTGAAAGTGAGAACATAGTTATAAAAGTTGCAATGGATCGGATGAGGGGGAGGGGGGGAAGAGGGGGAGAGAAAAGAAAGAAGGAAGAGAATGAAAACCTCCTAGGAGACCCCCACTCAATCCATTTAAAGCGGGGGTCCACCTATCTATCGTTTTTTTTTTTTCACAAACTTTTCTTCTCAGCATTACATACTCACATATTGTGTGTAATATGTCCGCCTGTGTCAGATTTCGTCAGAAAGAATAACTTATATTATTCACTGCAGGCGGTTTCCATCTTCATTGTGGGCATTTGAAGCCCACAAGCATTTATTTCCTGGATGTGGTGAATGCTGTGCTCCCAGCATTCACTGCTCGTTCCCGCACATGCTCAGTGGCATCCTGGGAAGCCTGAGACTAGCTCCCAGGAGTCTGGGAGAGGCTAGAAACACACCTACTCCCACGGGAGGAGAACCAGGAAGTGCAAAGAAGAATAGAAAAATAAAATGTAATTACGGCGATTTAAATTTTTTTAAACGGCATGTCAGCATCTAGGCAAGGAAGAGAATACATACAGATATTGTTCAAAATTTGGGTGGAACCCCGCTTTAAAGATGAAACCAAGATGAACAGTTAGAGTGAAAAACGAGTGGGCAGTGACAAGTCTGTAAAGTATGTGAAGATGTATGTAAAAGAAAACCAGTGATGGTGAAACCAAATTATGTGTGCAAAAAAGAGGGAGGGCTAAATGAAACCCAGACCACAAACATAGAACAAGTGAATAAACAAACAGTGAAAAGAGTGAGCAATGGCTAGTGTGTATGTGCTAACATAAAAATATATATATATTGGGTGAGGTGAGATAAAACCAATTATACCTTATTGGTTCAAAGAAAAAAGAAGAAGAAACTTCCAACATAGGAGGAAAATTCTCAATGTTGCAGTTCTAAATAGTGACGTTGCTAATAGATACAATTGGAGCCAACAAATCTATGATATAAAGAAAAAGTATAATAAAATGACATGAAGAAGGAGCCCACAGTGTAACACATACACATAGGGGTCCGACCAGTCATGATATATACAAATTTTCAATTTCTGCAGGATGCTCCGGAATATGTGGCTGTCCTGATGGGAATGTCGGGCTCAACTAAGGATCCCTTGAGTGTTCCCACAATTTATATAGTGAATGCTTAACATTGGTTGGTTACCTCGGCACTTCCCAGGTGTCCCCAATCCTCCCCACACTCCGCTCATGGCAGGGACTACTGTGCCAGAATGACGGCACTCCACGTGGGGCTCCCCTGGGATTCTGGAAGACAGAAGGCCCAGTACAACCGTTACTTCCGTCGTAAATATGTGACGTCACAACGTCACACGTGCGTGCGAAGTTATTGCATGCGCGCGGGCATCGTCATGGTGTCTGCAAGTGATCCGGAATGCCACTGGCAGGGTCAGTACACCCCTGGTGGTCCCGCCACCTTGTGGGTGAAAAAGGGAAGCACAGGGCCCTAGGCTTCCCCACCCTGCCAGGAAGACATGCTGTGGCAAAGGGCTCCACACTGAGGTGGATGGGCCAACACGAGAGTCCAGGAAGGGACCAAAAAGGGCAAAAAGAAAAGAAGAGAACAACAAAGGATATATCAAAAAACATATGTGGTGCTATGTACCAAGCTCTGTCAAAGAATGCTAATTGTTACATGCATAATACAAGACAAAACAATTATTAAATAATTGTATTTATAAAGAATCCTATAGAGCCGTAAGCTGTTATAATATGATTCAAGTATCTACAGTCTAACTCCATTGTGAATATTTCCATGGGTATCGATGGAGATCTTGAAGTTCTTGGAGAAAGTGCCAAGAAGCAATGCCCAATAGGCAATCAAGTTAAAAATGCAATTTCACTGAGTTTTACCAGAGGAAAACCCTTGCAAAAAGGGAGTAAAAGAGATAGAATAATTTAGGCCGGGAGGCACCGTGGCCTGTAACTGGAAGATCCATTTCTGCTTTTTCTGGAGCAGGACCTTGTTCCAGTCACCTCCTCTATTTGGTATATGCATTCTATAAAGTGGTGTGAACGTTACTATAGGTACTGTATAGCCATGTTCAAAAACGGCGTGTCTCCCAACAGGGAGATGTCGATTGCCAACATGCATGCTGTACATGTGTTTAGATATACGTCGCCAAAACTCTTGCTTAGTCTTGCCTACGTAATAGGCACCGCATTCGCACTCCATGAGGTATACCACACCTCGGGTCTGGCAGTTCATGAAGTGCGAGGGCTTGAAAGTTTCTCCATTGGGGAGGCAAAACATCTTTTTTTTCCTTATCAGTGGGCAGTGCAAGCAGTGCCCACATGGGAAAGAACCGACAGTGGAACAATGTTTTAATCTTTTTTGTTCATTTTTGAACTCGCTTTGTACGAGCCTATCTTTAACTGAGGTAGCTCATCTGTAGGTTATCGATGGCTGCATGGGAATGAATGATTTGGATGGTCCAATGTCTCTGCACAATGTTTTTGATGGCCGCAAGTTGACGTGAATAACGCATGATGATGCGGGTGGGATCAGAATCAGAGTGTCTATGAAATTTTTGTTTGAATAATAGATTCGATCGAGATTGTGTCAGTTTTATTGTATGCTTTCCTTAGACATGATCGGCTGTACCCCCGTGCTAGGAGATGGTTTTGAAGTTTACCGGCCTCTTCCCTAAAAAGGGTATCATTCGAGCAATTGCGACGAAATCGCAAATATTGCCCATACGGGATGGAATTCTTGAGTGGTATTGGGTGAAAGCTATTGGCATGAAGCACCGTGTTCCCAGAGGTGCTTTTGCGGAACAGGGTGCTTGATAGCTTGTTTTCAGGGGTAGTGTTGACCAAAACATCCAAGAAGGTGACACTGTCATGATTGTAGGTCATCGTGAATTTCAGGCTGCGGTCTTTCATGTTGATCAAATTAAAGAATTCTATAAGCTTGGTCTCAAGTCCCTCCCAGATGACGAAGACGTCGTCGATATACTGCAGCCACTTGGTGATGTGGCTTTGTATTTGACAAGGTCCCCGCCATCTAGGAGTGACTGCTCCCACTCCCACAGGTACAGATTGGCATAGGATGGGGCACAAAATGTCCCCATCACTACGCCCTGCACCTGGAGGTAGTGGGAGTCATTGAAGCTGAAATAGTTATGATGTAGTATATATTTCAGACTGTTCAAAATAAATGTAATAAGTGCTTGATCATAACGTAAGCTTTGTTGGAGGACCCTCTGTACAGCAGCTAGACCCAAATCATGGGGGATGTTGCTGTAGAGGGCCTCAACATCAATGGTTACAAGGATTGAGTGATCCGATAGAGTAATATCTTAGGTCATCTGCAAAAATTGTATTGTGTCTCTGACAAAGGATGGCAACAAAAGGACATAGGGCTGAAGGTATGCATCAATGACTCGGCTAAGATTTTCAGATATCGCCCCATTGCCAGACCCAATGGGACGGCCGGGTGGATTCACAGGGTTCTTGTGAATTTTTGGTAGGCTATAAAAAGTAGCCACTTTGGGGTGTCTAGTTCTAACAAAATCGTGTAGATCCTTGGTAATGATGCCATCATTGAAGGCATCGATCTACCAATTTGTAAAAAATTTCATTGTATTGGCTAATGCTTAGAATGGAAATGCGTTTATACCAATCTTTGTTATTGAGAATGTCTAGACACATCGTTATATAATCCAAATTGTCCATGATAACCACGTTGCCCCCCTTGTCAGAGGGTTTCACCACAATTTTAGCATTTTTGCATAAAGAATTAGGGGCTTCTTTTTTTTTCCCTCCCCACCTCCCCCTCATCCGATCTATTGCAACTTTTATAACTATGTTCTTACTTTCACCCACTTTTTACTCATGTCCTTCCACTTCTACATAGGCATTCCCAATTCTACTTTTGGTACTTTCCTTATTTATCATTATAAATTCATTTTTTTACATTTATTTCTATTGGATCCTTACAATATGCCGTTTTCCCCGTCCACTCAGCAGTCCACTCATTTTATTTATTTATTTGATACTCTTGTATTAAATTTATGAAATCGTTTGTGTGTGTTAGCTATAATGCACTTATAGCATTGTTCCTCGACACTTTAATCACAAGTGCTGTTTCTCCTCCTCCGCGCCCTGCTCTGGCGTCTGGGAATTTTCCATTAGTGCGACTCCTCGTAAGCCACGCATGAGCAACTCGGGCTCCCCCTCTGATGTACTGGTTGACCGGGGATTCCCGGTGGCATCAAATTATGGGATTCTAGAGAACCTTAGGATCAGGAGACACTGTACAACACACTGTACTGAACTCTGGCTTGGCTGATTGCTATTATCTCTATATGTATATCTATGAATTCCAATATATGAAAACATTTTTTTACAGTGAACAAATCCTCTGAAGAAGACCCAGTGGGGTCGAAAAGCGTCAGGATTCGTGCACCATCAACATTTCTGTGTTTATTGTTGTGCACTATTGTGTTTAGCCTCATTTGTGTTGCATATGTGTCTCCTGTACCACAGCTCACATTTTTAACTGTCAGTGTCATTAATGTCATTAATAAAAACCTAGAAATTTTAATTTCATGTAGTACATATTTATTTACATTACTGGCTGCCTAGAAAACTCCACATGGGGGACATTCCCTTTTTGATATCACTCGGGGTGTGCAGCATTTTTCTTTTCTCATGTAAGTGGGGGGACATTCCCTTTTCAATCTCTGTTTAAAGAGATATTAAACTGTGAGCTTTGGCATATCTTTTGACCTTTATTTAAGGAATTTCCTAAGTTAAAGCACCAATCTGGAGAGTGGCCTTTACCAATTATTGGGAAAGAAATTGTGTTATCCACATATATATAGCCGATATATTGGTTATAGTTACAGGAGGATTACCATTTAAAAACTGAGTTATGTTCACAGGGACGACTAAGAGAGGAATTGGAAGTGTGCTCGGGTGCAATTTACTACATGTCCAACATTTGCAATAACCTGACTTCTGAGCATAAGAATACTTATACTGAAGTAACAACATTTTATCAGTAGGGGGTATGAGTCCTTTGGGTCCTCCATGTTGGATTCCCTCCTTTGTCTAGTTACTGTTACATTAGAAGGGGGGCTGCATATGGGCTTTAGGGTGCCCAAGTCCTCAGGATGATAGATACAGTTAGTGATTGTCAGGGCTGGCTCAGCCCTTCCTTCTCCCAGCTGGCCTCTCAGCTGTCGGCTAATTGCCAGCTCTCATCTCTCTCCACAGTTAACCAGCTGTTGTGGATCTGCTTGTCAGTCCCACCTACTTAAAGATCTCCAGGTCACTTCATTCCTGCCTTCGCCTAGGTCACATTACAAGAAACCATCTCCTGCGTTCCTGTTTAAAGCCTGGCTTTGCTGACATCCCTTCTGGCTCCTTATCCTGCTTGCTGTTCCTCTACTTGGATCCCTGATTTCTGGTCTGGCTGATTACCCGATCTGTTTACTGAACTCTGGCTTGGCTGATTACCCGATCCGGTTACTGGACTCTGGCTATGCTTTGACTTACTCACTTACTCTATTTACCTTTTTATTTTTATTAATAAACAAGTGTGATTTTACTGTACTTCTGTCTCAGTCTGGTTCATGGTTTCTGACAGTGATGATCCATGTGGGCAGAAACACCATCAGTGTCAGCATAAAGAGTAGGCACAAGACTTTCCCAAAAGTCTGTTGTGAGAGAAGTGAGGTCATCTTTTTCAGAGTCTTTTATCACCCGTTTTACTCGCTCTTTTACCTGCTTGACCACCTTTATCTGTGTCTTGCTTCTGGGTCCTTTGTGGTACTTTCAATATCCTCTCGTCGTGGATCCAGGCTCCAGATTGTTCTGTTAGGACAGCGGTTCTGGTCACTGCGACTACGCAAGTGGGTGGGCAAAAAGTGTAATCTTGCTTCTTGGTCCAATTCAGCTGGCGAATTACGACCACATCTCTGGGTTGCAACTCGTGTGTTGGTTCCTGTAAGGGTAATGGAAAAGAAGAGAATACTTAACCATAGATGCCATTTAACTTCATTATCAAGTTTCTACAATATTCTTCCTGTATTAAACTCAGATCTCCCTGCTCTATTACCAAGGGTTTCTTAATCCAGGGCATGGGAAAAAGTCGACCCATCTGGATCTCAAAAGGGGACAAGTGATTGTTCTTTGAAGGGGTCATTCTTATTTCTGCTAAACCCGCAGGCAGCACAGTTTTCCATTTGGCAAATGTGCCACCTGTAGCCTTCCTTATTTTATCTTTAATCGTTCAGTTCATTCTTTCCACTACACCTGAACTCACCTGTGGGTGATATGGAATTTCCACTCTATTTGCAAAGTCTTGTGTTAACATTTCAGTTGTAGCTTTCCATTCTTTATGTCCTATGTCATGGTACTGTGAGATAAATAAATGTGCACTTGCTTTTGGTATGCCTGGTTTCCCCTCTTTGGCAATGAGTCCAGTCTCAGGACTCATTGTCAGACCCTGTGTATACCAATAGGCCAGATCTTCTGGTGAAGCCATAGCCTGTAGGTCCTGCAAAACCTGGTCCCAGGGCAAAGTTGGGGGTGTAAGAGGGGCATTTGGATAAAAGCTGGGATCGTCAAAGCAGCTTGTTTAGCAGCAGCGTCGGCCAGTGCATTTCCCTTTGAAATGTCATCAGTACTGTGTGTGTGCTTCTGTAGGGTGACCTAATGTAAATGATGTAGCCATTTCTACAGCCATGGCACAAGAGGCCAAAGCCCTCAGACACGCCAGCATGCCTTGTACCGGAACTGGGACTACTCTAGAAAAAAAGGCTACAGGTCTCAGCTTTCCTCCATGCTCTTGTGCAAGGACCCCAGCTATGGTTTTACAGTTGTCCCTTGCAAACAAATGAAACACTTTACAATAATCATTTAATCCCAAGCCAGGAGCGATTACTATAGCAGTTTTAAGATACACAAAAGCATTAACCATTTCATCAGGTCAGGACTGTCAAGTAGAGCAGCTTGTCTCAGCAAGTTATCATAGTAGGAGCAATCAGATATCCATTGGTAGCAGTAACCAATCGTACCTAAGAAGGTTAACACTTCCTTCTTCCACTTCTTCTTGGTATGTGGGTGGGGCAGACCCACGAGAGCTGCAGCTCCCTTGTGACTGATTCTCCTTTCACCATGGGACAGAGTAAAACCAAAATACTCAGCAGTTTCCTGACACCATTGCAACTTTTCCTTAGACACTTTGTGACCTGTCTGTGCTAAATGTTCTAACAGTAAAACAGAATCTTTCTGACAGGCTTTGTGGGAGGGACTATACAACAGTAGGTCATTGACGTACTGTAGAAGAACGGAACCATTGCTAGGTGCCCAAGACTGTAAGGTGGCCTGGAGAGCTATTGAGTACACTGCAGGTGAGTCTATATAGCCATGGCAAGCGATTCCAGGTTATCTGGTGCCCTCTATAGGAAAAACTCTAGTAGTAGTTGCGTCTCTTCATCACCAGGGATGGAGAAAAAAACATTACTTAAATCAATAACTGAAAAACACACTGCCGAGGCAGGTATGGAGTTAATGAGAGATGGCACATCAGGTACAATAAGGGCAATTGGAATTACAAGTTTTTTTTATGGCTCAGAGATCCTGCACAAACCTGTATGATCCATCACTCTTTTTGACTGAGTTTATGGGGGTGTTATAAGGTGATATGATGGGTCTTAAAAATTCCTTGTTTCAGGAATTGCTCAATAATGGGTCTGATGCTTTCCTCCTTCTCTTTGGAGAGATGGTACTGCTTGTGGTAAACTAGGGATACTCCTTGTTTTAGTCTGGCTTTGTAAGGGGAACATGAAATGTATCCTACATCAAGACTGCCTTTAGCCCACAGGGGGTGGTCCTGTGGAAATGGGGGAGGGACTTCAGTTTGAAAGAACAGTGGTAATTCTATGGCTACTCCCCCTCTTCGATTCAAGAAAATGTCAATTTCTAATGCCGCGTACACACGAGCGGACTTTTCGACCGTACTGGTCCGACGGTCTATCCGATGGACTTTCGGCGGACTTCCGACGGACTTTCCGAACAAACGGACTTGCCTACACACAATCACACCAAAGTCCAAAGGATTCATACGTGATGACGTACGGACGGACTAAAATAAGGAAGTTGATAGCCAGTAGCCAATAGCTGCCCTAGCGTTGGTTTTTGTCCGTCGGACTAGCATACAGACGAGCTTTTCGATAGGAACTGGGTCCGGTGGAGTTCCGACGTAAAGATTTGAAACATGTTCCAAATCTAAAGTCCGTCAGATTTTTGACCGAAAAAGTCTGCTGCAGGTCCAATGAAGCCCCCACACGGTCGAATTGTCCGTCGGACTCGATCCCTCAGACCAGTCCGGTCGAAAAGTCCGCTCATGTGTACGCGGCATAAGACTCCTATTAAATCTCTTCCCAAAAGATTTACCGGGCATGAAGGTATTATGAATGATGTAAGAGTAAAGTTCCAGTGACAAAGTCACTCACTATCAAGGATCGTATCTGCTGAAGAGGTAGCTTCCTCTTGGCCTATTTGAGTGGTGGGGGGTCCCTGTTTCCTTCATGTACTTTATGTTCCACTTGGGGTCTTCTGTGTACCATGGGAAAGCTTTCTTATTCTTCAGCGTCCCCTGACCATATTTATATGGAATTGGTCATTTGCCACAGTCTTTACATTCTTTACATGTCTCTCCGGGATTAGGTGGGGGGTATTCTTTACTTTCTCCCTTACCCATTCTTAATTTGGTTAAAAACAACTTATACAAACTTATCAAGGGTCGTTGTCTTACCTTACAAGACCCTCTTGCAATGTACAACAATAATATAAGCTCTAAACAATATTCTTATACAGAACAATATATTATACAATACTCTTATTCTGATACAGCGATAGAAAAAAAAGCAAAAAGGTTGGTAGAATTCCACTGATTGTCTGGCTCTTTCCTTAAGTGTCTCTATTTTACTATTTTCAAATAAGTCTCCCAAAGACTATAACTTTAATGTGCTTCCCAAAAGCACAGCAGTTTACAATTAACCTCTCTACAAGTTTGCACCTCTCTACAAGTCTCCCAAAAACGATTGCCTTAATGTGCTTGCCAAAAGCATGGCAGTTTACAATTTTGCACTATACAAGGATGCGGTATTGTCAGAGCCAAGGCAAGAAGAACAGCGTCAACAAAGCAGACACAATTCACGTATCTCAGATGATCATTGCATTCCACACGCTGCCGCCACTGTAAGGGGTTAAATCTGCTTAGACCTGGACAATCAGTGAGAATTCTTTCTGAGCTCCGGAAACATCCTGTTATATATAGGATATGGACAAAGAATATTGCACAAAGAAAAGGAGGGAGGGAGGACAGAGTTCATCACATGAGGCATAATTCCTATATAAACATATAGGATCTCAGACATAGTCTAAATTTGTATTTTAGCTAATGGTTGATATTATCTAAAAACATAACTTAAACTATTTAATGCTGACGTTTTGACTTTGTCTGAAGATATAATTTCAAAACCAGTTCTTACCAGGCCTTATCTATCCTGTGGTCATCCTGACAAACAAGACCTTAAAATAAAGATATTCCTCTGTGAGCTATTTTAAAGTTTTAGTCATGTTAACTCTTTTTCCTCCTTCAATAGGTGCCACTGATATGAGGCACTGAAAAGTACTGATAGGCGGCACTGATAGGTGGCACTGATAGGCAGCACGGATAGGCGGCACTGATGGGTGGCACTGATGGGTGGCACTGATGGGTATTGATGGGCGGCACTGATGAGCAGGCAACGAAAGGCTGCACTGACTGGCATCACTAATGGGCACTGTTGGGCACTGCTGGGGCTTTACTGTAATCAGGGCACTGAAAATCGGTGCCCTGATTACCTGTCCTGGTCTCCCCTGCGAGGAGATGCCACTGATTGTCTATCCTCGCCACACCCTCTGTCAGTGTAAAGCGAGGAGAGCCATTAAACAGCACTTCCGCATTTACATATGACCAGCTGTGATTGCACACAGCCAATCACATGGTTAAAAAGCCACATCAACGGCTCTTTACCAAGATCGAGGTCGCACCGTGTCCTAGGAACAAGCCGTGGCCGTGTTTGCCGCGTTGCACACCCCCGCGTGCGTGCAAGAGCGGGTGTTTTGGGGCACCGTTGTCCCAGAACAAGAGACGCACCGCTTCTCCATCATTTGATGGTGGGCGGGTGGCAAGTGGTTAATGTTAAACTGTATGTAAACTTCATATTATTTATAGGTAATAACACCAGGGGTAGTTGACCCAGGGAATATTCAATTGCCTCCTGGGGATTAGGCAGTATTTTTTCCCCTGCTGGAGCAAAATGGATCATGCTTTATTTGGGATTTGTCTGCCTTACTCTGGATAAACTGTGGATACAGGATGGACTCGTGTTTTTAACCTAACTATATAACTGTGTAATAAAATATATAATATTTTAAAATCTACCATTAAATGTGGTTGCTGCATTTGTTTTCAATATTTTCGGGACTTTATTTGTATCTGGTGATCAAAAGGGCCTAATGACAACGCTCACTTACTGTCCTCAGTGTCTGCAAAATACGGTATCAAATATGTTAAATGCACATACTGTATAATCTCATTGGAAGAATGCTGCTGAAATATATGGTCTAACAACAGGGTCTCTTTTTTTTTTTTAACATAAAGTTTATTAAAGATTTTAGACAAAATAAAATAAAACATTACATTGCCCGTTTATACAATCCAATAAACAAATATCAAGAATTGCTTCACATATCCGCACATGCAGTACATATTGCAATATTTCCATTAGTATGTACTTATCAGAGTAATATCAGACAACTCCTACCCTGTCGTACCAAGGAGGTATTCAGGATCTATCCTAAGGAGGGGGGGGGGAGGGGAGGCAAAATGGCGGAGCAATCCTACCCCTAAGTAACATTTAGATTACAACTATGGAATGGTAAGGTGTTTTGCTTTTACCCATTCCGGCCATATTTTCCCAAACTTTTTTGCACAGTTTCTGCCCATATACGTCAATTTGTAGAGTGGGAGTGCTGTGTTTATCAGTGATTGCCATAGCTGTTTAGTAGGTGGTGAGTTTTGGTTCCACTTCAGCAGAATAGCCTTCCTAGCATAAAATGTGGTGTAGAAGAGGAACAGCTTTTTACCCCATGTTAAGTCAAGGAAGTCACTTATGCCCAGAAGAAGAGGAATCGGGCTGTACGGGACTGATAATTTCCCAATGTTATTGATTTCAGCTAGGATTTCTTTCCAGAATTCCGTCACTGCAGGACAAGACCAGGTTATATGAAAGAAGTCGGCTTCATGATAGTTACATCTGGGGCATGTAGCCGTGCGGTCAGAGTAAATTCTTGCCAGGCGAACCGGGGAATAATATGCTCGGTGGAGGAACTTCAGCTGAATATATCTGTCTCTGGCCGAAATCACAAGGGGCAGATATTGTTGGACACCCTCCTCCCAATCATCATCTGTTAGCTCCGGGATATCCCTCTGCCATAAAGCAAAGAGCCGGGAGACACCAGAGGTATCCAACGTAATAAACAGACTATATAAGGTAGACATCGTTTTAGTTTGATCAGGGGATCTAAGCAATTTCTCCACCGGCGACATCTCGAGTGAGATCGAGGAGGGGAATTGGGATCTAAAGGCATGTCTTAATTGGATGTACCTGAAAAACATATGGTTCGGGATATCACGGTCGTGTTTTAGTGCATCAAATGCAATCAGCTGCCCCTGAAGCGTTATGTCGCTCAGTTTTGTTATTCCATATCTGGCCCAGGCAATAGGATCAGGTATGGAGCGAAAATGTGGTAATCGAGGATTCCCCCACAGTGGGGTCTCAGGGGACCACCTCCCAGAACCACCCACCTGTCTGGCCACTGAGTCCCACACCTTCAGGGTCGCAATCATAGGAAGGGTGACCCGAGAGTTAGATCCAGGGCCCCTATGAATCAGGTTTCTAAGCTCCGCATATGAACCCAGCAACGCCGCCTCCAATGAAGAGGCAGGGTTAGCTGGCTCCTCCGACAGCCACCACTTGACCGTCACCAGGACCGCCGCCCAGTAATATTTCAACAGGGACGGCAGTGCCAGGCCGCCAAGCGACGTGGGCATCTGCAGCTTTACTTTGGCCACCCTGGGAGCTCTCCCATTCCAGACAAAGGATATCACAATGCTATCCAACCTCTTAAAAAAGCTATGTGGTATTGGTACAGGGGCTTGGCGGAAAAGGTACGTGAACTTAGGAAGAATTGACATTTTAATTAAGTTAACTCTTCCGACCGGTGTCAGGGGGAGTGACCTCCATCTGGCACAGCTCTGGGATATCTGCTGAACCACCGGGTTGAGATTCAGAGGGATAAACTGCCTTAAGTCCCGATGTATCTCAACTCCCAGGTATCGAAACTGAGAAACCCTCCGCAGCTGTCCATCCATCTGCAGGTCCCCTGTCCCAGAATGTAGGGGAAATATCACTGACTTCCCCCAGTTTACTCTGATTCCTGAGAAACGCCCAAAGTTGTCTATAATTGACAGAGCCGACCGCAGCGAGCACCCATCATCCTTCAGATAAAGTAGGGTGTCGTCTGTGTACAGGGACACCTTTTCTTGCAGTGATCCTCTGTCAATCCCTTTAGTTTGTGTTGATGCCCGCAGAAGTGCCGCCATAGGTTCAATTGCTAGAGCAAAAAGTCCCGGGGACAGGGGGCACCCATGTCGCGTTCCCCTGCCCAAAGCAAAGGGCGAGGACAAGACTGTTCCGATACGCACCCTGGCCCTCGGTGCCCTATATATCAACCTGACCCAGGAGATGAAGGATGGCCCAAATCCGAATTTGTTGAGGACCTCCCAAAGATAGCCCCACTCCACTGAATCAAAGGCCTTCTCCGCGTCCAGAGAGGACACCATTTCCTCAGCCCCTCCCCCATCTCCCGAGGCCAGGACTGCATAAAGCCTTCGCAGGTTGATATCTGTTCCCTTGCCAGGCATGAATCCCGATTGATCTTCATGGATCAGGGTAAGTATATTTTCATTTAGACGCCTGGCAAGAATTTTGGTGAGTACTTTGGCATCAGAGTTGAGCAGGGAGATGGGCCGGTAGGAAGAGCACAACTGTGGGTCCTTCCCCGGTTTGGGTATTACAACTATGATGGCCTGGGACATGGACGGTGGGAGGTCTTTGTCCTGCAGTGATTTTGTAAACATGTCATGCATTTTAATAGTCAGGTCATCTAGGTACTGTTTGTAGAAATCAGGGGGGATCCCATCCTCCCCTGGAGTCTTCCCTGTCTGCATAGATTTCAATGCCGCTCGCACCTCCGGGATCGTGATCGGGGCGTCTAGATTTTCCCTCGCCTCAGCAGAGAGAGTCGGGAGGGTCACCCCCTCTAGAAAATTGTGCAGCTTATCTGGGGAGTAATTTACCCTAGTAGAGTACAGGGCCTCATAGAATTCTTTAAAGCATCGATTGATGCTCAACGGGTCCGCCACTTTAGTCCCATCCTCCCTTCGCAAACTCGCAATGGTAGAGATTGGAGACTGCTCCTTGGAGATCCAAGCCAGCAATCTACCTGGCTTGTCACCATGCTCGAATATCTTTTGTGTTTGGGTAAGCTGACGTTTATGAACCTTATTTACTCTAAGCAACATTACCTCTCGATATGCTACCTTCATATCTTGAGCCGCGATAGGATTAGAAGTCATGGCGAACCTAGACTCCAGATCCTGTGCTCTGGCCTCCGCCTCCTCTAGTGTAATTTTATCATTGTTCCTTTCTCGTGTAATAGATGATAGATAGCACCCTCGTATATAGGCTTTAAATGAATCCCAGACCATCGCCATCCCTGTGGAAGCGGCATTAGTCAACCAAAAATCTTTTATCTCTTTGGCCACCTCTATTTCTATGGTCGGATGTTCGATCCAGAATCTAGAGAGTCGCCAAAGTCTGTCTGCTTGGGGAGTGTGAGTTTGTATTGTGCAGAGTAGGGGGGAATGATCCGAGATGCCTCTTGGAAGTATCTCGACTGAAATAACCCTGGGGAGCATTACACCACTAACATAGGCTACATCAATACGGGACAAGGTATTATATGAGGAGGAGTGGCAGGTGTAAGCTCATTCTGATGGATTCTTCCATCGCCATATATCTACCAGCCCGTACACATCAGCCCATTTAGACAACGGAGAGTCCCTAGCGGGATCAGGAGATAATTTATCCATACAGGGGTTTGGCGGTATATTAAAATCTCCCGCTATGACCGCATTGTCAGTCTGGAATTGGGCAATCAACCCTATCAGTTTCTGCACCACAGAAATATTAGCCGGGGGTGGCAAATACACTCCCACCACCACCATGTCTACTGTATCAATGTTAGCATGTATCAAGACATATCTCCCCTCCGGATCCGTAACCACATCCATCAATTCAAAACTAAGATTTTTGTGTACCAGGACACTAACTCCTCTAGAGTAGCTGGAGTAAGTGGCATGGTAGTGTCGGCTTACCCAAGGTCTCTTTAGTCCCATCACCCTACCACCCACCAGATGTGTCTCTTGAAGGATGCAGATTTGAGGGGAATATTTTTTAAGATAGTCAAAGACCAGGGATCGCTTAATTTTGTGATTTAGGCCCCTGACATTCCAGGACAGAATTTTAATAGGAGCCATCATATATTATAATGTAGTGGATTATCGAAGGGATCCGGAAGAGAGAGTATCCCACATAGTTAGGGTCCAACAGAGACATCAGCGAGCACTGAAAGACGTCATGGCGGGTATAGTAAAACAATCTCATAGACAGTAAGGCACAAAAATAGGCAATTAAAGTGAAAAACATAAAAAACTGAAACAAATCAAACCCCCCCAACCCACCCCACACCTCCATTTGTAACTCATGGGGTGTACTTATACCCGAACCTAACCCAATAAACATTTCAGATAGGAGAAATCTCCCTTGGGGGGTGGCGCGTATTACTAAGCGCACCAAGGACCTAGAGCCCCAGCCGGGGCTAGGGAGCCCCGCCCACAACCGGTCATGAAGACCACTGTCGCCAAGGGGGCCCCAACAGAATTAACCGTCCAGGAGACCCCCGGCGACAGTTCACCTAGAATTATCTAGGGGCACAAACTTAAAAACTTTTTGTAGACATCATACACAGTTACCTGGGATCATGTGAATGGCCACATCTCCACTCCTATGTCAAAATCATCTTCGTTTCTCTCAGACTCGCTAAGGGCAAACATCTGCCTGGAGATACATCCTGCTTCCCCTGTTGCCGGGGGAGAAAGAGGCACGGAGCAAAGCCTAACCCAGGCATCTGTATCCTCCCTTCAATACATCCCTATCCGACCAATGGCACCGGCTAGGAAATGTATAAATCATGCCTAGCCTCCCAACTGTGGAGAGAGAGTTACTATTCCTGACTCAACCCGGCTAAGCACAATGATCCCCCCCCCCACCCCATCCAAAGCAAGCCAAGGGTACTTTCCAAATTACTTTATACATTAATATGGAGTTATAGCCCTCGAGATCCCCCATAAGTAGTGGTGGGGCCAGTAATAGAGTGCCGGCTGAGGATGGGGGGCTTGTCTTCCCCAAAGCTAGTTCAAGATACGAGTTCTCCAGAATAAGGTAGAAAGGCTTCTTTAAGTCCCTTTCTATGATCGTCAGGAAAATTATGTCATTTAGAGTAGAAGTACACAGCCGGGAGGAGGAAAGGCGAGGATTCCTGCAGTAGTAAACACTATGAGCCTCTAAGGGTAGTCGGCTTTTCCTTCCTGAAAGGAGAGCCTCTGGGTGTCATGGAAATATGAGCTCATGTGTCCTCAGACCGAGGATGCTGCTTCCCCTCACCCCTCCCGTCCTCGTAGCAAACAAACTGCCCGACAGGGGAGTCCTCCGGGAAAGCCCGTGTGATAACCAGCCCACATATTAAATCTGTAGATAGCCATGCACCTCACCGGCAGCCGCGCACCTCACCAGAAGCCTCCAAAGAGATCAAAAGAAGAAAATAAACAAACAATCAAAAAACAGGGGGGAGTGAGGGACAAAGCGGCGGGCATCTTAATGATGCCTAGGGAGGGATTCAACCCATCTGGAAGCCTCCTCCGGGGAAACAAAAAACTTGGTGGTCTCGCCGTCGATCACTCTAAGGTGTGCTGGAAACATCATGCTGTATTTGAGACCTTTGCTCCTTAATTGGGCCTTGACCTGGTCAAACGACCTTCGTTGTCGTTGTGTTTCGATGGAGAAGTCCGGAAACAGCATGATCTTCACGTTCTCATAACGCAGTTCTCCAATCTTCCTGGCCTCTCTGAGAACCAGATCTCGGTCTCTAAAGTTCAATAGACGAAAAATAAAAGTACGTGGCGGAGCGCCAGGGGGGCCCGGAGCGGATGGCATCCTATGAGCCCGCTCAACTGCAAAGTGGGGGGAGAATGGCGCCTGCGGGAGAAGCGTACGCAGCAGTTGTTCTGCATAGTTTTCAGGGTCTCTCCCTTCAGCCCCCTCCGGGAGACCAACCATGCGTAAATTGTTCCGCCGATTCCTATTCTCCTGATCTTCTGCTCGGGATTCGATCGCCTTCATTTTAACCTGTAGCGTGCGTAGGGAGGTGGAATGTTCCCTGAGCGTGTCCTCCGTCTCCCCCACTCTCCGCTCTGCCTCCGTTAATCGGTCCTGGTGTTTGTCCATGTCCCACCTGATAAGGCCCATTTCGAGCTGCATCTGCTCAATTTTGTTGGTCAGAGTTGCTTGGCAGCCCGTGATGGCTTGCATAAGCGCCTGGAACTGATCAGTTCCCAGCTGGGGCGACTCGGTTTGCTCCGTCTGAGACGCCATGTTGGTGTAGGCCGTCCCGCATGCACCGCTGGATGTGAGCGAGGTCCCGGTAGCCTGCTGCCTCTTCCTCTGGGAACCGGAGCCTCCCCTTCTCATACCCGCTTGTTTCCTCCACCGCTCGGTAACGTCAGGTTGAGGATATGTCCCCTAAGAACGGATAAGGTATCGGCATAGGACGGAGCTCCCTTCACACACGTCCTATCTGGTCGCCATCTTGGCCACGCCCCCAACAACAGGGTCTCTTATGCAGGCTATACATGGGTCAAATTCCAAACAAATTTTCTTTTGAAAATCAGAAATTTAGTGTGGTGGTCGATGGTGCCACCATTTGATTTCAAAATTTGACCAACGAAGCCTTCAATTTCACCTCATATGTTCAGAACCCTATGTCTGCAGCACTCGCATATCATACATATCTAATGGCAGAGCAGAGTGGACATCCATGCTGTAGTGGTGCACCGAAATGAAAATTTTGGTGCCGAAACCAAAAATTCAGGATGCACTTGGCTGAAACCGAAATTAAAAAAAAAAAATATACAGTATATATTTTTATATATATTTGTATTATATTCAACTTTCCAATTAATATAATGAATTGGGTGGGGTGTACTCACTTTTGTTGCCAGTGGTTTAGACATTAATGGCTGCGTGTTGAGTTATTTTGAGGGAACAGCAAATTTACACTGTTATACAAGTTGTACACTCACTACTTTACATTGTAGCAAAGTGTCATTTCTTCAGTGTTGTCACATGAAATGATATAATAAAATATTTACAAAAATGTGAGGGATGTACCCACTTATGTGAGATACTGTATATATGGTATATATAAGATATACTGTGAATATATATATATATATATATATATATATATATATATATATATATACACATATATATATATATATATATATATATATATATATATATATATATATATATATATATATATATATATATATATATATATATACTTCATAACTAGTAAGAGTGGTTAAACCTTCCCCACATTCCTTTCACTCTCTATCACAATGATAACAGGCTGCTAGTTAACACCGCTTATCACAGAGCTAAACTACACTATTTAAGAACCAGTTGCCAACCGCCCTATAGCAGATTTACTGCTACAGGGTTGCACCACTGTGCAGGATCACGTATATATACGTGATCCTACATTTCCGGGTATCAGGCGAGAGTGCGCTCCGCCGGTGGCTCACTCCCACTGTAATTCTACATAGCGGGAGCTGATCAGTGGGTCCTGCAGATCCGATGTCCGCCAGCGCCCGCTGTTTGTTCAGAACACAGACAGAACAGCAATCTGTCTATGTAAACAAGGCAGATCGCCGTTCTGTCAGTAAGGAAGACATGGATCCTGTGTTTCTGCAAAACAGGAACATGGATATATGCCTTCACTAGCATATGCACCTCACCCACTACAGTAGAACACCAGCTAGGCACACATTTAACCCTTTGATCACCCCTGATGTTAACCCCTTCCCTGTCAGTGTCATTAGTACAGTAACAGTACATATTTTTAGCACCAATCAATGTATTAGTATCACTGGTCCCCAAAAAAGTGTCAAAAGTGTCAGTTAGTGTCCAATTTGTCCGCCACAATATTGAAGTCCTACTATAAGTCACTGATCGCCGCCATTACTAGTAAACAAAAAATTGTAAAAAAAAAAAAAATTCTATAAATATATCCCATAGTTTGTAGACTCGATAACATTTGTGCAAATCAATCAATATACGCACACTGGGATTTGTTTTACCAAAAATATGTAGCAGAATACAGGTTGGCCTAAATTGATGAAGAAATTTTATTTTTTTTTATTATTATTATTAGATGTGTTTTATAGCAGAAAGTAAAAAATATTGTTTTTTTTTTTCAAACTTGTCAGTTGTTTTTTATTTATAGCGCAAAAAATGAAAAAAAACACGAAGGGTGATCAAATACCATCAAAAGAAAGCTCTATTTGTGGGAAAAAATAACAAGAAATGTATTTGGGTATTGCTGGCGCAATTGTCAGTTAAAGTAAAGCAGTGGCGTATAGCAAATAATGGTCGGGGGGTAAATCTTCCGGAGCTGAAGTGCTTAAACAGCCTCAAAGCAGGAGTGAAACTCGGCTGTGTTAGAAAACAGTGTTAATGCAAGAATTAACACAGACACTAGGTAGAGGTGTGGACACAAGGCAGATGAGCAAGCCTGGTTATCCAGCGACTTACTATTGTCTCGGCTTAGGGAAAGGTAAACAATCGACAACATTTCTCATTAAAGGGATATCTATGGGAAGTTTATACAGATGAATGTTGGAAGTATTTATATGTTCAAACTATCCATAAAACATAAACCGATTCCATTGATTATCTATTGCAAGTCATAAGGTAAAGACCTGTCACAACATAACAACATATCTACGCAAGGGTCCCTATTCCTGCCAAAAGAATGCTTACAAGACAATTTTACCAAACAAAATATTATAATTATCATGAACATCTTTATAAGTATATGATTTTAACACAATGTTGCAAAGTATCTATAAAAGATTTATCCGGACACAATACCCCGTTGCCATAAAAATGTTTCTAAATATGAATTTGGGTTTTTGACTTGTAATCACCATTGTTAAAAATATATGTGTGTCATAGGGAAGTGATAATCCCATTATATACTTAGAGTGTTGGATTTGTATCATTATTATTAGAAATATTGTATGAATATAAGCAGTTTAAGTATGCAAAATATTAAGGTAAAGAGTGAAACAAAGAGAAACCAAAATTAATGACACCGCATCCCAG
Organism: Aquarana catesbeiana; assembly: GCF_042186555.1. Taxonomy (NCBI): domain Eukaryota; kingdom Metazoa; phylum Chordata; class Amphibia; order Anura; family Ranidae; genus Aquarana; species Aquarana catesbeiana. The sequence continues at coordinate 76,405,830 of NC_133327.1, read as the reverse complement.
ATAATCATTAATAAAGAAAAATGGACTTTAAGGCAATAAGCCTTGGGACTTTATGGGTGTACAGAATTAGAAAATATTCAGGAATTTATCCAAAATTACCATTTCATTAAAAAAGAGAAATTTTATTTGAACAATGTTTTAAAAAAAAAGCCAGACGGCTAAGTACAGTACAAAAATTGCAAAAAATTTCATAAAATACAGTAACAATTCATGATAAGAATACCACTTTTCTCAACATGTTTTGCTCAATGGAGCTTCTTCAGGAGACTTAATATGTGGCACCTTTAATGATACTGGAAATTGCGTAAAGAAAGGAGAAAACAGAAGATCAATAATTTAATTACAAACTGAGATAGCTATAAATATAAATATGAATAATTATTAGTCAAGAGAAACTTATATATTGAAGTATAAGCTATATTGCCTTAAAGTCCATTTTTCTTTATTTATGCAAAATATTAAGTTTATATCTATATACCTATAGTTGTTTTTTTCTTATGGGTATAAATAATATTGATTATTATGTCTGAAACTACACCTTTTTACCGTTATGCCCCGTACACACGATCGGATTTTCCAACAACAAATGTTGGATGTGAGCTTGTTGGCGGAAAGTCTGACCGTGTGTATGCTTCATTGAACATTTGTTGTCGGACTTTCCGCCAACAAATATTGGCTAGCAGGTTTTTCCGATCGTGTGTACACAAGTCCGTCAGACAAAAGTCCACGCATGCTCAGATGCAGAAGTGGTCGGTCTTGTAAACTAGCGTTTGTAATGGAGAATTGACATTCGTGACGTGGCAAATTAGGAAATCTATGTGATGAATAAATATATCAAAATACAGAAATTATATGAAAATTAGTGACTTCAGAAAGACTTCACAGTGTGAACCAGAATGTGCCACGTAAGAAAATATAACAGTGACTATTAAACACAGCAGTAATACTTATATACATTAACCACTTCAAATGGTAAGTGAAAAAACATCAAAAATCATATATGGAGTCCATATCACAGTAAGTGAAATGTTAGTGAAAGAACCAAAAAGTCGGTGGTAACAGTGCAAAGGCGATGATGGACAGATGTCTCCTGAACGTGCAGAGGGATTGTTAGACCCAACCTGGCAGGTAAGTGGACCTTGGGGAGACCAAAAGTGCACGGAAGATTAAAATCAGTGCCAAGACCATCACCAGAAGTTGTGGAGGCTTACCAGAATTAGTGACCTGAAATAGCATATGCCATACAGGTCAAAAAGGCTTGATGACCAACAGGTCTGGATATTTTATCTGGTCAGATGTCATCACCACACGGTAAGGAGGAAATAACAGCACGGCTTCCTCATCAATGGATACACCACCATAAGCCAAGCGAACAGTTCGTATTGCATGTGAGAAGTAAAAAACACTCACATAGCGTGATAACGTTTAAACTTGCATTTATTAAAAATTAAAAAACAAACTCACATTTTCAGAAGATAAGAAACAGCATATAAATCATATAGCGGCAGTCGTGAAGGGGTCCACCCGACATGTTTCAACTAAAAAGTCTTCATCTGGTTTGTGGAACCCTCTCACCCCACCGCTCTATATATAGATAATGACCCCCACTGGAAGTGTCCGAAGCCGGAAGTGCTTCAGATGACCTTTAATTCCGGTTGTAGGGGGCATATAGTGCTATAACACTTGTAATCCCATATATTAAAAAGAGCTTTGTAGGTTAGACCTTATAGTTTATTATAAGTCCCGATTTGCAACAAAATATCATAAATTATGCTTGGCATTGGTCCGGTTCTTCTATCTGGAAACCAAGCCTCACTATCAGTGCCTCTATCTAGTAAGTGGGAGCGCCACGACGCCGCCGCACTCCACACTCAATACCAAGCCTCACTCTCGTATAGCACAATGACGTCACTCGCATATCCAAAGAGCGGCGACGGTGCGCTCCAAGACATCAACCAAGCCTCGCTTTCAGTTAGCCATCCACCATGTCTAATAGGGACACCGCAGCACTGCAGGAAGTAGAACCCGGCCTCAATGAGGGGCCGGCACAACACCCGAAGTGTCACCAGAGTTGGACAACCACAAGAAAACGGAAATGCTTGGATATGTGAGAACTTGGATTGTTCAAAACAATATATTAAAAAATACCTACGAAAATCTAAAAAAATTATTTATTCATATATGAATTATGGAATTAAAGTATAATGAGTTTAAAAAAATTTTTAAAAAAATATTTGAAAAAATATAATGAGTTGAAAAATGAGTTTTTAAATATTTTTCAACTCATTATATTTTTTCAAATATTTTTTAATTTAATTTTTAAAAAAAATTTTTAAACTCATTATACTTTAATTCCATAATTCATATATGAATAAATAATTTTTTTAGATTTTCGTAGGTATTTTTTAATATATTGTTTTGAACGATCCAAGTTCTCACATATCCAAGCATTTCCGTTTTCTTGTGGTTGTCCAACTCTGGTGACACTTCGGGTGTTGTGCCGGCCCCTCATTGAGGCCGGGTTCTACTTCCTGCAGTGCTGCGGTGTCCCTATTAGACATGGTGGATGGCTAACTGAAAGCGAGGCTTGGTTGATGTCTTGGAGCGCACCGTCGCCGCTCTTTGGATATGCGAGTGACGTCATTGTGCTATACGAGAGTGAGGCTTGGTATTGAGTGTGGAGTGCGGCGGCGTCGTGGCGCTCCCACTTACTAGATAGAGGCACTGATAGTGAGGCTTGGTTTCCGGATAGAAGAACCGGACCAATGCCAAGCATAATTTATGATATTTTGTTGCAAATCGGGACTTATAATAAACTATAAGGTCTAACCTACAAAGCTCTTTTTAATATATGGGATTACAAGTGTTATAGCACTATATGCCCCCTACAACCGGAATTAAAGGTCATCTGAAGCACTTCCGGTTTCGGACACTTCCAGTGGGGGTCATTATCTATATATAGAGCGGTGGGGTGAGAGGGTTCCACACCCCAGATGATGACTTTTTAGTTGAAACATGTCGGGTGGACCCCTTCACGACTGCCGCTATACGATTTATATGCTGTTTCTTATCTTCTGAAAATGTGAGTTTGTTTTTTAATTTTTAATAAATCCAAGTTTAAACGTTATCACGCTATGTGAGTGTTTTTTACTTCTCACATGCAATACGAACTGTTCGCTTGGCTTATGGTGGTGTATCCATTGATGAGGAAGCCGTGCTGTTATTTCCTCCTTACCGTGTGGTGATGACATCTGACCAGATAAAATATCCAGACCTGTTGGTCATCATGCCTTTTTGACCTGTATGCATATGCTATTTCAGGCCACTAATTCTGGTAAGCCTCCACAACTTCTGGTGATGGTCTTGGCACTGATTTTAATGCACTTTTGGTCTCCCCAAGGTCCACTTACCTGCCAGGTTGGGTCTAACAATCCCTCTGCACGTTCAGGAGACATCTGTCCATCATCGCCTTTGCACTGTTACCACAGACTTTTTGGTTCCTTCACTAACATTTCACTTATTGTGATATGGACTCCATATATAATTTATATTGTTTTTTCACTTACCATTTGAAGTGGTTAATGTATATAAGTATTACTGCTGTGTTTAATAGTCACTGTTATATTTTCTTACGTGGCACATTCTGGTTCACACTGTGAAGTTTTTCTGAAGTCACTAATTTTCATATAATTTCTGTATTTTGATATATTTATTCATCACATATATTTACGTAGCTTATAGCGCCACACTTTGAATTTTTTGTTGCTAGTATGACCCTGAGTCCACGGGTGTGTTGGCTGCTGTTTTAGTTCTATTTTTAGCGCAGCGCTGTACTTACCCCTTTTTTAAATTAGGAAATCTCCAAATGCAGCGCACAATTCTCTTCTTTTTTTGATGGGATAATAATGAAGCTGCTTTGCTGGTGATACTGATGGAGTTATTGCAAACTAATTTTCAAAAGGCTTTTTTTTTTCAAGTGATATTAAGAATTATAATAATAATAGCGCTAAATGAAAAACGCAAAAGGAAAGCGCGAATCAACACACACCAAACTTCTACTAACATGAAATTAGCAGAAGGAGCCCAAAGGGTGGCGCTAAAGAGCTGAAAAATCATGTAGTACGTCTAGTACGTCACTACGTTCGTAATTGTTGGCCAACAATTGTGTGACCGTGTGTATGCAAGACAAGTTGGAGCCAACAACCTTCGAACAAAATTCTACGGTTTTGGTTGTCGGAAAGTCTGATCATGTGTACGGGGCATTGGGGTGTTATACCTAAAAATATCGCTGCACCAGAAAGGAAATGCTCATACATTGACAGTTACCAGATCTCCTAAACATTCTATATTTTTTTAAATAATATCACATGGTCACACTTGCTATAGTTGGAAATGAATTGATCCGAAAACAGATTATTTTATACGTTTCAATTAGAATAGTCATGCCTTATCTGAGGATGACACCTGGTGGTGAAAGGAGGCAATGAATGCAAAAGAAAACATGGAATTAGTTATTAACATAATTAACAAATAATGAATATGATAACGCCTTCTGGGCCACCCTCTGGCATGTTTTATAACTCTGTTGTTGTCACAGTAAACGAGGAAAAGTCAGGTAGACAGTAGAGATACATGATCCATCCATCCAACATCAGAGATACATCATCAGAGAGCCATCTCATCATCTGATACCTCAGGGACGCCAGGACAGAGCCCCATTTTGGGAAGGCAGCTACAACCAGTAATTGGCAGCCATCTTTGGAGATTCTGGTAGCGACCACTTTAAGCCAGCAGCCATTTAAAAAGTGTAACTATAATATATCTTCTGTTGATTAATTTGCTTATATTGATAATCCTATTGCTATCTGTCTTTTGGTAACCTAATCTCTTTCCCCCGATAACATAACCATTCAAATTATTAATTTTTATTTTTGTTTTTCCTTTTTAATATTTTTACTGTTTTTGGGCCAGAGTGGCGTACCATTAATCCTTCTGTGGGGGAATAACTGTTGGATTCCGTAAAACGCAGACTATTATCTGATAATTGGTTATCAGTGGTTATTCTGTCTACGGGGAAAAAATAGCTTTTGAAATTACTCTATTCAATAGACACTGTGTATCAGGGCTTTTTTTTCTCAGAGAATAGGTGCAGGAACTCAACCATGCCCGCCACACACACATGCCTGTCAAATGGCATCAAATAGTGCATACAACCCCTCCCACCACTGCCCTCATCTTCTCCCCCCTCCTTAAAAGCTCCACCATCTGTCATATTTCTTACCTTTGTTGCAATATTAAGCTGAAGCACCCATTCGGCTGTAGTATCTTCCAGCATACTATACTATACTACAGTCACTTGCAAGGGAGATCATGCAGTAGGAGCATCAACACTTGGTCACCAGGGAAAAATGGAGACCACAGAGGGTGCAGCCTACCACACAACCTCTCCTGCCCATGACTGCACTGAACCATGGGCACCTGTTCTGTATCTCCCTTGTCCCTGTCTGGCACTCACTGGGATCTGCGCAGGAGATCTGACCTGTGGGAGCTACTGGGAGATAAGCTATCACTTGTAAATGCAGAAGCTGGACTTCAATGTCACCAAGTGATAGTGGTGAGCAGGGAGCAGAAGACCTGAGCCAGAGGTGGTGGAACTTTGTTCCCCCTAGTTCCTGCTGAAAAAAAGCCCTGCTGTATATACAGTATATATGTAATCCATTTTTACAGATAATTTTGAAAGTTTTATGCAAAATTGTATTGTCTGTGTCCACCTATTAATCAATGTTTATAAGTGTATATTTGGCATAGTGAAAAAAAAATAATTTATTGTCAATAGCCCAGTCTATATTTACATCAACCTGTTGTGTTATTTCACAAGATTCTGCTTGGTTTAAACAATTAACTCAAATTAATGAATTATTCGGACATGCCCTGACACAATGCATAACAACACTATCTAGATTTCAATGTGAAGCATCACATACAGAAGCACAGTCATCTCTCTCACTAACACAATCGTGTCCAGCAAAGGATCTGTCATACAGTACAAAAAGACTCCTTATACAGCACTGTGCCCTGGTGCCATGGACTTGGTGCCCTTCTCTTATGTTCTGCCCCCGTATTCCCTTGCGTGGGTTTTCAAACACTGGCTTTAGTTCTCAGGCACGGAAACAATGTTTTCCTGTGTGTCCCAGCTTACCACAGGCCTATAAAGTTATACAGTATGTACAATATATCATGGCACAAACTAGCAATGTATACATTTTAGACATCGAAAATATTTAGCACCCTTATAATATATAAAAAGATGCAGCCAATTTCATTTTATGAGAGAATATTTAGTAAAGTGAATGTCAGGTAAAACTTAAAGAACTAACATACAAAAAAAAAAAACGATTTTTATATATATATATATATATATATATATATATATATATATATATATATATATATATAGTATTTCTACTTTTGGTTTTAAACACATTGGGGTCAATTTACTAAAGGCAAATAGGCTGTTCACATTGCAGTTGCACTTTGCATGGGAATTTGGCCCAAAACGTAGTGAACGTGGTAACATCGCAGCTTGCCAAGAATATCCAATTACTGTACATGCAAGGAAAACAAAAAACAGTATTTTTGCTTGCACATTATTGGATGGTGGTAGTCGACGAAACTTCACCTCGGTCACTCAGTTCTGTAAATCTTAGTAAATCGATTCCATTGCTCCAGGTTGTAGCAAGACATATAATCTGCAGTAGTTCACGGCCTGATCCTATAGGTTGCAGAGGGCATAACAGTTTTCTTAACAATACATTTTGATTCAACACTAACCTAAAGGCTACACATGCAATTTTAATCTCTTTGTATTAAGAGATTTTAAAAAATCCTGTCATCAGACCATTGTATTCAACAACAATCTTCCCATAGGATTATACTGCATTTAACAGATTTCATGCATGTCATTTACACGTAACACCCCCCTTGTGTAAATGTTTAACCACTTGCCTACTGGCCACATTTACCCCCTTCCTGCCTGTACCAATTTTCAGCTTTCAGCGCTGTCACACTTTATATGACAATTGCGCGGTCATGCAACACTGTACCCAAATGACATTTCTATCAATTTCGTCCCCACAAATAGAGCTTTCTTTTGGTGGTATTTAATCACCTCTGGGTTTTTTATTTTCTGCTAAACAAACAAAAAAAAGACAAAAAATTTGGAAGAAAAAATAAAATTTTTTTCATAATTTATAATAACATTTTGCAAACAGGTCATTTTTCTCCTTCGCACATGTGCGCTGATGAGTCGGCACTGATGAGCTGCACTGATGAGGCAGCGATAGGTGTCACTGATGGGCACTGATTTAATCAGCACTGGTGGACACTGATGAGGCCCCACTGATAAGCGGCACTGATGGGCTTAGATAGGTGGCAGTGATGGGCTCTGATAGGCACCACTGAAAGGCACTGGTAAGTGGCCCTGATGGGCACTGATAGATGGCACTGATAGGCACTGGTAGGCAGCACTGATAGGCACTGATAGGCAGCACTGATAGGTGACACTGATGAGAAGGCATTGATGGGCACTGATTGGCAGCACTGTTGGGCACTGATGCGACTGCACCGATAATCAGGACACTGATAATAAATGTCCCTTTAACACAAGCCGCTTATCGGCTCTCTTTTGTCCCCTCACTCACACTGTCAGTGTGAGGAGAGAAAAAGAGAACCGATAACCAGCTTGTGTTTATATCCATGATCAGTTGTCATTGGAAACAGCTGATCATGTGGTAAAAGGCCGCTCTTATTGGCCCTTTACCCCTATCTGTGATCAGCTGAGTCCGGTGAAGTGGAAGGAAGTGGATAAAAGCTGGGTAAACACTAGAAGACTTGAACTTGTAATTTTTCATTTTAAAGTGGAGTTCCACCCAAAAATGGAACTTCCACTTTTCGGAATACCCCCCCACTCCGGTGTCACATTTGGCACCTTTCAGGGGCGAGGGGGGAGCATATACCTGTCTAATACAGGTATTTTGCTCCCACTTCTGGGCATAGATACCCGCGCCACCCGCGGGTATATACGCCACTCCCCCTCCCCCCCGCTGTCTTCTGTGAGACACACAGGTCCCAGGAGACAGCAGGGACCAGTGGGAACGCGCAGTGCGAGTCGCGAATGCGCAGTAGGGAGCCAGGAAGCTGCAAGGCTTCACTTCCTGATTCCCTCACCAAAGATGGCGGCGGCAGTACCCGAGAGCCGAGGGACAGATCGGCTTCGGGTGCCGACATCGCGGGCGCCCTGGACAGGTAAGTGTCCGGTATTTGTAGCTGCTGACTTTAAAAAAGAAAACGGCGGAACTCCGCTTTAACCACTTCAATACGGGGCACTTTCACCCCCTTCCTGCCCAGGCCAATTTTCACCTTTCAGCGCTGACGCACTTTAGATGACAATTATGCGGCCATGCAACACTGTACCCAAATGAAATTATCATTTTCTTTTAGACAGATAGAGCTTTCTTTTAATGGTATTTAATCACCACTGGGTTTTTTTTTTTTTTTTTTTGCCAAACAAACAAAAAAAATCCCAAATTTTGCAAAAAAATAAAAGTTTTTCTAAGTTTCTGTTATAAGATTTTGTAAATAATAATTTTTCTTGGCGTGTGAGTAGACGGGGGCCGATAACTGGCATTTCCTATTTACACTGTGATCAGCTGTGATTGGACACAGCTGATCACATGGTAAACAGCCTATGGGGTAGATTTACTAAAGCAGGCGCACTCAGAATCTGGTGCAGCTGTGCATGGTAGCCAATCAGCTTCTAACCTCAGCTGGTTAAGTTAGGGTTTGGCAATAAAACCTGGAAGCTGATTGGTTTCTATGCAGACGTGAGCCTGATTTTGCACTCTCCAGCTTTAGTAAATAAACCCCTATGTCATAGGTTTTTTACTGTGATTGGTGATGCGGTGTGTCCAAGGAACACACACCCCCGGGGGCATGCATGAGCAAATCGTTCTGAAGAACATCACCTGATGTCCAGTCAAAACAGTATAGCCACTGCTCAGCCATCAATCTGCTATAGGCCGGGCAGGAACTGGTTAAAAACATTCATTTGATTCATTAGTGGGGTCAAATCGATGTTCGTTTTAGACCACAGTGAAAATTCAAAAGAGTAGGATCAAATTAAAGTGGTTGTAAACCCTTACATATACCCAGTGAAGTGACTGGCCTCAGAGATACACAGAGATGAAACACATTCTCCTACATAAGTTGTACCTGTTCATCTGTTGCCCTATCTCCTCTACTTCCGTTCAAAATCATGAATTTATATAGCTTGTCTGAGCTTTCAGAAAGCAGGGGGAGGGAGCTGAAGTTACCCTCTGGAGAGCCCAGTGAGAGCTGATTGGAGGGAAGGGACACACCTCACTGCACACAGCAAACAGGAACAGAGCTGAGGCTGTTAATCACAGCCTGTGTGCTGGAGCTCCCTCTTTTGTCACTTTTTTATCTTATGGTGTCAGGAAAACCTGTCAGAAGTGGCTTGTGCAGATAGCAAAGGAACAAGGCAGCAATTAATCCTTTGGATTGAGACAAGTACACACTATAGAGGGATGTGCTTTGTTCATATTTCATGTCAGAGGTTTACAACCACTTTAATGAATTTCTAGCAGTGTATGTGATTTTCATTCAGAAGATTACATCCATTTCAAAACTGAATGTAAAAGGAAACAAAATTTTGAAGTACTTTTGAATGACATATAGCCAGTCATCGAATGTACAAGAATATTTGTACGAACATTGGTTTGTAAATCTACTAGTGTGTAGCCAGCTTTAATATCACAAGTAACATGCAGTAGCAATCAGCCTCACATGACCACACAATGCTCCATTCATGTGTGATGGATCACTACAATATATATTTGTATAGATTACTCTATAGGGAGACATTTGTTCAATGTGTTTAGTGATTATTTGCTACTTCCAGGGCTGGTGCTACCACTAGGCGAACTAGGCAGCTGCCTAGGGAGCACTGCTGCCTAGGGCGCAGCCACGGCTGCTGGTTTCCCTAACGTCCCTGATCATCCACCGCTGGAGTCACGACAGCAGCGTGAGGTGGCGGCTCTGCCCCTGGTCTGGTGGCCGGTAGGAAGGTGGGTGTTGAGGGGTTTCTGGGGCGCTACTGGTCTCCTCCCTTTTATCCTCCTCTGACTCCATGTAAGGAAGGTGCCAGGTCTTCCTGCCCCCTCCCAGGCAAAACAGCAGTGGCAGTTGGTGAAGATGTTGCAGATGAAGCAATGTGAGCCACAGATCCTTCCGGCTCCACCGCTACTGCAGTACCTTTTGAGACATCCCACAAAGTCCCAGACCACTCCTTGAGCTCCACACAAGGGGCTGAAGGCCCACACACCACCACACTACCACCAACTGTGGTGGTTCCTCAATGGGTAGGGCAGAGGACTGTACCTTCAATTGTCCTAGAGAACCATTTCCCTCTACTGGGTGTGCGTGCTGCCATAGGTGGCAGTGCCTCAATCGCCTCCACGGATGGTACCTTCGATGCAGGCTCTCGACAAAGCTCGACCCCACTGGCACTGGGGAAGCACTCAACCTCATGGTCCATGGAGGAGCCCTGGAGGGTGCTATCCTCATCCTCCTAAACCAGGTCTGGAGAGCTTAAGTGTTGCTCTGCAAATGACATGGCCATGGTGGTGAATCAAAAGGTATTGCCTCTAAAAGTTAATGAAATAAAGAATAATGGATACCATCATCCTATAATGATATAGTAGAGAAGGGAGGGGGATTGGACAGGGGCTAATCCAAAATTGCCCTCAATCCCTAGTAATGGTTAGGACTATCACGGTACCCAGATGTGCAATAAAGCATTTGATAAAAAATAGCATTTATTACAAAAAATACAAAAAATACAAAAATATACACAGATTACAAAAAAAACAACAAAGTAGTTGTTGCACAGATACATATGACAATAACATTAAAATTTCTAATTGAACAATCCCCACAGGTGTGTGGAGGCACAGTGATGTGGGTATAGACGTAGACCTCAACCGGCTTCGCAGCCAATGCCGCTTCCTCAGGAGAGTCAAACCAAAACATCTATAAAAGATATAATTGCAAGGTTACAGTAACAAGGAAATCTAAAATGGAACTGTATTGCCAAAGGCATATTTAAATTGGAGTATTAAGCAGGATGCAGCATGACTCACCAATGAAGGCCCATGCGGGCAACAGATGGCATAAACTGAGACCCCGTAGGCGGGTGATTGCCCTGGGGGCGGACGCGGGGGGCTATTGGGACGGACTAAAAATATAGACAAAAATTGAATTAGTACCACGTAGGTTCCAACACTAAGCTAATGCACTGAGGACAGAAAAAACAGAGAAGTGTGGAAAGAAAGGGAAGGGGAAAGGAAAGGGGAAAGGGGAGGGAAAAGGGGGGGTCAAGTGGGGAGGGGAAGGAAAGAGTGCAGGGAGCGAAAAAGGGGAAGGAGGAGAGGGAAAGGGGGAGGCGGGGAGGGGGGTCTCAGTTTATGCCACCTGTTGCCTGCATGGGCCTTCATTTGTGAGTCATGCTGCATCCTGCTTAATACTCCAATTTAAATATGCCTTTGGCAATACAGTTTCATTTTAGATTTCCTTGTTACTGTAATCTTGCAATTATATCTTTTATAGATGTTTTGGTTTGACGCCTCCTGAGGAAGCGGCATTGGCTGCGAAACTGGTTGAGGTCTACGTCTATACCCACATCACTGTGCCTCTACACATCTGTGGGGATTGTTCAATTAGAAATTTTAATGTTATTGTCATATGTATCTGTGCAACAATTACTTTGTTGTTTTTGTTGTAATCTGTGTGTATTTTTGTATTTTTTGTAATAAATGCTATTTTTTATCAAATGCTTTATTGTACATCTGGGTACCGTGATAGTCCTAACCATTACTGGGGAGTGAGGGCAATTTTGGAGTAGCCCCTGTCCAATCCCCCTCCCTTCTCTACATGGCCATGGTGGTGATCTTAGCAGCAATGGTCCATAGTGCATTGTGTCTTGGCAGAGTACCAGGGAGTCACCTGGATCCTCCCCGACTGAGAGCACCCCAAAGAGAAAGGCCCGAAACTCCCCACAAAAGGCCCAGGATGTGAGAGCCGATGTCATGGCTCTGCACTCAGGACATACAGAGACCAAGGTTTCTGTGATCCCAGTGTGGCACACCACCAGACCTCTCCTTGGCATGACACTATAAATCTCCTGTGTATAGCTTCAGTTGACTGCCAGCAAATGATTAAATCTCTTAGTAGGAAAATATAAAAATCACTAGTGTGATCCTAGAATAAAGACAGTCAAGACCCTTAAAAACTCAGCAATAGTAGCTCCCATATTTCTGTCTATGCAGGTTCATTTTAAGGGTTCAAGAAAAGGTTAAATGTCATGGAGACTTTACCACATTATTGAGCACAGTGTACAGTGTACTCTAGAACTCTCCTTCAACGGTAGATCCCTCCCAGCAACAACTGACCCCCCAGCAATATAAGACCATCTGACAGCAACTATAGACCCCACACACAAATAGATCGCTACCAGTGACTATTGATCCTCCATCAGGCAGCATTACTAGACCTTCCAGCACGCCCCAGCACTCCTGACCATAACATACATTCAGCGCTGCATTCCCTCACGTTCCTGCTGAAAAAAAGCCCCGGTAGTGACTTATTAGAGAAACAGGAGGAAGGCTCCACCGCTCTCTTGTTTGTGGCTCAAGTGGTATTGGGGCCATAACTATGCAAGGACCGTCAGAAGAGAGATCAATCTGCCAATGCTTAAGGAACTAGTGTCCACCCCTGGCGTAAAGCTAGGGTTCTATGCAAGCCTGGTTGAGAAAGCCTGGTCTAAAATTTTCTGGCATCACTTGCTGCATACACAATGCAGGTCAATAACTTGCCTAGAAATTAATCAGGCTGTCAGCTCCAGTTCCCGCACCTTTAAAACAAGTCAGCAATGGAAAATCTCATACGTCTGCACCTACCCTTTAACCAGATGCCCAACATTTAACCTGATTGTAATACTTATCCCCTTTACCCTCCTCTGACACCTCTCACATATTCCCCCAAAATTGTTCTTATCCGTGTCACCAGCACTAACCTAATGCCTAATGCCGCATACACACGAGCGGACTTTACGGCAGACTTTGTCCGGCGTACTTTTCAACGGACTTTATGATGGACTTTCTGAATGAACGGAGTTGCCTACACACAATCAACCACAGTCCGACGGATTCGTACGTGATGACGTACACCGGACTAAAACAAGGAAGTTCATAGCCAGTAGACAATAGCTGCCCTAGTGTCAGTTTTTGTCCGTCGGACTAGCATACAGATAAGCGGACTTTTCGACCGGACTCGAGTCCGTCGGACAGATTTGAAACATGTTTCAAATCTAAGTCCGTCAAACTTTTGAGAAAACAAAGTCCGCTGGAGCCCACACACAATTGAATTGTCCGACGAAATCCGGTACGCTGGACCAAGTATGCCGTAAAGTCCGATCGTGTGTACGCGGCATTACACCATCTTGATGTTTACATGTTATTTGGTGCCAGAGCTGAAAGGTAACAGTTACATAGTTACATAGTTACATAGCAGGCGAGGTTGAAAAAAGACACAAGTCCATCAAGTCCAACCTATGTGTGTGATTATAAGTTAGTATTACATTGTATATCCCTGTATGTTGTGGGGATTCAGATGCTTATCTAATAGTTTTTTGAAATTATCGATGCTCCCCGCTGAAACCACCGCCTGTGGAAGAGAATTCCACATCCTTACCATTCTTACAGTAAAGAATCCTCTACGCAGTTTATGGTTAAACCGCTTTTCTTCTAATTTTAGTGAATGGCCGCGTGTCTTATTAAATTCCCTTTCGCTGAAAAGTTTTATCCCTATTGTTACATAGTTACATAGTTACATAGTAGGTGAGGTTGAAAAAAAGACACAAGTCCATCAAGTCCAATCAATGCTCCCCCCTGATACCACCGCATGTGGAACGGAATTCCACATCCTTGCTGCTTTTACAGTAAAGAACCCTCTACAGAGTTTAAGGTTAAACCTCTTTTCTTCTAATTTTAATGATTGGCCACGTGTCTTGTTAAACTCCCTTCCGTGAAAAAGTTTTATCCCTATTGTGGCGTCACCAGTATGGTATTTGTATATTGAAATCATATCCCCTCTCAAGCGTCTCTTCTCCAGAGAGAATAAGTTCAGTGTTCGCAACCTTTCCTCATAACTAACATCGTCCATGACCCTGTATTAGCTTTGTTGCCCTTCTTTGTACTTGCTCTATTTCCAGTACATCCTTCCTGAGGACTGGTGCCCAGAACTTGACAGCATACTCTAGGTGCAGCCAGACCAGAGTCTTGTAGAGCTGGAGAATTATCGTTTTTACTCTGGAGTTGATCTCCTTTTTAATGCATGCCAATATTCTGTTTGCTTTGTTAGCAGCAGCTTGGCATTGCATGCCATTGCTGAGCCTATCATCTACTAGGACCCCCAGGTCCTTTTCCATCCTAGATTCCCCCAGAGGTTCTCCCCCCCAGTGTATAGATTTCATTCATATTTTTGCCACCCAAATGCATTATTTTACGTTTTTGTACATTAAACCTCATTTGCCATGTAGTTGCCCACCCCATTAATTTGTTCAGATCTATGTGCAAGGTTTCCACATCCTGTGGAGAAGTTATTGCCCTGCTTAGCTTAGTATCGTTCGCAAATGCAGAGATTGAACTGTTTATACCATCCTCCAGGTCGTTTATGAACAAATTAAATAGGATTGGTCCCAGCACAGAACCCTGGGGAACCCCACTACCCACCCCTGACCATTCCGAGTACTCCCCATTTATCACCACCCTCTGAACTCGCCCTTGCAGCCAGTTTTCAATCCATGTACTCACACTATGGTCCATGCCAACGGACCTTATTATGTACAGTAAACGTTTATGGGGAACTGTGTCAAATCCAAATGTTGATCCAGATAAACCACATCTACGGGCCTTCCTTTATCTAGATGGCAGCTCACCTTCTCATAGAAGGTTAATAGATTGGTTTGGCAAGAATGATTCTTCATGAATCCATGCTGATTACCGCTAATGATACCGTTCTCATTACTAAAATCATGTATATAGTCCCTTATCATCCCCTCTAAGAGCTTGCATACTATTGATGTTAGGCTAACTGGTCTGTAATTCCCAGGGATGTATTTTGGGCCCTTTTTAAATATTTGTGCTCCATTGGCCTTTCTCCAATCAGCTGGTACCATTCCAGTCAGTAGACTGTCAGTAAAAATTAGGAACAATGGTCTGGCAATTACTTGACTAGGTTCCCTAAGTACCCTCAGGTGCAAGCCATCGGGTCCAGGTGATTTAGTAATGTTAAGTTTCCCAAGTCTAATTTTAATTCTGTCCTCTGTTAACCATGGAGGTGCTTCCTGTGATGCGTCATGAGGATAAACACTGCAGTTTTGGTTACTGAAGCCCTCTAATTCCCTTGTGAAGACTGAGGAGAAGAATAAATTCAATACCTTCGCCATCTCCCCATCCTTTGTAACCAGATTACCTTCCTCATTCTTTATGGAGCCAATATGGTCTGTCCTCCATTTTTTACTGTTTACATACTTAAAGAATTTCTTGGGAGTTTTTTTGCTTTCCTCCGCTATGTGTCTTTCGTGTTCTAATTGCACCCTTAACCGCTTCAGCCCCGGAAGATTTTACCCGCTTCCTGACCAGAGCACTTTTTGCGATACGACACTGCATAGCTTTAACTGACAATTGCGCGGCTGTGCGACGTTGCACCCAAACAAAATTGACGTCCTTTTGTTCCCACAAATAGAGCTTTCTTTTGGTGGTATTTGATCACCTCTGCGGATTTTATTTTTTGTGCTACAAAAAAAGAGCGACAATTTTGAAAAAAACGCAATATATTTTACTATAATAAATATCCCCCAAAAATATATACAAAAAACAATTTTTTCCTCAGTTTAGGCCGATATGCATTCTTCTACATATTTTTGGTAAAAAAAATCACAATAAGCATATATTGACTGGTTTGCGCAAATGTTATAGCGTCTACAAAATAGGGGATAGTTTTATGGCATTTTTATTATTAATTTTTTTTTACTAGTAATGGCAACGATCTGTGATTTTTATCGGGACTGCGACATTATGGCGGACATGTTGGACAATTTTGACATATTTTTGGGACCATTGGCATTTTTACAGCAATCAATGCTATAAAAATGCATTGATTACTGTAAAAATGTCACTGGCAGTGAAGGGGTTAATCACTAGGGGGCGATAAAGGGGTTAATGTGTTCCCTAGTGTGTGTTCTAACTGAAGGGGGGAAGGGACTGTGTAGGGGAAGAGATAGATCGCTGTTCATACTCTGTATGAACAGACGATCTGTCACCTCTCCCCTCAGAGAACCGGAAACTGTGTGTTTACACACACAGATCCCGGTTCTCCGTGTGCCCTGAGTGATTATGGGAGCCAGGCGGTGATTGCGAGTGCCGGGCACTCGCATCGGCTCTGTGGGCGCCCCTAGTGACCACAGGGCAAGTGTGCCATTCTGCCGCAGTTCAACTGCGGCGGCTGGTCGGCAAGTGGTTACACTTTATTGTTGCATTCCTTATAAAGTCTGAATGCTGATGATGATCCCTCAACCTTGGATTTTTTTAAGGCCTTCTCCTTTGCATTTATATGCATTTTTACATTGGAGTTAAGCCATCCAGGACTTTTGTTTGCTTTTACATTTATTACAAAATGGGATTCATTGGCTAATGCCCTTATTTAATATGCTCTTAAAGCAAATCTATCTCTCTTTCGTGTTCTTTGTTCCTAAGATTTTATCCCAGTTTATGCCTTCTAGCAAGGTTCGTAGTTTAGGGAAGTTGGCTCTTTCTAAATTCAGTGTCTTTGTATTCCCCTAGTGCTTCCTATTTGTGTGATTTATACTGAAGCCAATTGACCTGTGATCGCTGTTTCCTAAATTGCCCCTTATTCCCACATCTGTGATCAGGTCTGTATTGTTGGTAATCAGTAGATCCAGTAACGCTTTATTTCTAGTTGGTGCATCTACCATCTGAACCATAAAATTGTCCTGCAAGACATTTAGGAACTGGCGAGCCTTAGACGAATGCATGGTTCCCTCCGCCCAGTCTATGTCTGGATAATTAAAATTCCCCATTATGATAACACTTCCGATCTATTGCGGGGTCACCAGTATGGTATTTGTACATTGAAATCATATCCCCTCTCAAGCGTCTCTTCTCCAGAGACAATAAGTTCAGTGCTCGCAACCTTTCCTCATAAGTAATGTCCTCCAGTCCCTTTATTAGCTTTGTTGCCCTTCTCTGGACTCTCTCCAGTTCCAGCACATCCTTCCTGAGGACTGGTGCCCAGAACTGGACAGCATACTCCAAGTGGACCGTACCGTACCAGCATTTTGTAGATTGGGAGAATTATCGTTTTATCTCTGGAGTTAATCCCCTTTTTAATGCATGCCAATATTCTGTTTGCTTTGTTTGCAGCAGCTTGGCATTGCATGCCATTGCTGAGCCTGTCATCTACTAGAACTCCCAGGTCCTTTTCCATTCTAGATTCCCCCAGAGGTTCTCCCCCAGTGAGTACATTGAATTAATATTTTTGCCACCCAAACAACAATACACAGGTTCTCAACAAGACAATACACAGGTACCCACAGCACAGTCTTGCGCCTAAAACTGTGCAGAGAAAGCTATTGATCAGTAAAAAAAATAGGTGATGTGGCTTTTTACACAGCATTATCTTCTACTGAATTAAATTGGCGAAAATTTGAGCCATTGTTGGCTCTATCAGAACCACTAGACTGGCTGGAGAAGACTTGATTGAAAAGTGAAAGGAGCCAAGTGGAACATTTTTGGATGAACAGTAACTGCATCAGATGTAGTCATTGGTGTGTGCAGCCTATTGCATTAGGGTGTGTACCCCAGAGCACAAACACACGTGTGTGTGTATCAGCAGAGCAGAGGATGGTGTCAGTAGAGCAGTGGACGGAGTCAGTCTTTCTTTTATTTTAATTTTTTTAAAATTATTTTTTACAATTTAATTATTTTTATTATTTTTTACAATATTATATTTTATTATTTTTTTTTTTACAATTTTAAACAGACCCCTGATGTCTCACTTTTGAGACAGAGAAAGAAACTGAGGACAGAGATTTCCCAGGACCTTCATCTGCAGCATACAGTAAACATAGTTTACTATGCTTCAGTTTAGAATGACGACTGGAGCAATCTGAACAGATTACTCACCGTGTTCATTCAGAAAAGGAAGGGGCTGGCTAATTAAATATTTACCAGCCCCTCTCCTGCTCCGGAGAGGAGAGGAGGGAAGCTGGCAGCATTGCCAGGGTGGAGACAGGAAGCAAAGGGAATTGGCACCACATGAGGTGATTAGGGTGTGCCCAGGCACACCCAGCACACGCCTATGGATGCAGTCAACATTTAAGTATTTAGGCAGCCATGGGTCCTTCTGGCTGCTTAAATGTAGTATCTGGCAGAGTAGATGGACCAAATTAAAGAAATCTAGTCTTATATGGCTAGGTATAAAAAATGTCAGTATTAAAATGTAAATGATGTAAATATTCCTATCCCTTTGGGTGGCTTATTAAATACTGGGGTCCTCTCAAACTATGGTAGGGCTGGACTTGACTGCAGGACCACCTACAGGCTGCAGCCCCCCAGATTGCCATATTGGTGACAGTTGACCATCAATCAGAAGCAGATAGGGTACGAAATCTTGAGGCAGAGTTGTAGTCTATTTCAGGGTAGGTAAAAGGCAGTTAGCATACCTCCCAACTTTTCGATATGGGAATGAGGGACACCTACTACCAAAAGTATGTATAAATAGGTCACGCCCCCTGCCACACCCCCTTAAAGGAGAATTAACCCCCCAAAAAGTTTAGTCAAACCCACAAGGGCTTTATTTTTGTATTATTTACCACTACAATTCCTTTATACTGGCTTTTGAAATTTACAAATGCAGCAATTTAGAAACTGGATGAAAAGTTTAGCGCTGGAAAACACTTTTTAAAGATAAATAATGCACTTTATATACAACTATATAGATCAGACCAAAATGAGGAACAAATGATGTGGAACAAGGGACAGAGGGAAATTGCTCCAAATCAAGGACAATCTCTTGAAATTAGGGACAGTTGGGAGCTATCCAGTTAGGTGTGGGTTGTGGTGTGACTAAACTGCAACTCTGAATATCTATCAACAGAGGGCATGAATCTCAGCACTGGTGAACCTGGGAACAGGTTGCAAGGAGCGAGGGGTGAGGGGTCCAGTCATCTGCAGAGTTTGGGAGGTAAGCAGACTCTGGCAGGTCCGGAAAGCCAGATTTCATCTATTTTTGTAGGAATCAGAGCTGCCAGCAATGATGTGCAGAGAAGCCGAATGGGAATAATAGGATTTTTCCAGATATTATTGAGAGAACCAGGTGAACCCCAATATAGTGTTTCCAGTAGTTTTATGGATCTTTAAATTTTCATTGCTGTTCCCTTAGGATGACAGTTTATATATGAATTGTGTTTCTTGGAGTTTCTCAGAATAGGCTGCATTACATTTTGTTCGACTGTAATCAGACCGAGGTCAGATGATCAGCGCTGACAAGCTCATAAAGCTTCTTACAGACGTTCATCTTGCAGCCACCTTAATAATTTTTACAACAAAAGTTCATTGTACAGACATGCACATGCTTATTGGACAATCAAGCCTGTTTGTGCCTATGGAATGGCCATACACTGATTGAGATTTGACCAGCCCAGCCAAGTTTCAGTGTATGGGCTCCCTCCTCATGACTTTGTTTAAAGACTAATTCCAGAGCAGACACTGGCATATTATACGTAGTTACTTTCAGGGCTTTTTTGACACACTCTTCATCTCTGCCTCCTACCCACCTCTGAGCACCATCCCCTACCCACCAAGTATCATTTTGTGTTACTAAGTAATTTGAATGGAATTTGATAGACCCCACCCCAGCATTTGGGGGAGACTGTTTTTGACCAGAAGATGCTAGACATGGAGGCAGGGCCGTAGATCATTTTTTGTGCTGGCGGGGGTTCAGCAGCAGGTACTAAGTAAAAGTCTTTTTAAATAAAATAAATAAAATAAATTGCGCCAAAATTCTAAAGACTGGAAAAAGGAAAAACAATATGTGTTGCCCCTATTAAGCAATCACATCCTTAATTGTATTTTATCAGGTCCTTTAGAAAATCAAACCTGATTTCAGTTTTTTCCTTCTAGTTTTTATGAACGCTGTTGGCTATTGTCCAGTATTAGAGTCCAAACTGAATAGGTGCAAAGTGATGTGCTGCCTACCTACAAGGAGATGGTGACCTTTGCACCTCTTCAGTAAGGTTGGCTATTATGGGGCAAAGTGCACCATGTTGTGTCAGACAGAGCACTCACTCACTTTAACTTTTACAGATTAAAAAAAAAAGGGGGAATGCACTGCCTACCACAGGATGGTGCCCTGTAATAGCCAATCTTACTGGGCAGGTACAAAGGGCACCATCTTGTGGAAGGCAGCACACTCACTGTTAACATTAGCTTCATTTTCAATTAATCACAGAATAAATAATAAAAAAAAACAATCAACTGAAAAATGACCAGCCTTGAATACACTGACTTCTCTTTAGGATAGGTTCACATTTAAGCGGGTACGAGAAGGTGTGTCATTGAACACCTTCCTCCACTGGCAGAGGAAAAACACACTACTACTTAGGAGATACGTGGAGGTACACTACAATACGGGAAACCCTCAATCCACGCACGTTTCATGCACCTCATTCAAATCGCACCCCCCTTGCAATCTGCAGTGGGTGTCAGTGCTATCTTAACGACACCCCCAATCAAAGGTTGCAAAACACAGTGTATTTGCCTGAAACAGATCGCATTCACAAAACAAGCATGCAAACCAGTTGCAGTGCGGTTCCAAAAATTGGTGCATGCATGACTTTGGTGCGATTTAAGCCCATTCAAAATGAATGGGCCTTGATTGCACCGCAATCAACACAGTAAGCCTGGTTTCACACTATAGTTTGCATGTAAATCGCACAGGAACTGCACCGCATTCCTGTGCAATTAACATGCAATTCTGTGTGGTGTGGATTGAGCCCATTTTAAATGGGCTGAATCGCACCAAAGAAGTGCAGGCACCTTTTTTTGAAAACCAACCATGCAATCTGGTTCAGACAAACACTGCGTTTGTGACCTTCTTTTGGGGAGTTGTTAACTTTGAATTGACACCTGCAGCAGATCAAAAACACAGTGTAATTGCAATGCAGTGCGGGAAACGCACAGGGATCACAGCGTATCCTGTACATCATATGTATGAACCAGGGGTAAAACTGGGCCAAGGCATGCCACTGAGAGAAGCAGAAAGTCCTGGCTCTGGCATTGGCAGACATGTTGTGGTGCCAACTGCTGAATTAGTAAGCCGGTGAGCACCACAACAAGCTTGCCAGTGCCAGGCTGGACTGTCAGTAACACAAGCAATAGAAAACTCAGCTTAGCCTCAGTCAACTGTCATTAACACAAGCAATACAAAATTTAGCCCAGCCAGCCTCAATCACATACTTTGCCAGTTGCCACACAGAATCACAGACAGTCTCTCACTGACTCGCGATTACCTAGCATGAACAGCAGAATGCCAGCAGCAGCACAGCAGTCTGAGCAGTAGTAAGTCTGAGGACACTCTCTGAGACTCTCTGAGACTCTCTGAGACTCTCTGAGACTAGGCCAGAAGAGAAAGAGGGACATACCTGGACAGGATAGCAGCATCCATGTGGGGGGGGGGCTGGCGGCTAAACAGCACTTTACAAGCACTCTGTTTTCCAGGGCCCAGGCAAAGCTCCTCTCCCAAGTCCAAGGTGGGAGTGGCACTGAAAGCCAACGGGAATACATGCAGTGCAGTGGGCAGGACTACATGCCCCGCCGGCTCCCACTGTGCTGCTTGGTGATAGATCTGTCAGCCTTTAGCCCGAGCCCAATAGACCGGCCTGGCAGTGTACCACAACATGCATGCGTTATGCTTAATGATCTATTACACTTGCTGCAGCGACTTTATTACACTCTGTGTGCCACTGACTGCAGTGCTGCCTGTCACTGGCATAGCTGCCAACTGTCCCGGATTTCCCGGGACATTCCCGGGACTTGGACTTCATTCCCGGATTTGTGGTGTCCCGGGAAATGTCCCGAAAAATCCGGTTCCCGTTTTGAAGCCACCGCCGCCGCTAGAGGTCGGCGGAGACATTGTCTCCGCCGGCCGCCATTTTGTTGAAGTTCAGGAAGATGGCTGGGGGGGGCCAGACGAAGCTTCTGCGTCGCCGCCCACCCCCTGCCCCGCTCCGCCTCGGCCCGCCCCGCTCCGCCTCGCCCCGCTCCGCCCCGCCCCGCTCCGCCTCGGCCCGCCCCGCCCCGCTCCGCCTCGGCCCGCCTACCCCCCGCCCCGCTGCCAGTCTGATATGGAAAGGGGCGGGGGTTCTAGGTGGGGGGGAGCGCGCGCACCGCTGTGGGACACCTGAGGTGAGTGGGGGGGGCACTGGGGACACCTGATGTGAGGGGGGGCACTGGGGACACCTGATGTGAGGGGGGCACTGGGGACACCTGATGTGAGGGGGGGCACTGGGGACACCTGATGTGAGTGGGGGGGGCACTGGGGACACCTGATGTGAGGGGGGGCACTGGGGACTCCTGATGTGAGTGGGGGGGCACTGGGGACACCTGATGTGAGGGGGGGGCACTGGGGACACCTGATGTGAGGGGGGGGCACTGGGGACACCTGATGTGAGGGGGGGGCACTGAGGACACCTGATGTGAGGGGGGGGGCACTGGGGACACCTGATGTGAGGGGGGGGCACTGGGGACTCCTAATGTGAGGGGGAGCTCCGCCGGGGACACCTGATGTGAGGGGGGGTCCGCCGGGGACTCCTGATGTGAGGGGGGCTCCGCCGGGGACTCCTGATGTGAGGGGGGGCTCCGCTGGGGACTCCTGATGTGAGGGGGGGCTCCGCCGGGGACTCCTGATGTGAGGGGGGGGCTCCGCCGGGGACTCCTGATGTGAGGGGGAGCTCCGCCGGGGACTCCTGATGTGAGGGGGGCTCCGCCGGGGACTCCTGATGTGAGGGGGGGCTCCGCCGGGGACTCCTGGTATGAGGGGGAGCTCCGCCGGGGACTCCTGGTGTGAGGGGGGGCTCCGCCGGGGACTCCTGATGTGAGGGGGGGCTCCGCCGGGGACTCCTGATGTGAGGGGGGGCTCCGCCGGGGACTCCTGATGTGAGGGGGGGGCTCCGCCGGGGACACCTGATGTGAGGGGGAGCTCCGCCGGGGACTCCTGATGTGAGGGGGGGCTCCGCCGGGGACTCCTGATGTGAGGGGGGGCTCCGCCGGGGACTCCTTATGTGAGGGAGGGCTCCGCCGGGGACTCCTGATGTGAGGGGGGGCTCCGCCGGGGACTCCTGGTATGAGGGGGAGCTCCGCCGGGGACTCCTGGTGTGAGGGGGGGCTCCGCCGGGGACTCCTGATGTGAGGGGGGGGCTCCGCCGGGGACACCTGATGTGAGGGGGAGCTCCGCCGGGGACTCCTGATGTGAGGGGGGGCTCCGCCGGGGACTCCTGATGTGAGGGGGGGCTCCGCCGGGGACTCCTGATATGAGGGGGGGCTCCGCCGGGGACTCCTGGTGTGAGGGGGGGCTCCGCTGGGGACATCTGATGCAAGGACGGACTCTGCTCGGACATCTGAAGCAAGGACGGACGGCTGGTGGCAGGCGACGTGGCTGGTGACACGCTCAGGGATCCCACTGATTCTGCATTATGGTGAGTTGAATGATTTCATTTTATATTACAATGTAATAATAGAAATAATGCGCTTCAATCATCCTGACACCATAACAACCATGGTGCCGGATTGATTGAAGTGCTAACACCAGGTATTTGGAGTATCTTTATCTGCTGATTGTTAAACTTTCTAGAATACACATATTTCTATTGTGTAGGATCTAGGGCTGCTGTCCCGTCATTTCCCTCTCTCTCCCCCTCTCTCCCCCTCTCCATCCCTCATTCATTTCAGACTCTAACCACACCCTCTAGAGCCACGCCCATTTAAGCCACGCCCACAATTTCCCGTAAACCACGCCCATTTTTGCTAGGCCACGCCTGCTGACGAATGCCCCACCCCCTAATTATTGGACAGCTCCGCCTACAGCCACAAAAGTGTCCCACATTTTTTTTTTACAATGTTGGCAACTATGCACTGGTGCCATGTGCGGCTGCAGAGCAGGGACACCATGCATTTCATTTTGGCCCTGGGGGGGGGTTTGAACACCCCTGACCCCCCCCTTATCTACGCCCCTGCATGGAGGCTATACAGACCATGTGCTAGGATGCCATCTTAGAGCAAGTGGGGACATTAAATATCTGCTTTGAATGGCTACATTCCACCATTATACCTGTTGGAACGTTTGGTTGGAATCCTCCCAATTTTGGGATTTACAGCATTCCAGATAGTACCTTTAGTTGGAACCTAGGGGGAATTCACATATGAGAACACTATAGACATTGAGGGGGTCCCCATTTTCAATGGTCTCTCTCCCCACGAGCCGGCAGGACATCTTTGGATCTGTCCCTTCACTTGTCCTTATTTTGATGGATGAACTCTTTAAATTTGCTGAACCTGATACATATTGTATATCAAGTGTTATAAAATTGAGATCGGAGGTCCTGAAGAAGCAGGATGTGAAACACATTGACCCATACTTAATGATCACCAGGGGTTTTTCTACACAAGTCCCTGTAAAATTGACTTTGGTGTATAATGATTTTATATATGTTTTAAACCTGTACAAATAAAGGTGTGTAAATAATTTTAAATGATGTTTATGAGTTATATGTACCACTGGAGATATAGTCAAAGTCCCTCTCTATGGACATAGACCCACCCCAGCAACAACAGACCCCACCAGTATCAACAGACCCGACCACAGCAACAATAGACTTTCCCCAGCCACAATAGATCCCCCACACAACAACAAACCTCCTCTAGCAACAGTAGATTCCCCACACCACAATAGACCTCCCCCAGCAACAAAATACCAACCCAGCAACAATAGACACCCAGCAGCAACAGATCTCCCAGCTGCCAGCAACAACAGACTTCTCCCTCAACAGTAGATCCCCCTCAACAACAAGAGACCCCCACACAAAAATGGTTCTCAACCAGCGACATTAGAACCCCCAGCAGCCAGCATTAATAGACCCTCCAGCACTTCTTAGCATAAATGAATTCAGTGCTGGAGGTGCCAGAACTGCGTTCCCAGCATTCCCGCTGAAAAAAAGCCCTGGTTACATTGGTCCATCTAGGACCAATGTAACTATGTGTATACCATACCTGACTTATGCTGCTGCTAGCTAGAAATCACTGAAGTAGACAGCACTAGTCCAGTGATCTCTACTTGCTTCCAGGTCCTGTGCCGAGGGGCTGCCCTGCTTCATTTTACACAAAGGGGGTCAGCTATTCAGCACAGGCACCATTCATAGAATTCTTTACTGTACATGTTCTTATTAATGCAAAGCAATCTCTGATTGGACGAGGTGGAGAACCAGGGTGGTAATGTCACGCTCTCCTACCTCATCCGATCAGAGATTGCTTTGCATTCATTCAGAATAAAGCCGGCTGCTCAGAACGCAACCTGGAAGCAAGTGGAGATCACTGGAGAAGAGCTGTCTACTTCAGTGATTTCAAGCTTCCAGCAAATTCTTCTTTAATAGACTTCTGTCAAAGGAAAATGTTAAAAAAACTTTCCAATGATCAGTGGCTGCAGCCAATGAGCTGTATTAGTGTATTCAGAACAGGGCCATAGATTATTTTTTGTGCTGGGGGGGTTCAGCAGCAGGTACTAAGTAAAAGTCTTTTTAAATAAAATAAATTGCACCAAAATTATAAAGACTGGAAAAGGGAAAAACAATATGTGTTGCCCCTAGTAAGCAATCACATCCTTCATTGTATTTTATCAGGTCCTTTAGAAAATTGAACCTGATTTCAGTTTTTCAGTTTTTCCTTCTTCTAGTTTTTATGAACGCTGTTGGCTAATCCAGTATTAGAGTCCAAACTGGGGGGGGCGTGACCGGATGTCGGTAATGGCGGTGTGGGAGTGAGGAGAGTGAGCGGTGAGATGTGAGCTCCTCTCTCTACCTCTAGCTGACTGCAGAGCCTTGTACCCAGTGCCTGGGTGGATAGGAGCAATGGTGGCAATCAGCCGGCGAGTTGGCGTTTGAATCCTTCTCCCGCTTCTCTGTTCCTCAGTCGGGGCGGCTGCTGAAACTGCGGCTGCGCAACAGGAGCCCGGGAATTGCCAAGTCCCATCGGAAACAGCAGGCCGGTGAGAGGGTGAAGTCCGCGTCCCCCAATCCAGGGAGAGCTCGGACGGACGCCACTGGGGAACAGTTGCGGTGCTCCCGTGGTGGTCGGGAGAGCGACCGAGAACGGTGGGGGCTGAGTGTGGCGGAGCGCAGACATCCCATTTTTGAAGTGTGGCGGAGGGGATCTCAGGTGAGCGACCCTGAAACAGCAGGCTGGGACTATCAGAAACAGCAGGTGAGCTGCAACAAGTGGTGGGAGATATTGTGGAAGCATTGTGGGACATTGGGACAGTGTATAAACCCTCAAGCCTATATTGTTTACTGGCTGCATTGCCAGGAGAAGCTAAGCAAGTAACCCTGCATTTTAACACAAGAGAGTTAAGGATAACCCAGATATATGCTATAAAGCTTTCAAAGGACAGTGTAAAACAGCACAATATAGTATAATATAGCACAATATAGTGCCATCCTCACCGCTAACTTCAGTGTTTTGTTGCTCCTTGTTTTTACCCTCCTTTTGGTCCTTACTTAGTTACACTAAAATACAGTCATGTCAAGGAAAAGAGGGGATGAATAAGTTAACCAGGAGAATGTGGGGCCTCAATCATTGCGGTCCGCGAAGGATAAAGGAAATCAGGCGGCAGCTGCAGCGGCAAAATTAGAGAAATATGCACATACTCCTGAACAGACTCCCACAAAAAATGGACAACTAGCACAAGTAAAAGCATCAGTGGATAGGAAAAGCCATCGGCAGGTAACAACAGCCACAGCAGGAACAGGGCCTAAGACCGCGAATAACAATAAGAGTGCAGGGTCGGCAGAAAAAGATCATATATTAATATCAGTTAACATCCCCCCTACGGAGATAGAACCCACCTTGAGGGACGTACTGCAAGCCGTTAATTCATGTAAATCATCGCTTGGGGATCTATGCTGTCAAGTTAAAGAGGTCAAAGAAGAACTGTCACTAATGAGGCAAGAATTGCAAAAAGCAGTAGAAAGGATAACAGCCTTGGAGGGAAGGGTAAGCCAAGTGGAAGACGACGTATACCCCCTACAGCAAGCAGTTAAAACCCTAAAGGATCAACTGGGCAGAGTCATTGAAAAAATGGATGAAATGGAAAACCGTCTCAGAAGGGACAATGTGAGGGTAGTGGGGTTTCCAGAAGGGAGTGAGGGGCCTAATCCTATTGCTTTTTTGGAAAAGTGGCTTATAGAATTATTTGGAAGAGAGACTTTTTCCTTACAGTTCTCAATTGAAAGGGCACACAGAGTCCCTTTTAGGGCCACTCCCCCAGGGGGACATCCTAGATCATTATTACTGAAGTTTTTGAGTTACAATGTTAAAATAATTTTACTGCGCAAAGCTAGAGAGTTGAGACCTACCCTCTATAAAGGAACCAAAATCTCATTTTACCCGGACTTCTCACCAGAACTGCAGAGACGTAGGGGGGGGGGGGGGTGTTTGGGGATTAAACGTAGTCTACAAAAATTCGATGTTAAGTATGCGCTACTTTATCCAGCGTGGCTGCGGATAGAGGCGATGGGGGAAATTCTTCTTTTTGACTCTCTGGCAGGAGTAACCTGGTGGTTTGAAGGAAATAAACAGAAGTTGAAACCCAAAGAGAGGAACCTCGCATGTTAATGATACCTGGGCTGAAAACACGGAACACTGGGATGAGTTATGGACCTGGCAAAGAATAGAGTAGGGAAGCTGGGTCTCACATATTAGAGTAGAAATGAATGTAGTGGAAAGTATCATATGTAAAATTTCATATATTTGCATGTTTTCAGTTTGGGCGTGGTGCAATATGGTAGGAGTGGGTATGATATATGAAATGCATGAGGTGGTCACAAATAAAGCCCCTTGGGAGAACCTGGTAAGGTGGGGGGAGGGAGAGGGGGGGAGGGTACTAAGGAGGGGGGGTTGGGGGGCATGGGGAGGTGTAGTTGATGGGGGGAGGGGGGTAAGGGGTTTATTGGGTTTAGGGCAGAGCAATATTACAGCTCACACATTAGTTGCGGTGAGTTATGGGGAAGAAGGGGAAAGAAAAGTAGGTTTGAGTATAAGAGAAAAAAAAATGTTTGGAATTGACACAAGTGAGAATAGAAGGAAAAACCGCAAGGGTATTAAAGCACAGAGGGCAATTAAGGTTTATAATATAATGCACTTTATTGATTCTGAAGTTAAGTTTTTTGCTATTTTGTTTTTGATGTTCCTTTCCTCACTTCTTTTTTTATGCAGCCTAAGGTTCTTAACATAGGCTCCTGGAATGTCCGGGGTTTGGGGAATCCGGATAAGAGGTCTGCTATTTTTTCGATGCTGTAAATGAGGGGGGTGGGCTTGGTCTGCCTGCAGGAGACCCACCTGACAAAGGACACCACGTCCTATCTTCAAAATAGGAGGTTTCAAGACCAATATCATTCGGTGTACTCTTCATATTCCAGAGGGGTGAGCATAATGGTGAAAAGAGGAGTGGCTTTCTCCTGCCGGCAGATCAATATAGATGGAATGGGCCGATATATTTTTTTGTATTGTTCAATAGAGATTAGAATGTATGTTTTAGCAAACATTTATATACCTCCGCCATTTAAACTTGAAGTTATGTATAAGTTAATGGAATTTATGCTGGATAAAGTTGACACTCCGGTTATAGTAGTGGGAGATTTTAACGAGGCCCTTAATAAAAGTCTGGATAGATTTCCACTGGGAGTCCAACTACATAATGTAGCAGAAGGCCGTTTAGGTCAGTTCTTGGTAGAGGCAGGGTTGGTTGATGTATGGAGGGTACGGAACCCTGATAAACGGCAATACTCTTGTTTTTTGGCCTCCCATTCTACACTCTCTAGGATCGATATGATTCTGGGGAATGCGGAATCATTGCCATTGATAAAATATGTGGTTTGCCTTCCAAAAGGGGTCTCGGACCACTCACTGGTGGTGGTATCAGTGAATATAGGGGGGAAGGAGCCACGAGGATCCTGGAAGCTGAGCCCATTTTGGTTGGAGCTAATGGGAGAACCAGAGAAGATAATAAAAAAGCTAGAAGAATTTGTAGTATTCAATGAAGGCTCAACTTCATTTGGTGTACAGTGGGACACCCTGAAGGCATTTGTCAGGGGTGTACTGATCCAAGGTGTGGCAGGGGTCAAGAAGAGATCTAGGGAATGGGAGGAAGGTATTCGGAAAGATCTGGAGAAGGAAGAGAAACAATATATAGAAAACCCAACACTAGAGAAACAAAATGTATGGTTAAATAAACAAGAGACCTATAGAATAGCAGTACTAAGGAAAGGGGAGAATAAGCAACTTTTCCAGAGACAATGGGCCTTTGGAGAAGGAGAAAGCGTGGGACGAATGTTGGCCTACCTAGTGAGAACCAACTCCTCCTCCTCGACAATTCCCGCGATTAAGACTGTAAAAGGTGAGATTTCCTCCCATACATCAGAGATTACGGATAAATTTAGGAATTATTATGAATCCCTGTACAGGTCGCAGTTGAGAGCCGGGGAAGAGGATATGGATACTTTTTTTAAGAACATATTAATACCAACCTTTACAGGAGAGGATAGAGAGGGATTGGAGGCCCCAATAACCTTAGCTGAATTACAGCAAGCCATGAATGGGATGGCAAATCAAAAGTCTCCGGGGCCAGATGATCTCCCGATTGAGATTTATAAGCGCTATGGGAAAATATTGCTACCAGAATTACTTAAGACACTGAACTGGGTGTTGAAGGTGGGGAGATTGCCTAACTCAATGACTGAAACTACCATTGTCATGCTACATAAAGAAGGGAAGGACCCGTTGGAAACGTCGGCATATAGACCAATATCTTTGCTATGCGCTGATGCTAAAATATTGGCAAAAGTGTTGGCAGCCAGATAAAATAAAATCATTCATAAACTCATACACCCGGACAGGGTTTATTCCCAATAGGTCCACTAGTATGAATATAAGAAGGGTATACCTGAACTTGCAGACCCCGACAGAGAATATGGGGTCAAGAGCTGTTATGACCCTGGACATAATTAAGGCTTTTGACAGCCTGGAGTGGGGTTATCTCAGGCGGGTTCTGGAAGAATTCGGATAAGGTCCTGTTTTTATAAAATGGATAAAAATACTGTATAATGGCCCAAGCGCGAGGATCAGGGCTAATAATGAATACTCAGAAAAAATCTGCTTAGAAAGGGGGACGAGGCAGGGGTGCCCTTTGTCCCCCCTGCTTTTTGCCCTCGCGATGGAACCGTTAGCAATTAGTATTAGGTCCTGTGTAAATATGAAGGGATTCCTAAGAAAATCAGGAGAGGAGAGGATCGCTCTATATGCCGACGATGTCCTCCTCTTTTTGAGGGACACGGAGCACTCCCTTAAGCAGGCAATGGATATGGTAGAGAGGTTTGGTAATCTTTCGGAATTAATGGTAAATTGGAGGAAGTCAGCACTCCTACCAATAGACACTCTTAATAACTCCCTGACGTCGGAAATACCCCAATTGGAAGTAGTTACAACAATGAAGTATCTAGGTATAAATCTGACAAAAGATCCAAATCAGTATATAGAAGATAATATAGTCCCACTATTTATTAAATTTAAACGTAAAATTGATATATGGAATCGACTACCCCTGACAGTAGCTGGGAGATGCAACCTAATCAAGATGGTATGGATGCCCCAATTACTGTATTTGTTACATAACTCACCGGTGTGGCTAAATAAAAAGTGGTTTAAGAAAATTGATACGCTATTTAGGGAGTTGGTATGGAGTAGGGGTAAGGCCAGGATTGGCCTTCAGAGTCTGCAGTTGCCAACCAAGGAGGGGGGAATGGCAGTCTCTCATCCAAGGTGCTACTTCCTGGCGGCACAACTGCAGCATCTAAGAGGCGGGAATGCCGACAGGGGCCTGCTGACTCTGGAGGCTCCACACAAGACAGTGGTAGAGGTATTAGAGGCAGACTCCTTTTCCATTAGTAATCCCACAATTAGGATGATAATAAAAGTATGGAAGGCAATAAAAAGTTTAATGGGATATGATGGGTTCACAGAGTATGCCCCTCTTTGGCATAATAGAAATCCACAGGAGGTGGTTGCTATGGGGGAGTTTAAAGAATGGGAAAAGCTGGGCATAAATAGACTATTATATAAAGGGTATGTATTAAAATCCTTTGGAGATCTCCAAAATGAAAATGGGATACCAAAACAAACATTTTAAAGATATTTGCAAATGAGACATGCTCTGAGTGTCCAATTCAAGACACAGCCTCTAGTATGGAATAATGCACCATTGCTTCAAAAAATGATCAACGCAAAGGGACTTATCTCAGAAATATATACGCAGCTGTGTAGTAAAAGCATTGTAAGGCTGGAACATCTTAGATGTAGGGAAGGGTGGGAGGAGGACATAGGGAAAATAACAGATGAACAGTGGAAAAAATCCTGGAGCTGGGACATGTGGCATCGGTTTCTCCCTCACAGAAAATCTCACATTTAATGCTGATACATAGAGTATATTATACTCCTAAGAATCTATTTAGATTTGGACTAAGACTAGACGCCAAGTGCCCTAGATGCCATGAAGTGGGTGACTTGATCCACATGGTATGGAGATGTCCCAAACTGGTCCAGTATTGGGCGGGGGTAGTAGAAGTTATAAATGGAACGTTTGGGACTGCATTAGAGACAGATGTTAGATTATGTATCTTGGGGTATGGAGCATGGGAAGGAGTGGAGGCAATTTTAAAAATTGCGGTTGTAAGGTGCCTGTTTCAAGCCCGGAAACTGATTGCGCAAAGATGGCAATCAGCTAAGCCCCCTAGGGTAGAGGAGTGGTTAAAAACTATAAATGAGACAATATGGAGGGAAAGAGTTTTGTACATTAAGAGAGGGAAGCTTAGGGAATTCGAAAAAATGTGGAATCCCTGGCTGGCAAAACTAGGATATAACGGTTAGCAGCGAATGTGAGAAAACCTGCCCGTTGGGGGAGGGGGGGGGATGGGGGGGGAGGGGGGGGATGGGGTGGGAGGGGGGGGTATGGTAAGGGCATATTTTATTTACTCAATATGCAATGCAATGTCAGTTTGTTGTAAAACCAAAGACTTTAACAGTATTTTATTATGTGGCTTTGCTCTCTTTTTTTAAATGTGTCTAAGATGGGATGTAAATCTAAGAAACTTTAATAAAGAATATAAAAAAGAAAAAAAAAGAGTCCAAACTGAATAGGTGCAAAGTGATGTGCTGCCTACCTACAAGGAGATGGTGCCCTTTGCACCTATTCAGTAAGCTTGGCTATTATGGTGCAAAGTGCACCATGTTGTCTCAGACATGTTATGTTAGAAAATCAAACCTGATTTCAGTTTTTTCCTTCTTCTAGTTTTTATGAACGCTGTTGGCTATTGTCCAGTATTAGAGTCCAAACTGAATAGGTGCAAAGTGATGTGCTGCCTACCTACAAGGAGATGGTGACCTTTGCACCTCTTTAGTAAGCTTGGCTATTATGGTGCAAAGTGCACCATGTTGTGTCAGACAGAGCACTCACTGACTTTAGCTTTTACAGATTAAAAAAAAAGGGGGAATGCACTGCCTACCACAGGATGGTGCCCTGTAATAGCCAATCTTACTGGGCAGGTACAAAGGGCACCATCTTGTGGAAGGCAGCACACTCACTGTTAACATTAGCTTCATTTTCAATTAATCACAGAATAAAAAATAAAAAAAAACAATCAACTGAAAAATGACCAGCCTTGAATACACTGACTTCTCTTTAGGATAGGTTCACATCTAAGCGGGTGCAAGAAGGTGTGTCATTGAACACCTTCCTCCACTGGCAGAGGAAAAACACACCACTACTTAGGAGATACATGGAGGTACACTACAATATGGGAAACCCTCAATCCACGCACGTTTCATGCACCTCATTCGGATTGCACCCCCCTTGCAATCTGCAGTGGGTGTCAGTGCTATCTTAACGACACCCCAAACAAAGGTTGAAAAACACAGTGTGTTTGCCTGGAAGAGATCGCATTCATAAAATGACCACGCAAACCAGTTGCAGTGCGGTTCCAAAATTGGTGCATGCATGACTTTGGTGCGATTTGAGCCCATTCAAAATGAATTGCACCGCAATCAACACAGTAAGCCTGGTTTCACACTATAGTTTGCATGTAAATCGCACAGGAACTGCACCGCATTCCTGTGCAATTCACATGCGGTTCTGTGTGGTGTGATTTGAGCCCATTTTGAATGAGCTGAATCGCACCAAAGAAGTGCAGGCACCTTTGTTTGAAAACCAATCATGAAATCTTCTTTTGGGGAGTTGTTAATTTTGAATTGACACCTGCAGCAGATGAAAAACACGGTGTGATTGCAATGCGGTGCGGGAAACGCACAGAGATCACAGCATTTCCTGTACAGCATATGTATGAACCAGGGGTAAAACTGGGCCAAGGCATGCCACTGAGGGCATCAGAAAGTCCAGCCTGGCTCTGGCATTGGCAGACATGTTGTGGTGTCAACTGCTGAATCAGTAAGGCCCCTTTCACACTGGGGTGGGGGCGGCGTCGGCGGTAAAGCTCCGCTATTGTTAGCGGCGCTTTACTGTCGGTTTTCGGCTGCTAGCAGGGCGGTTTTACCTCTGCTAGCAACCGAGAAAGAGTTAAAAACCACCGCGAAGTGCTTTGCCAGTGGTATAGCCGCGATGTCCCATTGATTTCAATGGGCAGGAGCGGTGAAGGAGCATGTATACACCGCTCCTTCACCGCTCCGAAGATGCTGCTGGCAGGACTTTTTTTCCATCCTGCTAGCGCACCGCTCCAGTGTGAAAGCCCTCGGGGCTTTCACACTGGAGACACAGCAGCGGCTGTTTCGGTTCAGTTTGCAGGCGCTGTTTTTAGTGCAATAGCGCCTGCAAACCACCCCAGTGTGAAAGGGGCCTAAGCCACAACAAGCTTGCTAGTGCCAGGCTGGACTGTCAGTAACACAAGCAATAGAAAACTCAGCTTAGCCTCAGTCAACTGTCAGTAAAACAAGCAATGCAAAATTTAGCCCAGCCAGCCTCAATCACATACTTTGCCAGTTGCCACACAGAATCACAGACAGTCTCTCACTGACTCGCGATTATGAGTGAGAACAGCAGAATGCCAGCAGCAGCACAGCAGTCTGAGCAGTGGTAAATCTGAGGACATTCTCTGAGACTCTCTGAGACTAGGCCAGAATACAATGTCCCAGCGATTGGTTTCCACCTCGTTTGTCTGAAGGAAAAAAGCTAGCCATGTATATTTAGTGGACATCCCCGGTGCTGGCCTCACAGTTCTGGCTATGCTGGCCTGTAGGTTCCCAGGATTTGGAGATTCAAGCATTTATATATATTTTTTTACAAGACAATGATAAGCTTTAAAACAGACCCTCACTGACCTCAGTAGCTGCAAGCGATGTGGACCAATTCATCCCCACTGCAGAAGCACAGAAGTTGTTCTCTCAGCAGCACAGCAAGCAGTGACTTAAAGAGGAATTGCCATTCTGAAGCTTCCCTCCAACCACTTTGCATATTATTCTATATATACTGTGATTCTGTACTTGCCAAATATGCTGCAGAAATCTCCCTCCACTGAGTCTGGCTGCAGCCATTTAAACCGTGGGCAGCTGAAGCTGCTGCCTAATCACTTCCTGGATTTACACAGACACACAGAGGCACACCTCCAGCTCTGCAGCTCTCATTGGCCCTCCTATGACTCACCCCCCTCCCTTCCTGGCAAACTCTCATTAGAATGAGAGAGAGAGCCGTGCATGATGTCATAAGCCTAGGCTTTTTACCAGCCAAGAAACAGGAAGTGGGCTGTATAAGGTATTTACTTGCAGAAAAAAATGTTTTACTATCCAAAGTTAAAACAACAAGGGCAGAAGATTTAATAAATGGAAAGATGAAAAAATGACTGAAGTTCCCCTTTAAAAGCTTTGCTCAATCTGCTCCCCTTTTTACTAGTGGCTTGGCAATTCAGCCTGCTCTCTTTGCGACAGTGACTAAGCAGCTCAGCTGACTATGCTCCCCCTCTCTACAACTCAGTTGACTCCGCTCCCCCTCCCAATAGCTCAGCTCCCCCTCCTAGCAGTGACTCAGCATCACAGCTCCCCCTGTAACCTTCCAGCCTTCTAATTTTCCCTGTAAACACCCCCCCCCCCCCCAATGCTCTGGGAGGTGGAGCAGGTGAGATGTGTGAGATGAGTATTCCTATCAAATTTGAAAAATAAAATATGCAGAAAAAAAAAATCTTCAAATTTCTTTTTAAAATGTCTTTTTTAGGCTCTTGCACACTGCAGCATGAAAAAAACTCAGTACAGCTTTTTTTTTTTTTTTTTACTGAGCTAAAATACAGCCCATTAATTGTAATGTGCCCATGCACACAGCCGCATACACAAGCACCCACCATTCTTCAATAAAAAAAAAAAAAAAAAAAGAAAAATCTGCATTTTCAAAGAGAATTGTAAAAAAAAAAAAAAAAAAAAAAAAAAAAGTTGATTACACCCACAAGTTCTTTTTTTACTACTTTCTCTTTCACTTCCTTTATATTGGCTTTTGTAATATGAAAACAGCAATTTAGAAATTGGATGAAAGGTATAGTGCTGGGAAACACTTTTTGATAGATAAATAGTTCATTTTATATACAATTATACAGATCAGACCAAATGAGGGACACATGAGGAGGAAAGAGGGACTTTGTTCCAAATCAGGGACAGTTGGGAGGTATGCAGCTGCATATTTTTTTGAATATTCATAGAAAATGTTTGTTTTTCCCATGAACTCCAAATTTCTGTGTGGTTCTGGTAACTCATTCCAATGTTAGCAAGCCATAACAAGGTTGGTTCATGTAAAAGGAAGCTATCACCTATTAGAGTATATAGGCCAGTGATGGCGAACCTTGGCAACCCAGATGTTTTGGAACTACATTTCCCATGATGCTCCACTACACTGAAGAGTACATGAGCATCATGGGATATGTAGTTCCAAAACATCTGGGGTGCCGAGGTTCGCCATCACTGATATAGGCGTTCAATTAATTTGTAACCAGAAGGTGGCGCCATTGCACAAAGATCTCTCTGAACATTTAGAAAAGTACAATAAACCTTCTTATAACATATTTAAATATCTCCTCTTCCTGCACAAATCCAAAAGTCATGCAAATCATTTCTTTATGCACATTAAAAAATGTGGAAGTATTTTTAGAATACATTACAATCCAATGCATAGAAAAGTGCTGTGTAAAATTAAGTGTTTCTAAGCAGGAGTTAGAACCCGAATAAAACCTGACACTAGAGCCTTTGTTGTGATCTTGATGATCTTTGATAATGAATAACTTTAGGTTACAAACAGCCACAGAGATCAGCGATGCTTGTATTAAAGCTCTTTTAGAGCCCTTGCACATGGGTCCCTGAGGCCATGCAATGTATATGCCAGAGCCCCCACATAAGGATGTAAGCATAAAATAGAAAACTTTCTATTTTTTGCAATGCCAGTATGTTTTGCTTGTGTTCAAGTACGTACCGCCATATAAACTATATTGCCAAAAGTTTTGGGACACCTGCCTTTACACACACATGAACTTTAATGGCATCCCAGTCTTAGTCGGTAGTGTTTCAATTTGCAGCTATTACAGCTTCAACTCTTCTGGCAAGGCTGTCCACAAGGGATAGATAGATAGATAGATAGATAGATAGATAGATAGATAGATAGATAGATAGATAGATAGATAGATAGATAGATAGATAGATAGACTTTATTGTCATTGTATACATACAAGAAAATTTATCCGGATACTTACTTTACAGCAGCAATAAAACACTTCTCAACAAAACCACACATGCATACTCCTAGCAAATGCCCACATATCTATTTAAATATAACAAAATATAAAATGTTATTTAAAAAAAAAAATTCACAAATGTAGCCAAATCCTGAGCCCCTTGAGGCCTAATGGTGACCTCCAGAGTTAGGGACAACTGACAGCCTGTGTAGAGTGGGTTACAAGGCATGGTGGGTGCAATGCAAGGTAGATTCATAGGCGCCAGACAGTTCTTGAATGCAAAGAGATTCATTGTCTCCTAAACAGAACATTGGGAGATAAGGTCAGGGCCAGGACACCCTTTAGTAGTTGCAATGTTAATTCAGCAGACTCCGAGACTTCTATAGGCAGACAGCCACGCAGGGAAAGGCATCCAGCAAGACACCACATCTGCATGAGTAGGATCGCTGTCTCCTATGGCAACAGTCTTGAAACATTTTCTAACAAAGGTGGTAATGAACTTATTCACATTCTCCTATTGTAGATCTTCACTCAATTAAGCTCCCAGTCTTTCACTAGATCCGCTGATCCACTGCCACTGAATCCCTTGGCTCTTCCAATCTTCTCATTCAGTATCTTCCTCAAGCGTCACCCCCACATCACTGTAACCCCCTGCTCATCAGCCCCACCACTGTACCCCCTTGCTCTTCTGTCCCACTACTGTAACCCCGCTGTTCATCGGACCCATCAATGTACCCCTTTTCATATCTGCCCCACCACTGTACCTTCCTGCACATCTGCTCCACCAATGTATCCCCATGCTCTTCCGTCTCACTACTGAATCACCTTCTCATCTGTCCTAACACTGAACTCATCTGCTCATCTGCCCCACCACTGTACCTCCTGCATATCTGTCTCACCTCTGTACCCCCTGCTCTTCTGCCCCACCTCTGTTCCCCTGCTCATCTGTTCCACCAATACACCTCCTTTCACATTTGCCCCACTGCTCTACCCCCCTGTATTTCTGCCCCACCACTGAACCCCCTTCTCATCTGCCCCAATACTGAACCCCCTGCTCATCTTTCCCACCACTATAACCCCCTTCTCATCTGGCCTCATCTGGCACTCTGCGCCACAGGAAAAGTTGTGGGTGATTTTCATTGCACTGAATACTGGCTCTGGCTTAAAAGGACACAGAGTGCAGGGTTCAGTAGTAAGTGACGCAAAGGTTCAGGAATAATTTCAACAAAGTTCCCAGAAGCTCCACAGTAATTCCACAAACTGTCACCTGATTGTGGTTTTCTCAATCACAGTGAAATCCCTTCTTTCTGAGATTGGTAGTAGCAACCAAGCGAGTCATCTTCCTCCAGATGGTGGGTGGGGCTAGCAGGACTGTGATTGGCTTTAGCAGTGGCCAATGACAGTCCTCCTCCTCCTGGAAACAGGGACCCCCCCCCCCCCCAGCAGAACTGCACCCAGTCTCTTCTCCATCACAAAAGCTGACGATCGCAACTACAGCAAAGTTACAGAACCAAACAATGTTTCCCATCTTTTACAATGTATGGGGGCACAGGGCCTCCCCCCTCAGTACAGGTGTGGCATGGGGAATTCTGAAATTGGAATGCGTTAGTGTCTCACTGACACTTCCCTGCACTGCTCTGCTGATGGGGAGGGAGTCGAGTGCCGGCAAAAGAGGCTTTGTGTGCTGCTTGTGACACCAATGCCGGGGGTTGCCTACCCCTGGTTTAGATGGAACACTTTGTTATAACGGATTTCCGTGTTTTATTGTTTTTTTCCCTTGGCGTTTTAATGTTTTTATAATCCCTAAATGCCTAATATGTAACTGACCAAATATTTCAGCTAAGGCCTAAGCTAGGCAACCTATGTTAATGTGTATGTATGTGTCAGTTATATCTGTTATTTGCAAAATGAATGTTAAAGTTCTCAGGGGGTAAAGTCTGGCAAGCTGGATTTGACTGTAGTTTGCAGTGAGTTGTGATTGCCTAAAAGGGAAGCTATTTTTTTTATAGACGGAAATTAGTAAAGCTATACAGTTTGCCAAAAAGTAAGAATGTAGTGCTGGGCTTTCTGATCATAAAACCTAGCATGCTTTTTAAACAGTGTCATGAATGCACCCTTTAAAATATTTTTTTTAATATTTTAAACCAATTGATTTGAATAAATAAAAATAAAAATGAAACAGGATTGGTTGCATTATTGAACCTAAAGTCAAATTGGTAGAATTGACTTGTTGAAATTGATTGTGACAGATGACATGTGAGTAACATTGCCAATAATTATACATCCATTCCTTGAATTAATTGTACAAAAATAACAGCAAAAACTTACCAGCTGTAAATAGCTTGTGTATTTGTCAAATTTATATGCAGTAAGTAAATACAATAAAATCCTTATGATTTTCTTTCAGCTTTCCTGTTCCTACCTGTCAATATATAAAAGTAAAATCAAGTGATTAACATCTTTTAAACCGGTACTGGCCCATAACAGGACCTGTGATGATGACGACAGTCTGGCAGAGGGGTATAGGAGCGTATTTGGCAATTCATTGGGGATTGTAATCATAAAACGGTTAAGAACGCCTATTTTAAAGAATAAAACTAAACTTAGCCAGACTTAGGGCATTTTTGTTTTTCTTCAAGTTCCCCCCCAAAAAATTACCCCTTTCTTGTAACCAGAGAGTTGGGAAATTGATCTAACAAAGCTGTCTAAAACCAAAATAAATTGGCTGGACATACACTTTAAAGTCTGTGTAAGGTTAGATCCCTTTCTATAGTGCTTCAAAGTTTAAATCTTATATTTTATAAATTATAAAGGAACAAAAATTGGTTAGAAAATGTCCAGAATTCTCAGCTCACCTCTTATTGACACGCTATTGAAAAAAAAAATCATATTTACTAATGTAATTGTAATGTACTAATGTAATCATATGTATCATGTAACAATTTTACCCTGGCCTCCCTGAGAATGGAAATGGCTGATCAGTGGCTGCTTAAAAAAACAAACAAAATTATGCTACATTTTTCATGACCTCCTGAGGCCTGTCCTAGTCACTTGCCGACCGCCCACAGTAAATATACATAATTACTTTGATGTTAAATGCTGGGGTTATGGCAGCAGCTAGCTGCCATAACCCCGGTATTGTTGTTTACTGTGGGCGATTCTGTGTCTGATAAAAGTGGTCCCACGGGATCACTTTTATGGGCGGCGGGATAGATGCCCCCCCCCCCGTAAGCGATCTCGTGTGGCCGATCGCTGGGCAGGAACTCAAGTGAGGCCAAGATGGCCCACACTCGGCTCTATGCCTTTGGAGGACCGGAGTGACCTCTTACATCACTTTACGGTTCTTAGGCATCAAAAAACATTTTTTTTTTCTTAGACTGGGTTCACCTATGCGAATTGGATGTTGTGTTTCCCTGCATCCAATTCACATAGCAGGAGATTGTGACCGGCTCCCTATGGAGCCGGTTCACACATCTCCAGAGCGGCTCCGGTGTGAATTGCATAGAAGTCCTGCACGTCTTTTGGTCCATTTCAGGTCTGAATTCAGCCTAAAATTTGGTCTGAAATTGGACCTGAAAGGGTGAATGGGGACGCACCGGACTCTTGCTGTGACTCGGTGAATGCTGCAATCTGAACCCAGCCAAGTCAAAATGTAAAAAAATTATTTTTTTTTCTTTTGCTTTTAAAGTTTAATGAGAGATCTGGGGTCTTTTTGACCCCAGATCTATCAATAAAGAGGATCTGTCATGCTTATTTCTATTACAAGGGATGTTTACATTCCTTGTAATAGGAATAAAAGTGATAAAAAATAAATAAAGGAACAGTGTGAAAATAAAAAGTAAGATAAATAAGAAAAAAAAAGAATTTAGAGCGCCCCATCCTTCCGTGCTCATGCTCAGAAACAAAGACATATGTAAGACAAGAGGGAGAGCAATGCCAAATAAGTGTAGCAGTAAAAGTTTTAATAGGCACATTAGGTAAGGCAACTGACAGGATTGTGGTCAACAATGCTCGTCAGTAAGTGGACAGACCCCGCTGTGGGTGGCCAGCTGACCGGCGTTACTCCTCGAGGGAGACCGGATGACTCCCTCTGCAGTGTCGATGAGCGGCAACACTACCAGGAGGTGTTCCGAGAGTCCCAAGTGGATGAGGATCAGGCTGGCGTCGCGGGCGTTCCTGGTGGTGGGCGTGGCAGAACGATGGCCAGATGGCCACCAACAGTGGAGTGTGCCCACTTACTGACGAGCATTGTCAACCACAATCCTGTGAGTTGCCTTACTTATTGTGCCTATTAAAACTTTTACCGCTACACTTAGTTGGCGCTGCTCTCCCTCTTGTCTTCCCTGCAGAGTCACTTCTAGCTCCTCTACAGTGGCTGCCACTCAGTTAGCACCTTGGACTTTCTTCCTCATGTGACGGTCCTTGTTGTAATTAATTTATTTGCTTATTCAGCCTAGCGGATTTGGGTATGATAGCCTCTAGTGCGCCAGATTTCTCCCCTCTTGAACACATATATAAGTAGCGCCCGCATATGTAAACGGTGTTCAAACCACACATGTGAGGTATTGCCGTGATCGTTAGCGTAGTTTGTCGCCATTCCACAAACATGCACAATTTTAAAGCATGACATGTTAGGTATCTATTTACTCAGCATAACATCATCTTTCACATTATACAAAAAATTGGGGTAACTATTTGAAAGACCGTTGCGCAATTACAGTGGAACCACCTTTTTATTCTCTAGTTTCTCTGCTAAAAATATATATATAATGGTTGGGGTTCTAAGTACAGTAATTTTCTAGCAAAAAATGCTAATTTAGAATTGTAAAAAAAGTTCCAGAAAAGGCTTAGTAAGCAAGTGGCTAAGAAGCTGTTCCAATGATTGGAGACAGTAGCGTCAGTGTGTAGGTACTCTTGCATATCTAAATCTATTTGTTGATATTTCTGTTGTGTCAATTTTAATCTACTCCTCAAGAATCTAAGAATCTATCTTACTAGTATTGTGATAATATTGTGATAGTATTGTGATTTAAAGTGTGTGTTTAAACAAATCTTTTATTTTTTTTTACTAGTTTTGGACAGAATAGAGAATATCTAAAAAAATCCCTCGTCAGTTTATTTTTTAATTTGCCTCACTGGGGAGATTTCCCTTAAATTCTTGTTCTGGAGATACAGCAGGAAGTAAGAGGACATTTCTACCAGTTGAGGTATTTTCTCGTTATTAGAGGAACAGGTGTCATCCATGAAAGATTTACCCTCACCTCTTGCTGTGTTGAAAACCCAAAAAAAGTTGGATTTCCCTTCACTTTGCTTCTCTGTGACAATGGCCACTAGGATTAATTTAGAGGGTGACTCCACCCAGTAGGGACACAAAATAAAAACTTTGTAATGTAGTAAATCCTTCCTCACTCTATCCAAAGCTAAAAACAAAAGTTTTGGTTTTGAATATACTTTGAACATTTATGTAAGCCCCCCTGTGCCAGTTTACAGTCTAAAAGGTTTCTCTACAGATGATAGACCCATGCAAGAGCAGCACAGTGAACTTTTCATTCACACTGACCCAAGGACTTGTCCGAGTCAATGGCAGGCGAATTAAGAAACCTGTTTTTGGGCAGCTACAGCTTCTGTATTGTAGCATCTTTTATTCTACAGCATGCTACAATTTGTATTATGCCATAGCTAAAACAACCTGTACATGCCACCATAGTAGCCTAAACTAAGAGCACAAAACTATACCTGATGATTGCATTTATGTTCCCTCATTACTTTTGGAAATATGCATTACTGGTTTAACGTAATTGATTATTAACAGCAGTAATAAAGGATCTGTGATATTCTTTGTAATGATTAACATTGGTGTTAATTGTCACACTTTAGCTGTGAAAAAGCACACTTTGTTTTAGAAGAATCCGAGATAAGAAGCCTCCGATATTCCACGATGCATCGAAGGACAAAAAGAGACTCCTCTTCATCCAATGATGGAAAAATGGAACATGAAACCCAAAAATTACAACTCAAACGTGAACTTGGCCTGGTTAGTGCTGTATCACTGCTAACTGGCACCATGATTGGTTCTGGTATCTTCATGTCTCCTCAGTGGGTCCTCTATCACATGGGCAGTCCTGGAGCCAGCCTGTTAATATGGGCAGCCTGTGGTGTTCTAGCGATGTTAGGTGCCTTTTCCTATGCTGAACTTGGCACTGTCATTAGGGAATCTGGAGGGGAGTACATTTATATTTTAAGGAATGTTGGCACCTTACCAGCCTTCCTTTGTGCATATACATCAGTCATTGTGTTACGACCTGCTAGCATTGCTGCTATCTCAATTGGTTTTTCAGAATATGTGGTGGCTGCCTTCTACGAGGACTGCCCACTGCCTCAAGTAGCGGTGAAGTGCACATCAGCTGCCTGTATCCTCGTCCTGGGCATCATCAACTGCCTCAATGTTAGGCTTTCTGCTTCTTTGATGAACTTCTTCACAGCTGCCAAGCTGATTGCCTTGTT
This sequence comes from Aquarana catesbeiana, assembly GCF_042186555.1. Classification (NCBI taxonomy): domain Eukaryota; kingdom Metazoa; phylum Chordata; class Amphibia; order Anura; family Ranidae; genus Aquarana; species Aquarana catesbeiana. The sequence goes on along the minus strand of NC_133327.1, from coordinate 76,362,080 downwards.
GATCATAACTGTGGGTGGTATGGTTTTCTTGGCCAAAGGAAACACTCAGGTCTTCCAGAATGCCTTTGAAAATACGGCTGCAGGATTTGGTCCAGTTGGAGTGGCTTTTTATCAAGGACTCTGGTCTTATGATGGATGGAACAATCTGAACCCTGTAATAGAAGAACTGAAAAACCCAGAGGTTAGTTAATGCATCAAACACAATCAATAGATAGTACATACTTGCTAGCAAACTTGCATTTCCAGGGATTCTCCAGATTATCTGTTAATGAAGGGCGGGACTGCATCCACTTGTGCGTAGAACATACAGTACTGTGCAGAAGTTTTAGGCAGGTGTAAAGAAATTCTGTAAAATTAAGAGTGCTTTAAAAAAAATACATTTAATTGTTTTTATCAAATTACAAAATGCAAAGTGAGCAAACAGAAATAAAATCTAAATCAAATCAGTATTTGGTGTGACTACCCATTGGCATCAATTCCTACACTTGCACACTTTGTACACTTGCACAAAGTCATGGATTTTGTAGGATTAGAGTCAGTTGTATGATTAACTAATTATACCAAGCAGATGCCAATGATCATTAATTTCATTTGTACGTTGAAACACAGTTATTAACTGAAACAGAAACAGCTGTGTAGGAGGCTTAAAATTAGGTGAGGAACAACCAAACTAAGGTGAGGTTATGGAAGACTCATGTAACAGGTCATACACCAAGACAAGGCTGAGCACAGCAACAAGACACAAGTTAGTTATACTGTATCAGCAAGGTCTCTTCCAGACAAAGATTTCAAAGCAGACTGGGGTTTTAGGATGTGCTGTTCAAGATTTTTGAAGAAGCACAAAGAAATGGGCAATGTTGAGGACCATAGACACAGTGGTCAGCCAAGGAAACTTAATGCAGAAGATGAAAGACACATCATGCATACTTTCCTTAAACATCCTAAGATCTGTAGTTAGTTCTCTAAGATGTTTGGAACAATCTACCTGCCGAGTTCCTTCAAAAACTGTGTGCAAGTGTACCTAGAAAAATCGATGCTGTTTGTGATCACACCAAATATTGATTTGATCTGATTTTTGCTTCTGGTCATTTAGTTTCCATTTTGTTAATTGATCAAAATAAACTGTTAACACTTCTATTTCCAAAAGCATTCTTAATTTACTGCATTTTTTCACACCCGCCTAAAACTTTTGCACAGTAGTATAAATCATATTGAGTGTTTAGCGTTATTCTTGTCCAGCAGCTCTGTGATATTTGCCCAGAAGAGCAGTTTCCCAAACCTGTCTTCAAATCTCACCAATGGTGAATATATTATGGATATCAAATATAGAACACACACGCCTCGGTTATATATACTGAAGTGATTGGGCCACTGCTGTTAGTACTGTCCCCACTAGTGGAACAAAGGTGAAATAAAAAATGCTAAACAGCGCTTGCTCCACCTAATGTAGTGCTAAGTACCTATATCATAATCCTCCGTGTCTATATCTGGATCATTACAGTAACATAAGACAATTAGTGATTGATGTCTCAGTCAACAAATTAATTATTAGATGATGAAATGAACATATAGTGCATAAATTAAAAACAAAATGAACCAATTTTATATGAGTGGTAATTGTATCCAACAATCTATAAGATTTTAAAGTGACATTTATAGTGCATTAGAGTGATATCTGGGCAAAACAAAGTCTTTTCTTTAAAGTGCTTCGTGTTCCAATGGTGTCTGTGCATGCACCTCGTAGGGGGCTGTGAATACTTCGCACTCACCAGAGAGGTTGGACTCCTCTACCCTATAGAAAAAAGAAATCTGCTGTGCTTGTAGGTCTTTAGGGGGACCTGTCCCACTGCAGTATCCTCTGGTTACTCCCACTGGTGTTAGTTACCTCCAGTTATGACTCCAACGCTCCAGGACCAGAATGTGCAGGTGTGCGATATATGTAGAGAAAACTCCTCATAGTGTAAAGTCCTCAAAAAAATTATTGAATATTGGCATCTTACATGTTAAAAATCCATTAAAATTGAATAGTCATATGTAACCCGACTGGACGTCACTGAACACACAAACAGCCCTACACTAGTGTAGATAGTGGTCGCTGCCTATGGTATGGCGTGCGTTCCAGATGCCTATATTCAATAATTTTTTGGAGGATTTTATACTATGAGGAGTTTTCTCTCCATATATCACACACTTGCACATTCTGGTCCTGGAGCGTTGGAGTCATAACTGGAGGTAACCAACACCAGTGGGAGTAACCAGAGGATACCGCAGTGGGACAGGTCCCCCTAAAGGCCTACAAGCACAGCAGACTCCTTTTACTATAAGGTAGGTGCAATGTATCTGGTGAGTGCGGAGTATTCACAGCCCCCCACGAGGTGGATGCACAGACACCATTGGAACACGGAGCACAACAGCACTTTTTAAAAAAAGAAAAGACTTTGTTTTGCACAGATATCACTCTTATGCACTATAAACGTCAATTTAACATTTTATAGATTGTTGGATAAAATTTACCACTCATATAGCATTGGTTCGTTTAGTTTCATTTATGCACTTTATATGTTCATTTCATCATCTAATAATTAATTTGTTGACTGAGATATCAAGCACTAATTGGCTTTTGTTACTATAATGATCCAGATTTAGACATGAAGGCTTATGATATAGGTATTTAGCACTACATTAAGTGGATCAAGAGCTGCTTAGCATTTTTTATATTATGGATATCAACAGAGGTAGTGAGTCTGCATTCATGAGACACTTTTAACTGCACTTGTAAATATGTGGGGTTATTTGCCAAACTTGCATTGTAGGTGGGAATCTATTGGATTCTCTAAAAAATCTCCATAGATCTTATCCTAGTAACATGTCAAACTTAGGTAAAATGGCATTTTGGATGAACATATGTACTCTACCTTCTTCGTCCTGGACAGCTTCCCCAAAAGGAATGAGTCCCCTTCCCCTCGACTTTCAGGTGAGAAAATAATTGCCCAATTTTTAAGCAACTTCCTCACTTTTGCACTTCCATCCCATATCCTGCATGTCTGCCCCTTCCAGTGCTCCTCATTCCTTTGATTTTGTTCTACTACCCCTAAATATTTTAAATGTGCATTAGAAAGTTAAAGGACACTTATGAAAAACATAGAGGCTGCCATTGCAGGTCCTTCCCTGGCTTAAAATTTTTAAATAACCCGCAAAGGTATGCAGATAAGGATTTCTGACTTCATGTGCTTGTTCTAGACCCATTAACTAATATTAAAGCTAGTGGTTCAGCATAACAGCTAAACAACTAGCATTTTCAGAAGGAATTCTGCAAAGGAAGCACCTATATTTCTCCCAACAATTTTTAAAACCCTGATAGTTTCTTAGTAATATTGGCAGTTGTCTCTAACAGTCTCTTGTTTCTGAGAACTCTGGAGAATAAAACAGGGAACTACTCTAAAAAGTGCTGATTAAGAATTTGTAGGGTTTATTACACTACTACAGTGGCATAATGGTCATCACTGGCCAAGTTTAGCACCGTAATTCTAATAGAAGAGACTGCTACTAGCCAACACTATTTCCTGTGGACTTTGGTGCCTATGGAACATTGAGCACATAAGCCCTCACCACTGAGTGAGCTTGAGCTGGTAGGTGTATTATAGCAACAGTTTTCTTTTGTCATTCAGATAAAGGTTTTACATAAATAAAAGCTGACCAACTCTTTAACTGCCACATTTGCTGGACAGCTTGGTCTGTTGAAAGAAGTTGAAAAATAAAAGACTTTCTGGCCGATCACCAGATCATCAAAAATAACAGACTTACTAACCACTTTAAAGGGATTGTAAATGATCACCTTGTAAAACAACCCATTCAGTTTAAAATAGAAATGAAAGGCAAAACACAAAAACACTTTCCTGACAGACTCCATGGCAGCCTTTGTGTGGGTTAATCCCGCCCCCTCATACCTCATAGGACCCTTCTCCCATAAATCTTTGTTCCGGGCCAGAGGCCGTGTTCCTTTTTTGTCCTCCTCCTAGGATAAGGTGACCAGATTTTAAAATTAAATTCAGGGACATTTTTCTTTTTTTTGGCAAATGGTAAACTATTTTATAAGCATATTTTCCTCAAATTATATATGCAGTGTATGTAGTATGTGTTTATGGAATGATTGTATGATATATACGTTATTTCTCACATTTCGTCCATGAGATAAAAAAAAGATACTTCTATGAATTTTTTGTTAGGAGGATAAGATGGAGAAAAAACTTCATAAAGTATTAGAGTGGTATGGAGGGTATGGCGGTGGGTGGTATGTACAGGAGAGGGGTTGGGTTGTATGTGTAGAAGAGGGGTGTGGAGTGTATAGATGGATGGTGTATGGGGGGGGGGGGTGAGGACTGTATGGATGGATGGGGTATGACATACACAATACCCCGGACACTTACTGTACAAGTCTCCCAGCACAATCTCCGCAGTTTTCAAGAGAGAAGCAGGTAACATGGAGGCTCTGCCTGCAACCCCACCTCTGTGTGCCTTCTGCAGCTAGCCAGAGCACCAAAGCAAGGTGGGGGCTCCGCCTCCATGTCCTGTCTGCAGCAAGAGCACCCGGCTCCACCTCCACCTCCACCTCCATGTCCCGTCTGCAGCCAGAGCACCTGGCTCTGCCTCCACCTCCACCTCCATGCCCGTCTGTAGCACAATGAGCACATGGAGGCGCCGATTGCAGGGGGTAGATGGGGAGGGAGAAATTTTGGCCGGCAGGAGCGGAAATGTCGGATGAGACACTGTCTGGGTTACAGGCGGCCAGAGACATGTCTCACAAACCGTACAGGTGGCAACCCTAATTGGGCCCCTGCAATCCTAGGACAAAACTGGGGACAGACAGGCTCCAGGGACAGTGTCCTCAGTCCGGGGACTGTCCCCGGAAAACGGAGACGTCTGGTCACCCTATCCTAAGACCAAAATGAAGTTTTACCTTTTATGAAGTTTTTTTCCGCAATCCAGACTTGGCAGGGTTGGAAGGCGATACTGTGGTTTCAAAACGATCCTCTCTGAAGTCCAGCAATCCTAGCTATTAGCAGGTGGACATGGGCGATAATATGCCACGAAGAGCTTACTAACCAGGCCATTGGCAGGCAAGCGGCAATATGGCCAAACGTCCCAGCTATTAGTGGGAGTCCTTGTAAACGCCCTGGTCGTGCAATGAGTTGAGCAGTAGCTCCCAGTTCCAGGTCTGGTCGGGATCGTGTCGCAATGGTGGTGGTGACGTATATAATTATTCATTAATATGGCAGCCGTATCTATGTATTGTGTGTCCCCTTCCTTTTCCTTCTCAGGCTACGGTGTCTAGGGCCATGGCGGCTGGAACACATTTGCGCTCCAGCTTGCCATTTCAGGAAGTCGCCGGGTCCCGTCTGTGCATCTGCCAGCTGCGAGTGAAACTGAGGCTTGGTTCGCACATGCGAGGTTCCATCAATATGGCAGCGGTCCAGCAGGCACACGACCGCCGCTGGCACGCTGCGGGGCGCAGTGACATCATCAGCGGTGGATATTTTAATTAGCTGTCAGATCTGACATTCCCTGGGTTATACTGCAAACTTGCCGGCGGTTTTCCCCAGAAACCCTTTTGCTTACTGCTGGGTAAATGTTCATGTTGCAGGCTTAATGACTCATGGCTGATGGATGTTACAGGAGTTTCATCCATTTCTGTTGATGTCTTTGCAGTCTTTGTCCTATCCTGCTCTGCGAAGATAAAGACTGTCCTAGGTCTCAACGTCGTCACTCCTCTTCAAGCTCCAGGCGCCATAGATCATCCTCCAGGTCTAGGCACCACAGAGAGGAGCCCAAAACCACATCCGGGGCGACACTCTCACCACCATTCCAGCCGCTCAGAAAGGAAAACCTGCTGGGGATATGGGGCCCAGGTCCCTCAAGGCAAGTTGCTCTGCGAGCCATGCTTTTCGAAAGCCATGAGAGAAAGATGGTGGAGACCAACGAGTGGAAGCACTGGTCGGAAAGGTGGTCCATGAGTCCTTGTGTAAAATGGATTCCGACCATACCCACAACTCTGCTGGCGACACAGTCCCAGTTCCTACTTCGGAAGATCTTGAGGCTCCAGGTCCATTGCAGCCGAGCCATTCCTCAATTAAAGGAACACTAAAGGTAAATTTTTTATTTTTTAAAAATAACAAACATGTTATACTTACCTCCACTGTGCAGCTCGTTTTGCACAGAGTGGCCCCGAACCTGGTCTTCTGGGGTCCCTCGGCGGCTGTTTCAGCTCCTCCCCGCAAGAACTAATCACCACCATGCGAGGGAGCTTGCATGGTGGTGAGTTCTTGCGGGCGCGCTCCCGTGATACAGCCGGCGGCCAAAGCCGCTCACTGTATCACTCGGCCCCGCCCCCCAGCGTGCCGCGTCATTGGATGCGATTGACAGCAGCACGAGCCAATGGCTGCGCTGCTTTCAATCCATCCACTCTAGCCAATCAGCGGTCAGGTTGATCAACGAAGATGATGTCGGGAGCAAGCGCTGGACTTTCGAGGGTTCAGGTAAGTAAAACGGGGGGGCTATTGTCGGAAGTTTTTTCACCTTAATGCATAGAATGCATTAAGGTGAAAACATTTTTACCTTTACAACCCCTTTAAAGCCTCAGACAGTGAGGCAGAGGTAGATGACCCCGGCGTGAGTTTTGAATTTGCCTTAGTACCACAGCTAGTCAAGGCAGTCAAAGAAGCTTTGAGGTGGGAAGAGCCAGTAGAGGCACCCTCCAAACAGAGGAAATATTTCAAACACCTCAAAAAAGAACGCCCTAATAATAAATAAGAAATAATTACTGATGAATTGGGTGGTGTAGAAAGGAAGAATTCCTTGCTAACAAAAGTTTCAAAGATGTATCCGTTTAGAAGTGAGAATGTGAAACATCTGGAGTTGGCTCCTCTCATTGACGCAGCCCTAATGAGATTGGTGAGGCACATCACACTCCCACTGGAGGATATCCTTTATGGGTGGCCTGAAGAGGAAAATCGATAACGACCTCAAGCGGATCTACATTACAGCAGGTATGACCTGCAAACCAGCTTTGGCTCTCGCAGCCCTATCTAAAGCGATGGAGGCCTGGATGCTATTCAACATCTACATCCACCCACTCCTCAAAATGATCAAAAAATTAGACCTCTGCTTCCACTTATACGCTGACGATACCCAAATCTACTTTCGCATCACCGGACAAAAAGACCACCATCATCAACTAGAGCAATGTCTCACTTTGATAGACGACTGGATGACCATCAGTTCCCTCAAACTCAACGGGTCAAAAACAGAACTTCTCCTCCTAAACGCTAACCAAAATCCCAAAACCAAGTCTCCATGGATACCTCCCACCATCTTTGGACAGACCATCTCCCCGAGCACCAAAGCCAAGAGCCTTGGAGTTATCTTTGACTCAGAAATGACAATGGATGCACAAATAGGATCAGTAGTCAGTGGATGTCACCATCTCCTCCGCCTGCTACGCAGACTCATTCCCTTTATCCCAGAAAAGGACAAAGCAGCAGTAGTTGGAACAATCATCAATTCCCGTCTTGACTACGCAAACTCACTCTACATAGGCTTACCCCAATATCAGCTTGCGCGCCTACAGGCCATTCAAAACGCGGCGGCAAGACTGCTAACAGGAAAAAAACCCTGGGAGTCCATCTCCCCATCCCTGAGGAGCCTACATTGGCTAACCGTAAAGAATCGGTTCACATTCAAGACCCTCTGCCTCACCCACAAATGCATACAAGGAAACGCCCCTCAATACCTCCGAGAGAAAATAAAACACTACGCAACCAATCGCAATCTGCGATCAACCAACCAAAACCTCCTCCTCGTTCCCAAATACCGCTACAAAGCAAGGGGAGAACGCAGATTCGCAGTCCAGGGACCTCGGCTATGGAATAGTCTTCCAACTCACATCAGCATGGAAGAAAACCATCTGGCCTTTAGGAAAAAACTAAAAACCTTCCTCTTCTAACAAGCTGCTCAGACACAAAACGCATTAGCGCCTTGAGGCAATTCAGTTCGCATTTGCAGCGCTTTGCAAATCATTCATTCATTCATTCATTCATGGATGACGTAGATGCATCCCCGAGGAGCATCTCCGAAGAAATGGCCAGGAGTTCCCCTATACATGAACTAAGGTTGGCCACGGCTTTTCTGGGGGAAGCTTCCCTTGACATAATTCGCCTGGTGGCTCAGATCATGCTGCCTTGTGGCTGCGCCCGTGGGTAGCTTACTCTGCCTCCAAGCAGGCATGGTGCAGGATTCCCTTTGAGGGTTCGTCTCTCTTTGGGAACAAATTGGACAGTGCCATCACCCGTGCCACAGGGGGCAAGTCGGGATTCCTTCCCCAGAATCTTCGCCTGCTAAACCAGAAAAGAACACAGTCCAGGAAAGGATCGGATTGTGCGAGGGATGCTCGCTGTTATAGACATGGCCATGAGTTCAGGAAGACTTGGAAGAAAAACCAGCCTTCAGGCCATAAGTTTTCAAAGGGAGCACCTTCCAGGGGACAAGAAGCCTCTAAGTCTTTTTGATATTGCGCCTGCCCAGACAGAGCGAGTCGGGGCTCTCTTACTTCGCTTTCAGCACGTCTGGGCAGCCTCGATCAAAAGGGTTTCCTCAGGCAATGCCTGGACATTCAGCAGTCCACCCACTCTCCGATTCGTACCCACATCCTTGCCTCACTCGGAAGAGAAAAAGCAAATCCTCCTGTCCTACACAGACTCTCTAGTGGCTCAGGGCGCTGCAACACCAGTTCCAATCGATGAAAGGTTTCAAGGGCTCTTCTCGCCCCTCTTCATGGTTCTGAAGAAGAACAGCTCCTGGAGACCCACTTATAGATCTGACCCACTTGAATTCTTTCATCAAGAAAGAGAAATTCAAAACGGAGACACTACTCACAATCCGTCAGGCAATCCAGCCAGGCGATTGGATCACGTCCATAGATCTGAAGGACGCCTACTTTAATGTCCCAATAGCAGAAGAGTTCCAGAAATTCCTTTGTTTTGCTGTAGATCAAGTCCACCTGCAATGCACCTGTCTCCTCTTTGGGCTTACGGCATCGCCTCATGTGTTTTCTTGTTGGCTGTCGTGGCACTGATCAGGACCAGAGGTATCCATCTGTATCTGGATGACCTGCTGTCCACAGATCCCAGTTCATCTCCACTCTACTAGAGTTCGGCTGACTACTCAACCTGGAAAAGAGCCACCTAGAACCTACACAGTCCCTGATATTTCTCGGGGCTCAATTCAATACGCTCCGGAGCACCATCTCCTTGCCCCTTGAAAAAATTCCAGTAATTCGGGACAGAGTTTGGCTTGCAATGTCCTCCTCTTATCTCCGGGCCTCACAGTGCCTGAAAATCATTGGAACCATGGTAGCAACAACACCTATGGTAAAGTGGGCACAATGGAAAATGCGGCCCTTCCAGAAGGGCTATCTCCAGCAGTGAAACCCAGGGCTCCAGGATCATTCCATCCGAATAACCTCATCCATGTGGGAGAGCCTTCCTAGGTGGTTGCCTCACCTAGGTGAACCTCCTCAACTGTCACTCCATCGCACCTATGTTTTGGAACACCATCTCAACAGATGCCAGCAACAGGGGCTGGGGAGCTCTCTGCCTGACAGAGGTAGCCCAAGGCATATGGAGCTTTCCTTCTCACAAGATAGTCTAGTCTCCGATGTTCTGGAACTCCAGGCAGCGTTCTGTGCTTTACAGGTCTTTCACCACTTAACAGCGGGAGCCTCAGTCCTCCTAAGACTGGACAACACAACGGCAGTCTCATACATCAAGAGACAGGGAGATACTCGCAGTCTCTCCCTGTTGAAGGAGGTAGCGCCTTTCATGACCTGGGCCCAGATGAACATGGGCAACCTAATAACTGTCTATCTTCCCAGAGTCCAGAACGTGCAGGCAGATTTTCTGTCGAGAGTTTCTCTAGACAACAATGAGTGGGCTCTCCACCCTGAAGTCTTCAAGTGGGTCCTGTTCCTGGGAGTCATTCTGGAAGTAGACTTTTTCGCCTCCCCGTGCAACTTCAGACTAGAGAGATACTACACAAGGTCACAAGATACTACACAGGGCCTATGCCTTTCCCCCGGTTCTTGTCATTCTCCAGTTTCTGTCGAGGCTCAGGATGCAAGAAGCAGAGATGGTGGCAATAAACCCGTACTGGCCAAACAGGCCATGGTTTCCCCTGCTGATGCAACTCAGCTTCCGGGACCCAGTTCCTCTGCCCTCCAGACCAGATCTCCTGTCGCAAGGGGCAACTCTACATCCCTGCCCGGCCCATCTGCACCCGATGGTTTGGTTTTTGAGAGGGGAAGGCTGGAGGCCCTAGGCTGTCCAAGCAGGACCATCTCCACGTTATGGAATGCCAGAAGATCAGGCACCAACAGAGTCTACCAGAGGGTTTGGAAAAAAAATTGCAGACTACACCTCCTCCACTGCGGGGTCTTGCAATAATCCAAAAATTCATGATATCCTGGGCTTCCTACAATCAGGCTTGGATCTCTCCTTGTCATTCAGCTTGTTATGGGTTCAAGTCTCTGAAATTTCTGCCTTCACGGGCTTATCCTGGGCTAGACACCCTCTTCACCTTTCTCCTTGGCAGCAGGAGTTCCCTCCCAGTGTCTGGATTAGGCTAAATTATGGAACACGGCCTCTGGCCCGGAACAAAGATTTATGGGAGAAGGGTCCTATGAGGTATTAGAGGGCGGGATTAACCCACACGTAGGCTGCCATGGAGTCCATCAGGAAAGGAAAATTGCGGTAAGTATTTGATAGAAAACTTTCAGTTTTCGCCCCTTTTTTTTTATAAGTGATTACATTACCTCTGTTCTCAGCTGCATAAGAGTCTGATCATTGGTGGAGAGCATATTGAGTTCCAAGCATAGCTAGAGAACTGACCATGGTGTGCTCTCCTGTTTAGTGTGGTCAGTTGTTAATAGGAAAGCAAGGGGACTAGCAGGGACACCAGAGATTTCACACAAAGGAAGCAATACAAAGAGAACAGGATATTTTCTCATACATGGTACAGCAGGCACATACAGTGTCTTCAAAAAGTATTCATACCCCTTGAAATTCTCCACATTTTGTCACAAACAAAAATGTAAATGTATTTTATTGGGATTTTCTGTGATAGGCCAACACAAAGTGGCACTAATTGTGAAATGGGAGGAAAATTATAAATGTTTTTCAATTTTTCTTACAAATAAATATGTGAAAAGTATGGTGTGCATTTGTATTCAGCCCCCCTGAGTCAATACTTTCTAGAACCACCTTTCGCTGCAATCACAGCTGCAAGTCTTTTTGGGGATGTCTCTACCATTTTTGCACATCTAGAGTGAAATTTTTGCCCATTCTTCTATGCAAAATAGCTCAAGCTCTGTCAGATTGGATGACGAGTGTCTGTGAACAGCAATTTTCAAGTCTTGCCACAGATTCTCAATTGGATTTAGGTCTGAATTTTGACTGGGCCATTTTAACACATGATAATGCTTTGATCTATATCATTCCATTGTAGCTCTGGCTGTATGTTTAGAGTCATTGTCCTGCTGGAAGGTGAACCTCCGCTCCAGTCTCAAGTCTTTTGCAGACTCTAACAGGTTTTCTTCTAAAATTGCCAAAAATCTAAAATGATCAACTCTGACCAGCTTCCCTGTCCCTGCTGAAGAAAAGCATCCCCACAACATGATGCTGCCACCACCATATTTCACAGAGGGGATGGTGTGTACAGGACGATGTGCAGTGTTCGTTTTCCGCCACACGTAGCGTTTTGCTTTTATGCATAAAGGTCAGAAAGTTAAGTGCTGTGTCCCCCACATGGCTTCTCACAAACTGCCAACGGGACTTCTTATGGCTTTCTTTTAACAATGGCTTTCTTCTTGCCACTCTTCCATAAAGGCCAACTTTGTGGAGTGCATGACTAATAGTTATCCTGTGGACCGATTCTCTCACCTAAGCTGTAGATCTCTGCCGCTCCTCCAGAGTTACTATGGGCCTCTTGGCTGCTTTCTGATTATGTTCTCCTTGCCTGGCCTGTCAGTCATGTCTTGGTAGGTCTCCAGTTGTGCCATACGTTTTCCATTTTTGGATGATGGATTGAACAGTGCTGCGTGAGATGTTCAAAGCTTAGGATATTTTATTATAACCTAACCCTACTTTAAACTTCTCCACAACTTTATCATTGACCTGTCTGGTGTGTTCCTTGGTCTTCATGATGCTGTTTGTTCACTAAGGTTCTCTAAAAGACTTCTGAGGGCTTCACAGAACAGCTGTATTTATACTGAGATTATATTACACACAGGCGGACTCCATTTACTAATTAGGTGACTTCTGAAGGCAATTGGTTCCATTAGATTTTAGTCAGGGGGATCAGAGTAAAGGGGCTGAATACAAATGCACACTTTTCAGATATTTATTTGTTAAAAAATTTTGAAAACCATTTATAATTTTCCTTCCACTTCACAATTATGTGCCACTTTGTGTTGGTGTATCACATAAAATCCCAAATATAATACATTTACATTTACCAAAAGTTGTAAAATGACAAAATGTGGAAAATTTCAAGGGGTTAGACTACTTTTTCAGGTCACTGTATCAGGAATATGAAGTGTTGAGGTAACAAACTCTTTAAGTAAAAAATTCACTTTCTTACATATGTCTGGGTATTCTTTGCAAAATTTAATTCACCCTCACTTTATTAACTAGATTAAGCAAAGTAAAAATGTTGCTTTGCCAAGTGAACATGCTCCAGTTCTTCAGTAAATCAACCCTTAAGAACTGCAAGATCTGACTGGTAAAACATCTGATTGGCAGGTATTCCAAGTTAGGGGTGCTGATTTAAATGGGTCTCATAGCTTTTAACACTCGGGAAACCTCTTTGTGTTTTTGTCAATTTATTTTAAAGTTTTATGCAAAGTTAGTAAGTTTTAAACTGACTTGTTTATCTTATTATTTCTCTACAATCTTACAAATATATATTGAATACACCCATGAGTAGGGATGGGCCAAACACCCGCCGGTTCGGTTCGCACCAGAGCATACAAACAGGCAAAAAATTTGTGTGAACATGCAAACTCTATTAAAGTCTATGGAACACAAACATGAAAAATCAAAAGTGCTAATTTTAAACGCTTATATGCAAGTTATTGCCATAAAAAGTGTATGGGGAGCCGGGTACTGCCCCAGGGGATATGTATCAATGCAAAAAAATAAACTTTTTTTCAGGAGCAGTGATTTTAATAATGCTTAAAGTGAAACAATAAAAATGAAATATTCCTTTAAATATCGTGCCTGGGGGTCCCCTTAGTCTGCCTGTAAAGTGGCGCATCTTTGTAATGTGTACAACAGGGCCGCAGCAAAATTACATTTCTAAAGGAAAAAATTTAATATAAAATTGCTTGCTGCTGTAATGTATTGCAATATAGATAAAAATCAAGGAAAAAAATCGGGCCTGGTATGGATTTTAAGGGGAACTCCATGCCAAAATGTAAAAAAAAAAATTGGTGTGGGGTCCCCCCCAAAATCCATACCAGACCTTTATCTGAGCAAGCAGCCTGACAGGCCAGGAAAGGGGGGGATGAGCGAGCCCCCCCCCCTCCTGAACCATACCAGGCCACATGAGAATTCCTTTATTAAAAAAGAAAAGAAAAGTGTCCCACGATGTACATCCATTGTCAGTCACGCCACCTGACGGACCTGAAAAATAGAAAAAAAAAAACAAAAATACTCCGCCTCCATGGGAGGGCTTCTGCCGACTGCTGTCTTTTCGCTGTGACAGCTGTTATATAGGATAGGCATAGGCGGAGCATCCCGCTGACATAACTGGGTGAATCCACCCCCCTCTGACGGCACATGACATCAGAAGGGGAGGAGCCACTCGGTCACATCACCGGGTGGCCCTTGCTTATATAAAAGCTGTCACAGTCAAGAGACATAAGTCGGCGGGATGCCTCCCATCGAGGCGGAGCTTTTTTTTTTTTTCTATTTTTTGGGTCTGTCGGGCAGCGTGATTGAAGATGGATGGACATCGGACACTGTACTGTATATATAGTCTACACTACACTGACTACACTGTGTGTGTGTGTGTGTGTGTATATATATATATATATATATATACACACTAAACTGCCTGCACGCCACTAACTAACCTGCGGTCTCTCAATCTCCTCCGCATTATTATAACACTATATACGGCCGCCATGTAAGCAGGCCTTATATAGTGCGGGGCATGGACTTAGCCCCCTGAGCCATGATTGGCTAAAGGCACCCTGCCTTTGGCCAATTATGGCTCTCGCAGCAGATCTTGCAGTGCAATATGGGGCGTTCTGCAGCGCTCGAACTTGCCACAAGTTGAATTTACAGTTGACTCAAACATTGGGCCCATCCCTACCCATGATACAGGAATCATGTATTTTTTAAGAGAGAGCACAGCAAAAGCTGTTTGCCTTTAGCTTTTGCCTGTTTCTCTACGATTTAATCTCCTTATAGCCCTATCTGATCAGAGCAGGCAGGAGGGAAGAGAAGTCAGTTGCGTGTGCAAATTGTAGCTTTAATATTCAAGAGGAGTCAAGTTTATGCTAGTTGGAAATGTTAATATGATATGCATATTCATATACATTTTAACCTATCTAAACAAAGAAATCAAAAATATTTTTTAGAAGCATTTTAAATCCTGAACATAGCATTTCTTTTATTTATACATTGTAGTCAACCTATGAAAAGTTATGATGGCCCTGTTTGTTAGAACTTCAAAGACAGTCTAATGCCGCGTACACACGGCCGTACTTCCTGACAGAAAAAGTCTGATGAGAGCTTTTGGTCGGACATTCCGACCGTGGGTATGCCCCATCTGACTTTTTCTTTCGGCATTTCCGACAGACTCAGGTATAGAACATTTTCTAAATTTTTCAGTCGGAAATGCAGACGGAGTTTAGCTAGTTGGCAAGTCCGCTCGTGTGTACGCGGCATAATAGGTAATAGGGAGTGGACCTTACAATTACATTGGAGGTTCTTCCACCAAAACCACATTTCATTTATTTGAAAGCATATTTTGTATGTGATCACTGCATATTTATCAGCTAATTTTCTATTTTTTCTGAATATGTTGGTGCTTCAACAAAAAAAGGCAAGCATAAAATATATAAAATGTATTTAACCAATCTATTTATTATATTCAAACTGAATTTTTATTTTATTTTAAATCATATAAATGTTACATGTGAATGTTTCATACTTATCTCTTTCCACTTTCAGCCAGTAGGTGATCCAAGTAAGGACCAAAGGCTTCTACATATCATTATATATATCTATATGTGTGTATTAATAATATATATGTAATAATTCATAATAATTTAAACAAATAATGAAATCAGTAGCTTATGATGGTTTTTTAAAAAAATTACTATTGTTTGTGTTTTAGGTGATTCTCCCGCGAGCTCTGATGATTTCTATTCCACTAGTAACATGCATCTATCTCCTGGTCAATGTCAGCTATTTTGCAGTGATGACTCCACAGGAATTTCTATCTTCAGACGCCGTGGCCATCAGCTGGGGGTCAGTTTATTGATTATATTAATAATTATAAAATGCTATTCGTTTGGGACTAAAGCTAGCCTATGCATATCACTCATGCTTCCAAATTGCTCCCCTATTTTTCCATCGATTGGTTTCATATTTTAAGCATTTTATCAATAAAACTCCCTCACCCTTATATAGAGATGAGTGGATTTATTTCCTCAGAAACAACATTCGACCCAGACTGAGATGACTCATAGGAAGCAAACTTCACCATGCCTCTTTTTGATCAACCAGGTAAACTATCTGCTCAACTAGTGCAGTAGTAAATTAGTATTTTGGACTCTGATTTCATTTATCCTGGGAGCCCCTGTTGCATCCTGGAGCTTGGTCAGCCTGGAGAACCTGGTCAGCTAGTGAGTGGGATCCAATAGGGTTCCTTCTTTTATTGACTTACAGGGAGCAAGACATTATTGGAGAACCTGTACGCTGCATTTATACTAAAAACGAAGTGCCTTATGGGCTCGTTCACACGGACGCATTGGGACATATAGCATAAAATGTGCAAATATTTTGGCACCCGGGAGCCACAGGTATTGCATATGTAGCCAGGTATTGGCACATGGGTGCCTATTATGGAAAAAGAGAAATTAACTTTGCAGATTACCATGTTTAGTTATTCTCTATTGCCAGTTCCTGAGAGCCCAGCCTTGACAGTTTGGTATAGAATTACTCTGTATAAACTATGTAAATATGCAAGAATAAATTTGTAGTCCATACAGTAGATGCTGTATTTGGCTCTTGAACTTATATTTTTTAATCTGGATGACAGCCTTAATGATTTATCAATGCTCATCATGTGAGATGATGTTAGAAGCTCACTTTAGGAGAGCTGTTTTCTTTTTGTTTTTTTTTTACCTTAGGCACATATGTTGCTCAGTTAACAAAAGAAGATGCACTTTGCAATAAAAATTTTCTGGAAGCTTAGTGAACATGGTGAAACTTCACTTTGTATAGAACACCCTATCACATGCAAAGAAAAAAAAACACCATTTTGCTTGCACGTGATTGGATCATGGAAGTCAGCAGTGCTTTACCCCATTCATTAAGCTCTGTGGATAATTCCCCTGCAAAGTGCAACTTTCCTTGTAAAATGAACAGTCTGTCTTTATTATGTGCAGGACAAATTGCCCTCAAAGAGGTGGCACAGTATCTTGTATATTTTGCCTGCCTCCTGCCATCAGTGCCTTTAGAAATTTATCTCCTTTCTCAGTTATTTTACATATCGTCATTTTTATTGCAGACTGAAGGTTCTGGGAAGCTGGACTTGGATATTATCTCTAGGTGCGGCACTTTCTACTTTCGGCTCAGCAAATGGAGTCTTCTTTAGCGGAGGACGTGTGTGCTATGTTGCAGCCAGAGAGGGTCACTTGGTAGGCATTCTTTTTAAGTCGTTATAAAATGGTACTCAAGACATTATAAAATCTTAGATCAAGATAGCTTTGTGACAACATCCTGATTTTTATACAAGAAAAACTAACTAACTAAGTGGGACTTTAAATGAGGACATTTCTAAAATGTACCTCCATCCCCAAAATGCATATAAAAGAAGAACACAGAAAGGTAGGGGGGTTTTGTGGGACTTTAAATGAGACAGGCCTGGGAAGGTAACACAACATGGTAATAATGAGAATATCTGTTGATTGCACCATAAATGCGACCACATCGTGTTGCATAGTAATAATTACATAAACGGTAAGTTATAATAAATCCAGGAGATATTCTCATTATTACCATGTTGTGTTACCTTCCCAGGCCTGTCTCATTTAAAGTCCCACAAAACCCCCCTACCTTTCTGTGTTCTTCTTTTATATCCTGATTTTTATGTTGCCAAACCCATTGTTGCACCGTGTTTTCTCAATGACAATGGGTAATTATGTATCTATAATCTCATGTCAGTCTAAATCTGGCTATAGATATAGAACAGTCCAACATGCAAGTGTGTTCTCACAATGTCTTGAGCTTTAAACAGGAATACATGGGTTCTGCAAGTGGTCCTCCTGTTTAGCTTTGAAGAAGGGAGTGAGAGGCGTCATTCAGCATGCTGTAGAACGTCCTGGTTTATTGCATTAAACATGAAAAATACTAAAACACCACAGCGTGGCGACATGTGTGGTAGGTATGTACAATATACAGATGAAAGAATACATTTCCTTTTAAAAAAGTGATAAAGTACAGTACCCAAAATCAGCAGCCTTGTGCATGTCATATTCAGCTGTTGTAATCTACTACAGCATGGTGGTGTGTATTATTAGCTGACACTTTTCATTAGGTGTGCCCTCTTCCTTAGTCGGGCCTGTGACATTGTTCCCTCCAGTACCTGTTTAATGCTTGGAGTAAGAAACATGTCACTTACACTGAGGAAGTGGGGATGCCCACTGAAACGCATCGGCTAATGATGTCAACACCATAGCGGTGGTCACTATGTATTGGAGTACAACAGTGAAATATGTATTGATACCTCCACTCTGTGTAAAGAACAAAAATGCATGATGGAAAGAGAATAGTCCAGCATGATTGCACAGTGCCCCAACAGAACATAACTGCTGCTACATGCTGCTAGAAAAGCTTACGACAGGGAACCATTTGTTCATCAGTTTGGTAATCACAAGCAATTGTATTAGCATGACTGATTTACTAAAAAAAATTGTCCATGTTTGTTATGATTAGAACTGAAAAATATATTTTTAAAAGATTAAAAAATAATTGTACTTTTTTTCATGTTTTCGTAGACAGCCAGTAGATGTAGCGCACGCATCATTTTCTAGACTCTCCATAAAGCTGACCATAGATGGTTTGAATCTTGGCTGATTCGGCGAGACCGGCCAAGATTCAAACCATGTATGGGCAGGCTGATAGTACCCAAGTTGATAGATCTCAAACTATCACCTATACAGATCACTCTAGATAAACAGCGTGCTAAAGTGCATAATCAAATGCACAAGAAAAATGTCAGTCCATGCTATAAACACAAACATTGATAATAATGATAAATACACAGTAACAATGTGATAACAGACACAAGTAAAATCACCCAAGTGAAAATAAACATAAAAATGAGAAAAAAGAAAAAAATGTAGTATAACACAAGTCCATAGAACTGAATGCCACAGTATGCCACAGTGCAATTAAAAGTCCTCCAAATATGAGAGTTCTTCACACCACACCACTTGTGAGCCAGTCGCCTCTTCCCCATAAGAATTGAACTCACCAATCTAATTGCCTCACATGCTCATGTTTGGCAATAATGCAGTTTAACCACACCGGGTTAATAAATCCAATATAGCCATATCCACCTCTTCAGATATGGATCAGCTCACCTATGTATGGGAAGAAAGAGGAGAGCTCCACTAGTGCAGTATGTCTCAAATGTGGTTTATTAAAAAAAAACTTCAATCATTGCACTTACATTATTCCAATTAAAAACAAGCATGAATTGCATTTGTCCAAAGCGTAATAGTGGTCAGACCTAATGCCCACAGGCAATGTCTCACCCGACTGGAGAAGAGGTGGATATCGCTATATTGCATTTATTATATTTATTGCCAAACATGAAAATTAGATAAGTGGTGTTGTGAAGAACTCTACCTATTTGGAGGACTTTTAATTGCACTGTGGCATACTTCGGCATTCAGTTGTATGGACTTGTGTTATACTAAATTTTTTCATTTTTTCATTTTTATGTTTATTATCACTTGTGTGATTTCACTTAATCACTTTATGCTTGCGTCTGTTATCACATTGTTATGCCCCATACACATGGTCGGATTTTCCGACACAAAATGTTCGATGGGAGCTTGTTGTCAGAAATTCCGACCGTGTGTAGGCTCCATAGGACATTTTCCATCAGCATTTCCGACAGACAAAATATGAGATCCGGATCTCAAATTTTCCGACAACAAAATCCGTTGTCAGAATTTACGATCGTGTGTACACAATTCTGACGCACAAAGTTCCAAGCATGCTCGAAATCAAGCAAAAGAGCCGCACTGGCTATTGAACTTCATTTTTCTCGGCTCGTCGTATGTGTTGTACGTCACCGCATTCTTGACGTTCGGAATTTCCGACAAGATTTGTGTGACCGTGTGTATGCAAGACAAGTTTGAGCCAACATCTGTTGGAAAAAATCCATGGATTCTGTTGTCGGAATGTCCGATCGTGTAGTTTTTCCGCATTTCATTTTTTACATATTTATATATTTTTTTTTCTGTGGCGCATTGGTGTTTTATGCATATTTTAGATCACTTATCCATAGAACCTACACATTAATAGATTAATCAACTTGAGTACAACCAGCATGATGGATTTTTTTTCATTTTTTTTCCCAAGAAATTTTTATTAAAGTTTGCATGTTAACAGAAATCATAAGAAAGGTTACAAAGAACAATAGGTAAGATACAGTAACCGTCATCTGGGTGTCTTTCTTAAATGATGGTTATACCTAAACCTTTGTATCTAGACATATCCATTCCCATGCAGGGGTATTTTGTTTTTTATGGAAGGATTCGTGGTGTAATCTGAACATCTACGTTGTGGGGGGTTGGGGTGGTTGTGTGTATGGGGCTCTGAATGAGAAGTAGGGGTAAACCGAAACAAGCCACCTCGTGACCCATTCACCCCTAAAGGGATCTGACTGTGAGTGGGTGGGGGCCATAAGCACCGGCGTAAGTTTTTTAGTCAGATTTGGTTTACTGCGAGGCGTAAATGAGCCCTATCGTAACTGTGACATATGAGGATCTGTCTATACCTCTGGTGGCCTTTCTTCCTCATGGGTGAACTAGTAAGGCCTTACTTTGGGGGTCTGATAAGAATATCAGGTCGCCTAAGTGGTGATGGATGAATTAGTTGGGGGGGGGGGGGAAGGGAGGGTGGGGTTGGGGTGACGGAGATCCTTAGTGTCCTTGAGAAGTCTATAATTGTTCTCCCCTAATTGGGTAGTGATGTATTAGTTTGTAGATTGCTAGCCTCCGTGGCTTCCCTAAAGTGTAACCAGCATGCCCAGGTTTTCCTATACTTTGTCGGATTTTCTTTAGCTTGGTGGATAATGTATTCCATTTCAGCAGTTTTCTCTATGCGGTGGAACCATTCAGAAATTGTAGGGGGAGTAGTGCACCTCCAGTGTACTGGTACACATTGATTGGCAGCATTAATGAGGTGTGAGGTGAGGGATTTTTTGTACGCTGAAAGAGGTATGGAAGTGTGATGGAGTAGGTATTGTGCTGGGGTGAAATCTGGGGTGTATGACGTGATTTGAACAATCATGCGGTGGATTTCCATCCAGAGTGGTTGTATGAGCGGGCAATCGCACCATATGTGCAGTAAGGAGCCTAATGCCGCGTACACACGACCGGATTTTCCGGCAGAAAAGGTCCGATGGAATCATTCCATCGGATATTCCAATCGTGTGGGCTTCATCTGACTTTTTCTTTCTAAAATTCTGACGGACCTAGAAATGGAACATGTTCTAAATCTTTCCGACGGAATCAATTCCTATCGGGAAAACTGTTCATCTGCATGCTATTCCGACGGACCAAAAACGATGCAAGGGCAGCTATTGGCTACTGGCTATTGAACTTCATTTTTCTAGTCCCGTTGTACGTCATCGCATTCTAAACGATCAGACTTTGGTGTGATCGTGTGTGGGCAAGTCCGTTTCAGCGGAACTCCGTCTGAACGCAGTCGGAAAAACCGTCAGAGTTTATTCTGACGGAAAAAACGTGTGTGTACGCGGCATAAGGCTGAGTTGTATCTCCAGCACAGTGGAGAGATGCCGGGGTGGAATTTGTGGATCTTGTCAGGTGTCCTGTACCATCTGGAGTAGATAATATATCTACTTTCTTGAGTAGAGATATTGATGGATCCTTTGTGTATATGGTTGTATATGTGCTCCCATTTGTCTTTGGGTATATCCATGGCTAGTTCAGTCTCCCATTGTCGGTTGATTTTATAATCTTTTGGGTTGCATCCTATGAACAGGAGTGTATAAAAAGCCGAGATCAAATGCCTTTGAGGTTCTGCGCTATTACAGAGTGCTTCAAAGGGGGTATAGTCCCGGTGCCAGTGGGTGTTGTGGAAAAAGTGTCTAATTTGTAAGAATTTAAAAAAGGGGATGTTTTGTTCTGGGAATTTAGAGGAAATTGCCGGGTATGAGAGGAGTTTGCCATTTTGAAAAAATTGTTGCGCTCTAATTGGGGGTTCGTGGGAAGGATCACATGTGTGAGGAGAGACCTGAAGGGAAGTCGGGGGTTCTGGTCTAAAGGAGTCATGGGCCCGGGCGAAGGAATCAGTTGAAGGTTTTTTCAAGCAGATCTAAAGTTCAGCATCGTTGGACCTATTAACAGGTTTGTGGTGTATTCTTTAGGGGTGGATTTGTGGTCGATCCAGGGAAGGTGAGAGACCGGTACCTGTGCAAAGGAGTTTTCAATTTGGATCCAATCCTTGCTATACTTGTGTACGTGCCAATCGATAATTCTGGTAAGGTGGCATGCCCAATGTTATTTGTAGATATCCGGGAGGCCTAACGCCCCTTTCAGTTTGGGAAGTATCAGTCTATCCCACCTCAGTCTGGGGGTATTGGAGGACCACATGAGGTTTCTGCACATTCTTTTGTAAGATGTGAAGGAAGAAGGGGGAAGTTTGATGGGGATGGCCTGAAAAAGATAGAGGAGTCTGGGCAGAACATTCATTTTTAAGATGGTTGTTCTACAGAACCAAGAAAAAGGACCTGTATGCCATTTGTGAAGGTCTCCCTGGATGATCTGGAGAATGGGTATAAAGTTCCGTGCGTAAAGTTTGGTTAATTTGGTGGGGATTTGGGTACCCGGGTATGTGATCGCATGTGGTTCCCAACCAAAGAGGAAATTACATTGGCATTGTGATACCGTCGTTGTCGGGAAAGTTATGTTCAGGGCTTTGGATTTAGTGAAGTTGATTTGGAGATTGGAAATTGTTTTAAAAAGAGTGAAGTCTTTAAGGAGGTTGGGAATGGTGGTTATGGGGTCTGAAAGGAATAGCAGGCTATCGTCCACATAAGCTGCAATTTTATATTGTTTGTGGTGGATATTAATGCCTTTGATGTCTGGGTTGTCTCTCAGTTTGCAAAGAAAGGGTTCCATGGTAAGGACGAAAATAAGGAGGGATAGGGGACACCCCTGACGTGTGCCGTTTGAAAGGGAGAAGGCGTCCGACAGGCGGCCGTTGACTCTGATTCTGGCTGTGGGAGACAAATATAGTGCAAGTATCATTTGAAGTAGGTGATTTGGAAATCCCATCGCCTGTAGTGTTGCATGAAATCAATCTGGGGAGTATACGGTTTGCCAGGACTTTGGCATAGAGCTTCACATCTACGTTAAGAAGTGATATGGGACGGTAGTTAGATACCATTGTGGCGTCTTTGCCTGGTTTTGGAATAAGCATTATGTGGGCCTCTAGGATGTCCTTGTTGGCGATCGGGGAAGAGGGTAGATTATTGAATCCCTTGACAAAATGGGGGATGGAAGTATCGGTAAAGGATTTATAATAGCTTACAGTTAGGCCACCGGGGCCTCTATTGAGATCGGGTGGTCTAAGTCTGTCGATTGTTTCCTGGTGAGTGGAGACGGGCTATATCGTAATAGTATGAGTATATATAGTGTAGCGCTAGTATTAGATCACAAAAGAGTTTAAAATCGCAAAAAACAAATATATCCAACTTATTCAAAAATAGTACCAAGAAGGATTTCAATAGATATCTGTTTGCCTAAAGAAATCTGAAGACCAATAAAGAGTCAAAATCAGGTGGTAGTGTCTGTATACCCCATAGATGAATTGAAAGAGGCAATACACAATAAAAGGGTCAGGAAAAATAAATACATCCAACCATTTTGTTCGTAGCACCATATGTTCAAAGTAATACTGGAGAGGATTTCAGTAGGTATCTGTTTGTATAGAAGCTGAAAATGCAATAGAAAGTCCCAAATAGGTAGTGATATCTATACGCCACATAGATAGGTTGAAAGGAGGTGGTATACAATGATAAAGTCCCCCATGTGGAAGCAATGCAGGCTTACCGGAACCGTTGGACTCACAGAGACGTATATCCCCTGAGTCAGAAAGGCTTGTGTTACCACCGGGCAGTAAGGTGAAGTATCCCGATGGACCAATATGGAATCCGGATGTTGTTTCCAAGGCTCCCAACAAAATTCTTTCTTGTATAACCAAATTTGTAGTGGCTCATAGAAAGTAAAAAAGGGGCCACATAGTATAATACCGTTTTTGTAAGGTAAAATTTATTATGATAAAAAACTTACATGTTCCATAATAAAAAGCGCTTAAAGTAAAACTGATGGCAGGCAGTGGAGTCTCCCGACGCGTTTCGTCTCATTAGACTTCATCTGGGGTACCTTGCCACTGCTGCCATACTCACTTATATATCTACCAAGACCCCCTTTGATGAGAATCCGGCATGTGCCACTTGTTTGCTTGCACTTCCGGGTAATGCCAAAATGGCGGCCCCGCGTGCGTTCCAGGCCTCTTTCTCATGGCTTCTATGCGTTCCAACCTTCCCTTGTGGAAAGAATGAAGAATAGATATGCCCATTTATTACAAGGTTTCCGAATCTTATAAAAACTAGATACCAGTGATGGTGTATAAAAGTAAAAATGATGATGTGAATTGAAGAAAAGACATCCGGATCTCCCGCAGGAAGCGAGTAGAACCGGATGACCGCTCCTCGTGACGTGTGTAGACTCAGCTTCCGTCCAAGTGGAACGCAAGCTAGGCGGCCGTCCGCCGCATGCGTCTCAGTGCAGCGGAAGGCATGGCGCGATGTCATTACCAGCGGTCTACTCTACCGACACAGATGACTATACACTGCATGTCTTATGTGTATTTCTGTATATGTTACTATCTGATGTATATTCTTATTTTTTCGTCACGAGGAGCGGTCATCCGGTTCTACTCGCTTCCTGCGGGAGATCCGGATGTCTTTTCTTCAATTCACATCATCATTTTTACTTTTATACACCATCACTGGTATCTAGTTTTTATAAGATTCGGAAACCTTGTAATAAATGGGCATATCTATTCTTCATTCTTTCCACAAGGGAAGGTTGGAACGCATAGAATCCATGAGAAAGAGGCCTGGAACGCACGCGGGGCCGCCATTTTGGCGTTACCCGGAAGTGCAAGCAAACAAGTGGCACATGCCGGATTCTCATCAAAGGGGGTCTTGGTAGATATATAAGTGAGTATGGCAGCAGTGGCAAGGTACCCCAGATGAAGTCTAATGAGACGAAACGCGTCGGGAGACTCCACTGCCTGCCATCAGTTTTACTTTTAAGCGCTTTTTATTATGGAACATGTAAGTTTTTTATCATAATAAATTTTACCTTACAAAAACGGTATTATACTATGTGGCCCCTTTTTTACTTTCTATGAGCCACTACAAATTTGGTTATACAAGAAAGAATTTTGTTGGGAGCCTTGGAAACAACATCCGGATTCCATATTGGTCCATCGGGATACTTCACCTTACTGCCCGGTGGTAACACAAGCCTTTCTGACTCAGGGGATATACGTCTCTGTGAGTCCAACGGTTCCGGTAAGCCTGCATTGCTTCCACATGGGGGACTTTATCATTGTATACCACCTCCTTTCAACCTATCTATGTGGCGTATAGATATCACTACCTATTTGGGACTTTCTATTGCATTTTCAGCTTCTATACAAACAGATACCTACTGAAATCCTCTCCATTATTACTTTGAACATATGGTGCTACGAACAAAATGGTTGGATGTATTTATTTTTCCTGACCCTTTTATTGTGTATTGCCTCTTTCAATTCATCTATGGGGTATACAGACACTACCACCTGATTTTGACTCTTTATTGGTCTTCAGATTTCTTTAGGCAAACAGATATCTATTGAAATCCTTCTTGGTACTATTTTTGAATAAGTTGGATATATTTGTTTTTTGCGATTTTAAACTCTTTTGTGATCTAATACTAGCGCTACACTATATATACTCATACTGTTTACAAATTTCCTTATTTTGTGTGTGAGCTGCTTTAATAGAGTAAGCGCGGTGTTTTTGAGGAATTTTTTTCACTATATCGTAATAGGAAGTCATTAATAGTCTACGTTCCGTCTGGGGTTGGATCATTCAGGTGTGAAGTAGATATATTGTAGAACTTGGAGAAATATTGCAAAAATTGGTCGGCTATGTATTCTGAAGTGGTCATGGTATTACCCGAGGGGTCCTTGATATTATGAATAGTATATGCTGCTTTTTTAAGTTGGAGGGCTCTAGCCAAGAGTTTCCCAGATTTATTACCAAATTCATAGAATAATTTTTGGGTTAGGGCATATTTGCGTTTCAGTGTTTTGTGGAGCTCCTCCGGGAGTTCCTCCCTGCCTTTTAGGAGTTCATTGAAAGATGTAATGGCCAATGATAATTTGTGTGCTTGTTCAAGTGAACGTATGCGTGCGGACAGTTCTTCAGTACGGGCTTTTCTAATTTTGTTCCTTTTAGCAGCTAAGGAGATAAGTTCTCCCCTAATTACGCAATTATGCGCGGCCCAAATTGTAGCAGGTGAGGATTCCTCAGAAATGTTTTCTGGGAAATATTGGGATAGGCTTTTGGTAATTTTTTGAGTTGTCTCCAGGTCAGTCAAGAGGGAGTTATCTAAGCGCCAGATAGTGGATCTGGTGTGTGTCATCGGGAGTGTCAGTCTCCTGGTGATGGGGTTATGGTCAGAGAGCAGCATGGGGTCAATTGTAGCCTCAGTAAGAAAGGTTAAGTCATTCTGTGAGATTAAGAAGCGATCAATCCTGGAATACTTGTTGTGCGACGGGGAGAAGAAAGTGAAGTCTTTTACATTTGGATGCAACATGCGTCATGTAGAGTCAGGTCACTAAGTTGGGTTTTTATCGCGTGGAGGGCTCTGTAAGTCATGGATGACGAACCATTGGATGTGTCTTGGGAAGGGGTCAGGGCAACATTGAAAGGTTGTAAGTTGTTGTAGGGTTTTGCGAAAAAAGGATACTTGTGTGTTTGAGGCGTAAAGTTTTGCTATCGTGATAGGCCTTTTATGTATGTATGAAAATCTGCCCTGAACATATCTTTGGACTTATAATATTTGGATGGGGCAGTGCTTGGATATCAGGATAGAGACGCCTTTAGATTTAGCTTCCTCATTGGAGGCATGGTAAACTGTCGGAAAGTAATGGCTGTGAAGCTTGGGAATGCTGTCTGCTCTAAAGTGAATTTCCTCTATACGGGCTATGTGCACCTTGGTTTTATGGAGAGTGGAGAGTAGTTGTTTTCAGGGGTGTTAAGTCCATGGATATTTAGCGAGCATAACATGAACTGTATGGGGAGTTGTGTCGATAGCTGGCGTGTTGAGGGTGGGGCGATGTTATTTATGCTGCTGCTGTATTTAGAGTAGGAATAAATTGGGAGTTGTTATCTCTAGGGGTGTACAGTATCTAGTGGGATCGGTGAGGTACAGAGCGTAAACAATGTGTGCACTCCTATTGGTTTGCCTGCACTGTGTTACGCTGCTGTGTGGGGGTTGACGAGTACCAAACTATGAAGAGTTACCAGATGTATATGTTCGCCCTTCGCCACAGGGCGTTGGACTGAGAGGGCGGAGGTTAACCCCTCGGAGTACTTTGTAAAGCAGGGTGTAGCCTGTACGCGTTGGTTTGACATGGTGAGAGTCAGTGTGTGGGATTGAGGCCATGTCAAATAGAGATTATTTGTATGCCTAGTGCAGTAGTCTCCCTGTGGTATTTGCCCTTAAGATGGAGTTTCTACCGAAATTCACAGAAATTCACAGTAGAAAGTCCATGGTCTGGGTTGTGCAATATAACAATACAAAAGTCAGTAACCCAAAAACATAAACTAGGATAGTAAAAAAATGCAAGCCTAAAACCTTTGGGACTGCAAGAAACAAACTTTTTACCAATGTGAACATTATACAGATAAAGATACCAATCGATCTGTGCCAAGAAGGCTGAATACCTGCTTACAAAGTCATCAGTCTATAGTTCTTACAGCTTGTTTTCTTCTGCTCCATTATGAGCCCTTTATCCTTCATTTCATGGGGGGCACAGAGCGCCAAGAGTCTTTTGTATGGAGTGTTGCCCTGCCCCTATTTACCACACTCCAGCAGCCTTCGTGGGGAGGGTATTATCTACGTTGGTTGAGGAGGTCGGGAGGATGTTGCAGGTGAACGTGTTTCATCATCCCTTTAATAGGGGTTGTGTGATGCCCCACTGTCCATCCAGGCGTAGAGTTGTACTGACCTAAGGGGGCTGGGGCACGGTCTAACTTGACTGAATGGGAGCGGGGTAGTATATAACCAAGGTATTGTTGCTGAGCGGAGACCCATATCTAGTTTGTAATTTCCTCTGTCAAGTGTAAAAGCTCCTCAAATATGGGTGGTAGTGCAAGTAACACGACAGTTTGCGGTATAAAGGTAAAGTGTCTGGCGGGTGCCAGATAATGGCCTCTGCGTCATTGTGGTATTATATTTTCCTGGGATGGTTCCTTCCACTGTAAGAAGTGGTCTATCAATACGACTTGGTGGTCAGGGTAGAATGTTACACTTCGTAAGAGTGTATGGGACTCCACTGTTTGATGCAGGCTTCATGCTGTGAGGGGGTCTCCGCAAAACGGGGGGGGGGGTGTGAGTGCCATGCCAGGTCGTAAGTCCAGTAGTACACTGTGGGACAAATGAATTTTGGGGGAGCCACCCGCGTCTGCTACCATTCCGCCTTATGCATACAATGTCAGATCTATAATTAAGCTATACGATCATGTCTTTTAGGTCAGATGGCAACTTAATTCCCATATTGGAGGTAGGGCATGGGGGATTTCGGCTTATGACCACTGTATAAAGCCTTAGACAAGGCTCCATGAAAGCATACCATACCCTGTTGTCTAGATCTTCCATGTGGCGTTACATTTCCCTTAGTTGGGTGTGGGTGTCTACTCTTTTCGTGGCCCGGCGGAGTACTGTGTCGTGCTGTTCTGTCACTTTTTCTACCTCATGTACTCTGTCAGTGAGCACATGATAATCCAGCCAGAGTTCTGAAATGGCAGCTGACAGAGTATCTTTTATATCAGCAGCAATAGTCCGAAGATCATGGATGTTCAGGTGGGGTTGAGGGGGGGAATCTATCCCTCCCGTGCCTGTTGTGACCACCGAGGGTGTAGCAGTTGGTGTCCCCGTTAGAGAAGGGGCTGTTGTCTGAGAGTGCCCGTGGTGGGAAGACGCCATGTTCCCTCTGTTGGTCCGGAACATTTCAGGAATGTTTTGGCTCAGACCCCCATTCTGTTCCCGGGGGGGAGCGGAAGAGGGACATTGAGGAATGACGGGATACTGTCCCCATGTTCTATGTGTATTTTGGGGTAAGGTTACCTTCGGTAGTGAGTAGCTTTGTCCTGTAGCGGCGGGAGCTTTAGATTCAAGCGTCCATCTTCATGCTAGGTCAAGCCACGCCCTCCCCGCATGTTGGATTTTTAATGCGATTTTTGCAAGTGGCTATAGATCCTAGCAATAATCATTGTGTCTTCCCCCAGCAGCAGGTACGTCTCCCTGTGCCCCCCTTGCCTGGGAGAACACAATAGCGCCACTAATTGTGTTGATGGGGGAATCCAGCGATATTCTTTCCTATGGCCGGCGGCTTAACTCTGCTGAAGAAAGCCTGCTGTCTTTGAAGTTCAATAGCTCAAGCTGAAATTTAGACATACAATTGAATGAGTCACAGCAGTGACTCATCTTCATCCCTTTTTCTCTCTTCAGACATGGAGATCCCCGTAATTTTGTATAGTGTGTGTGTGTGTGTGTGTGTATATATATATATATATATATATATATATATATATATATATATATATATTATATAAACAAAGTGTGTATCCACCTTCATGATAATATTAACTGTGTGTGTATTTTGTTATTATTATACTGTTATTTTTTTATAATCATTATGAATAAATCTCATTTACAGCCAAATATTCTCTCGATGGTTCATGTGAAACGGCTCACACCCTCCCCTGCCCTCATCATAACATCTGCCATCTCATTAATAATGATCATTCCCTCTGATTTCAGCACTATTGTAAACTATACCAGGTAGGTGAACTCATTTCTTCCTCATAATACAGTATCCTTTGTCCATCAGATGTTCATTTTCCAGGCACTTAGCCTTGTACACAGTAGATGATAAAATGTATGCTGTACCTATGAAAAGCATTGCTGTCTGGCACTGGGTGACCCCCTGGGGAAACAAAACCAATCAGATCGCAGTGTCAGAGGATGTGAGAAACTTTATTCAGCACAAGGTGCCTACTTGCAAGATAGCTGACTCTTTCGGCTACACCTTATGTGCATTATGTGCCCCTAAGTATAAGGGGCTTCAGAGACTGGTACCCCACTGTGATGCAGCCATTAAAAGGTTTTCCTCTAGATTAAATGATTGTCTTTCAGAAAGAAATTATCATAGGATGACTGAGATACACCATGCTTATGGGCAACATCACACAGCAGTAGACACCGACAGATCCTGGGGGATATCTAAAAGGCAAACAGGAATATTTTTGTAGTACACAGGAATTTTTAAAAAAGGGCTATATGTAATGATATTCAGGGTTTTGGATCACCAGCCAACTTTGTTAAAACAAAGTGTTTTTATTTTTTAAACATGCAAACAGAAAAATGTTTTCTTCAGAGGACAAAACAAAAGCAGTCCATAAACTCTGGAATGTAAAAACTTTGGCTCACTGCCAGTAAAGCTTGTCCCTTACCAGGGTTTTAAAGTCCTCGCCTGCATTGGGGTCCAAAGAAAAGGACACCAAAGCTCAGCCATGTCCCCATTACAAACTGAACTCGGCTTCCTCACAAGCATGTCCTGTTCCACGTTACACCTCAATTATACCTGCTGACTGTTTCCTACCCTTTTTCAGCACCCTCTAAAAGGGGGTTAACCCTTTTAGAACCATAGTACCCGTAGTCAGGGTTGGAGACTCTCTCCCACCAAAACTCTCCCCAATCCTCTTAATTCCAGGTGTGCTTTGTCCAACCCCCCCCCCCCCATGAAGGAGTAGGACCTCTCCCTGATCCCCTGGGGCGCAAGGCTCCTGACAGTTACATAGGGTATGACATGGTCCACCTAGCCAAAAGGCCTGGTGGGCCCCTCTCCTTATGGCCAGCCAAAGTCGACCACCAAGTACTAGGTCAAGGGGCTCTCCCAAGGACAGACCCTGCAGGTTTGGGGGAGGAAGGAACCTAAGGGCCACACATCCTGCCCCTAGACGTCAGAGCAAGCCCAAGGACTCACATCCTCCATCCAGTGAGAAAAAAACACACACAAAAGTGAAAGGTGATAAACGTGGAGATAAAATTTAATAAAATAAACGCACTGGATAAGGCCTGAGGCCTGATAACAAAAATTGCCTCGGACTTCGCCAAAAGGCCTAGCCCTAAAAGGCGCAGTGCAAAAAAAAGTTTTTGGTGCTGTGACCATGTGCCTTTTCAAATCGCGGGGTCCCACACCCCAGTGTTACTGAGAGCACCTCTAGAGTGACCACACCCAGGGAGCAAGGACACAGTGGACTCTCTGCCTTCCCAGCCCATGGCCAGACAAGGTGGATCCATTTAAACCAGGAGAAACTGGGCTGTTCCAGTTTTCCATGGGCAATTACTCCCATGCCCCAACTGCCTGTGGATGTCCTAGTTTCTGTTCCAGCTGGTACTAGCCTTCAGATCCCCCATCATTCCAGCAAGGGTACTATATAGCCAGCCATCCCAGCCCCCCTTTAGGCCAGAATGACAGCATAGCACCCCTACTGGACACTGATAAGAACAGACACCACACTTGATCTTAGCCAAAAGGCAGAGAAGGGATATGGGCAGCAGCTGTGTTTGCCATAATGAACCCTGTCTGTACTGTGCAGGCAGATCTTCATTATCAGTGGTAAGTAGATTTGAACACTGTCTGTTCTAACAAAGGGTTAAAGGTGTTGAGACTGGGCTTCTTGAATTGTATGTTAATGAGGACAGATTTGGGACAGGCTCATTTTAACATTGTTCAAAAAATCTTTCAGTCAGCCATGACACCAACATTTTTTTAGGCATTCTGTGTGAATGGCAACACATAACCAACATATAGTGGGGTTTTCTCAAATTTGACTACAAACCTGAAAATATCCTTTAAGGTTGATTTTAAAAAGCAGTTGAGCCCGTTCATTTTTTTCTAGAACACAGGGTTTCTAACTATATCCCTGCTACTGTCTATTTCACCTTGGGGCTTTACACAGCATCCTAGCCTATTCTTGGAGCCATCCAGAGCTATGTAACATATATACAAGTGATCTGACTATAAAGACTGTGTAATGCATGGTTCATCTGCATTCTCTGAATATTCAGTAATAAGTATAATACTGGAAGATGAATGTTGCAGAAGGAAAATGCCCAATGCAATGAAGGGTACTGGGTAAATGTGAGGCAGATCTGTAATGGTTCTTAGCCATGTGTGCGCAAGCAGGTCATATTCCCATAGATTTCTTTCATTCAGTCTGTGGGCTAAAGAAAAGAAATGTAACATCTTCCTTTATTACCCCTTGGCGCCAGCCGTGCACATATATGCGGCCTCTTGGCAGTTGGGTCTTGAGGCCGAGCATCCGCATATATGCGGTCGCCCTGTGTTTTTCAACTTACCATGCTTGGAATGCACTTCCAGCATGGTAGCCAGAGGGAATCGGTAAGCTCCCGATCCCCGGGAGGGGATCTTAATGGGCCAGGAGGCAATTGGCACAAAGAAGTTAAACATAAACAGTGTAGATGGATAAAATTTCCTGTTGTAACAATTGTATTCTGACAACCGCCACCAAAGGCTGTCAGAACACCCGAACACTGACTATATCTGATTGGATGCTTGCTCTGTTCAGCCAACAATTTTCCATCTGACCCCTTTGAGTGGTACCACCTGGGCCACCCACTGATTGAATTTTGGCCGGTTCATCAGCAGCTGGTCGAATGTTGTTCAATGTAAGACCAGCTTTAATGTCAACTCAGGTAAAGGAGAAGTCCAGACCAATTTTAGGACATATTAGCACTTATAATTTAGCAGGTCATCCAAAAATGTCCTCTTTGTTATTGCTAGTTTTATGATTGTTAAAGGTGGTTAGCTATTACATTATCTTATCCTTATTTCAGACACCACTGCTCTTTACCATGCCTGAACATTTCAGTATACGCAGTGATAAATTCTGATTACTGTAATCTTGTTCCCTTGTCTACATTCAGCTTTACAACCTGGCTTTTCTATGGTACAACGATTGCTGGCCTGATATATATGAAGATTAAGAAGCCGGATATTCCCCGACCATATAAAGTAAGTGATAAAATGTTCGGCTTCTTAGCTGTATCCACAAGTTATTTCTACCTTAAAGCAGTATTAAACCCCAAGGCAAACATTTATTATATTGCAGCTTACCAATTCTTAGATGTGATGGCTGCATTAGATTTCTTTTTCCTGATGCCAACATGGCAGCATACTAGTGATAGAGCTCTGCCTCTTGACCACTCCCTCTGGACCAGTGAATAGCATAAATGAAGGCATAATTAGCCGCCACCCCATTCTTCTATTTTTCCTCATACCTACACGCACCTGTGATGAAGTAAGCAGTTTTATGTCCCCCACCTCTGCCGCTGAGCAGTAGCTGTCTGGGTTCAAGCCTCTCCCAGTGCGAAGTCCCAGCGCTCGGGCTGCTAAATGCCTGGGAAACCCTCGTCTGTGGGTCTTGATGGGCCTCTGCAGTGTTTCCTCTTTAGGAATGAAATCTGAAATATAGCCTAAGTTTAGGGGCTTTGGGGGGGCAGCTTGCCATTTCCTTTTACTATGAACTTCCCTGGCCCTGCAGGCTATGACTTTACCTGTTTTTGTCAATCCTCTTTTTGTTTTTTCCCCCCTTTCTCTTCTCCTGTTTACTCTGGGGTCAGGGTAGGTTGCGTTCGGGAGGTGAGCGAGTCGCTCCATGCAGCAGGGGTCCCGGTCTCCCTATAGGCATGGGGCGGCCGACGAACGATGTATTTACCGGCCTAGGGCGCTCCCGATGATGTTCAATTTTGGCCACAACAATAGGAGGAGCTTGGGGGGGCGGTTTCTCCCATCCCCAGGAACTGGTGTAGGGCGGGCAGTATACAGCCTCCTGACTGTGGCTCCAGGCTTTGCAGTTATCTTGGATGCAGACTCAGCAAGTTTCTGTGGCGCCCTCTGCTGGTAGGACATTTTTTTTGTTTAAAAAAAAAAAAAAAGACACTGAAAGGGAAAATGTATTCTTTTTTGTTTTAATATAAAAAAAAAGGAGAAAGAGAGGGGGGTGGGAGGTATCCTGTTAGAACATTACTGGCGATCTCCATCCCTTTTTTCTCTCTTTCAGCTATTTGTATTTTCGGCTGGCTGTCCCTTTATCGCTATCACCATGAGTCAGTCACCACTTATGCAAGACCCTCAATGCTTAACCACTTCGTTACCCGACTATAGTAATATGACGTCCGCAAAAGGGCTCTCCCATCCTGGGCGGGCGTCATATGACATCCTGGGCTTCCCAGCTGTCTAGAGGGCGCATATCAGTGCCCATCAATTCTACATATCAGTGCCTCCTCATCAGTGCCACCTTATCACATCAGTGCCCATCGGTGCTGCCTCATTAGTGCCCATCAGTGCCGACCCATTAGTGCCTGTCAGTGAAGGAGAAAACAAAATTTTATAACAGAAACGAATACAAACTTTTTTTTTCAAAAATGTCGAACTTTTTTTAGAAAGCCTATCAGGCAGCCGGGGCAGCCTGCTGTCCAGCTGTGGCCCTTACTTCAGTGGCTAGTGCCCTGAAAGTCTGGACTCAAAACATTGAGTCAAGGAGGGGGTGCCAAGGGCGGATATCATTCGGGCTCTGGATGAGCTAAAGGTGTCAGCTGATTTTATAGGCGAGGCAGCAATAGACACGGTCAAGTGCTCTGCCAGGGCTATGTTGCACACAGTCACGGCAAAGATAGAGTTAAAACCATGGTCAGCGGATCCTTCCTCAAAACAGTCTTGGTGTAAGATACCTTTTGATGGCAAGTTCCTCTTTGGTTCCAACATGGAGTCGGCCATCTTAAGAGCGTTGGGGGGCAAGTCTGGTTTGCTCCTACAAGACAAAAAACAACAGAGGTCAAAGCCTTTTTCCAGTAGCTTTCATTCCTACAGAACCAGAGACTCAAGATTTTCTCGGCAGTCCAGGGCCCCGGGTGGCGGCTGGAAGGGGACACAATCAACTTTCCTTAGAGCTCACAAGCAGAAGATGCTGAGTGCCCCGCGGGAGCCTACTAAGTCTTTTTGATGGTGTGCAGTCCCAGATGCTCCCAATAGGAGCCAGATTGGCGCACTTTGCGGACATCTGGGCAAAAAACTGTACAGACCCTTGGGTAAGATCCACGATCACCCAAGGGCATGCTTGGAGGTTCCTTAGCACACCCCTTCCAGATCGCTTTTTACCCACTAAAATTCCAGAGACACAATCAAAAGCAGCTGTCCTATTCAATATGTTCAGTCTCTCGAAATGCAGTAAGCAGTAACACCAGTCCCCTCCTCGGAGAAGTACTCAGGGTTTTACTCCACCCTATTCATGGTATGCAAGAAGGACGGAGGGTGGCACCCAGTCATCGACTTGAAGGGACTGAATCGTTTTATTTAGTTAGAAAAATTCAAAATGAAGTCCATTTACACAATCATTCAAACCATACAGCCAGGCAATTGGATGCTCTCTCTAGATCTACAGGACCCATACCTCCACATTCCAATCTTGCCCACCTTCCAGAGGTACCTGAGGTTTGCAGTCGGTCAGACGCATTTACAGTTTACAAACCTACCCTTCTCCGAGGACCTTCACAAAAGTCCTCATTGCCATGCTAGCCCCACTCAAGGTGCAGGGACTTCGAGTCCACCACTACTTGGATGATGTCCTACTGCTGGCCAGGGATTGAGAAGAATTACTGTCATCCACACTTTGCAGAAGTTTGGGTGGATCATCAACTTCAAAAAGAGCCATCTCAACACGACCCAACAATTGGTGTACCTGGGAGTGCTGTTCGATACGGAGAAGGCATCTGTTTCTATTCCAGCAGAGAAAGTGAAGGTGATCAGGAAGAGAATTTTAGTAGCAGAAACTACCACTCGCCTATCAGTCTCTCAGTGCCTCAGTCTACTAGGCACCATGTCATCGTGCATCCCAATGGTTCCTTGGACCCACTGGCATCTCTGTTAGTTTCAGCTAGGTTTCCTTTATCCGGTATCTTTCATTATGAGAAGGAGCCTACAGTGGTGGCTGAAAGTGGGGTCCCTAAAGAAGTTGCAGCCCTTAAGTCCATTAAGTTGGACCATTGTTATGACCGACGCCAGCGAGACAGGCTTTGGAGCACACTGCGAAGGTCAGTCAGTTCAGGGCAGATGGAGCTTCCCCGCCAAGGGAATGGTCTCCAACGTGCTGGAGATTCGAGCAGCCTTTTTGGGATCATCTGTCACGAAAATTTCTGGATCATACGGAACGGGCCTTGCATTGTATTCTCTCAATTGGTCCACAGGTGGGGTCTACCTTAAATCGACCCCTTTGCATTTCACAAAACAGCAAGCTTCAGAGATTCTTGTCCAGATTTCTGCATCCTCAGGCAGAGGGAACAGATGCGCTGGTTACACCTTGGAATTGCAGCCAGGCTTACGCCTTTCCTCCAACAGCTCTAGTTATGAGGTTCCTCCTGAGGCTATTGAAAGAACAGGTGACAGTCATAGCCATCTTCCTGTTCTGGCCGCGAAGGCCTTGGTTCCCCTTGGTGATACACCTCAGCAAACAGCATCCAATCTCCCTACCAGCATTCCCGCACCTGCTGGTACAGGCAGATTCCTGCCCCCGAAGATACGCAGGCTGGAACTTCGAGCTTGGCTGTTGAGAGGGGGAGGCTGGAGAGCTTAAGATGCTCCCCTGGAGTTATTGCCACTTTACTGAAGGCCAGAAAACCCACTACTAATAAAGTCTACGCCAAGATCTGGGACAGATTTGCACTCTGGCTAACTGAAAGAGGCCTGGATCCTGCAGCCCCACCTTTATCAGCAGTATTGGATTTCCTTCAATCGGGCCTAAACATGAACCTTATCCTCAGCTCATTACAGGTGCAAATATCAGCAAACTCTGCAAAAACAAAGCTCAGATGGGCTGAGCAGCCGTTAATCAGACAATTCTTAAAAGCAGTTATCAAAATTCGCCCACCGTATAAAAGAGTCTTTCCCCAATGGAATCTGTCAGTTCTACTAGGCTTAATATCGGCCCATCCCTTTGCTCCAACCCGAGGATTGTTCTCTTTGGGACATAACGTACAAGGCAGTTTTCTTAACAGCAATTACCTCTGGAAGGAGAGTGTTGGAGCTTCAAGCCCTGGGAGCCTCAGAGCGGCATATAAGATTCTTTCCAGATCGGGTCGACCACTTTATTCCAAAGATAGCAACGCCCTTCCACCAGGCTGGTACTTGGGCTTTGCCCAACTTCCCAGAAGGGCGCTCAGAAAATCTGAATGAATTAGATGTCTCCAGGACGTTAAGGAAATACTTATCTGTTACCGCGACCTTCCTGCAGTGGTGACTGCACACTCCACCAGGGCGGTGGAAGCTTCATGGGCAGCTCTCTCGAATGTGTCCATGGAAACCATCTGTAGAGCAGCATCTAGGTCTTCTCAAAATACTTTCTTAAGACATTATAGAATTGACCCAGGCGCTTTGTCATCTGTAGATTTTGGAAAGGAGGACTAGACTATCCAGTCTTCAGTTATGATTTAAAATAAATTTGGTTTTGTCAAGCAGTACCCATCCTGTCAGCTAGTTATTTATCACTAGTATGCTGCCATGTTGGCGTCAGGAAAATGGAAAATTGTATCACATACTTACCGTAATTTTTCCTTTCCTGACGCCAACTATGGCAGCATATGAGCCCACCCATGTGCGCTCCGGTATGTGGCTTGTTACAAAGAATGGGGTGGCGGCTAAATATGCCTTTATTTATGCTATTCACTGGTCCTGAGGGAGTGGTGAAGAGGCGCTTCCGATTTTTTTTTTCTGTCGTATGAGAATTTTCATACTTTAGTAACCTATTCACATTCTATATGGAAACTAGCATGCAAAAAAGAAAAGAAAAAAAAAGAATGATCATTCGTCTGATATCTCATCGTGTGTACTAGGCTTAAAGTGATTGTAAAGTCTTGTTTTTTCCCTATAAAAATAACAAACATGTTATATTTACCTGCTCTGTTGCAGTGGATTTGCACAGAGCAGCCCAGGTCTTCCTCTTCGTGGGTCCCTCTCCTGTACTCCTAGCTCCTCCCTCCTGTTCAGTGCCCCCACAGCAAGCAGCTTGCTATGGGGGCACCCGAGCCGAGTCACAGCTCCCTGTGTCCATTCAGACACG
The DNA here is from genome assembly GCF_042186555.1 of Aquarana catesbeiana. Classification (NCBI taxonomy): domain Eukaryota; kingdom Metazoa; phylum Chordata; class Amphibia; order Anura; family Ranidae; genus Aquarana; species Aquarana catesbeiana. The sequence continues at coordinate 76,323,989 of NC_133327.1, read as the reverse complement.
GAGCCCCGACTTGGCCCAGCCCCCTCTCTCTCCTGATTGGCTAGCTGACTTTGATTGACAGCAGTGGCAGCCAATGGCATCACTGCTGTATCTCAGCCAATCAGGGGGGAGAATCTCGGATGGCTTAGACACTGGTGGACATCGCTGGACAGAGAGGGACCTCAGGTAAGTATTAGGGGGGCTGAGGGGGGCTGCTGCACACAGAAGGCTTTTTTTATCTTAATGCATTAAAAATAAAGAACCTTCTGCCTTTACAATCACTTTAGGAGCCCTTTTACACTGGGACGCAGGCTGTGTTAGCAGTAAAGCACTGCTTTACCGGCGCCCTGTGGAGCTTTTATCCCCAAAGAAGGGGTTAACAAGAGGTTAAAAGCGTATTGATTTCAATAGCAGGGGCGGTTTAGAAGCTGCCGCACCACCCCAAAGATGCTGCTTGCAGGACTTTTTTTTCCGTCCTGCAAGCGCACCGCCCCAGTGTGAAAGCTGCTATCTACTGTGCCCCCTGTGTTCCTTCATCCAGTGTAAACAGGAGCACAGGAGGTGTGTTACTGGCCAGAACTCAGGTGAAAACAGAGGGAGAAACAAACCTGAAAAATTAAAACGAATGCAACCACCACTTGCAACTCTCAACTGCACATACACACACTGCCTATGATTGGCGGTGTGCAGTGATGGCTTCCTGGTGGGATTGCTCAGGTGGGATGGGACTATGATCTGAACACGCCTGAGCCCATCCCTAGTGACAACCATGGCTCCCTCCACAGACACAGTATACAAATGAGTGTAGACAGGAAGGGATAGGAAATGTATTATTTGTAGGATTACTAGGCAAAACGAAGTAAAAAAGCCTAAAAATGAAAACAAATGCAGCTACCACATTCAAGGGTTGGTATACTGCAATGTATTAAATCTTTGTTTTTGAGTTTATTGTTTTTGAATGTTTTAGAAAGAATAGGGTAGGTTTCCAATCCATTTCCGATTTTTATTGCTGCAGGTGTTTCCTCTGGGTATAATCACCTTCTCTTTTTGCATTAGTAACCATTAACATGATAATCTAAAAATCTTAAAATTCTACAGTTGTCAACAGAACAGGAATATTATTATTATTATTATTATTATTATACAGTATTTATATAGCGCCAACAGTTTACGTAGCCCTTTACAACTTGAGGGTAAACAGTACAAATACAATACAATTTGATACAGTAGGAATCAGAGGGCCCTGCTCCTTAGAGCTTACAATCTAAGAATTATTACACTGTACCATCAAAAATGAACATTAAAAAAATATCGAACTGGACAAAACTTTTGAATATATTTGCTTGGAGTTTCACTCCAAATCATGTTTTGTGGTACAGCCAGGTGCTTGGCTAAGAATGGAGAATGAGAGAATCACTGGCTGCAGCTGCTCTCTGTAGCTGCTACCCTGCGGTGCTGAACTGGTTAAAAGCAGTGGCGGTTGGTGTTCAAGATATTGGGGGGGTTGGCACTACCGCCCCAACCCCCCCCCCGCAGGATGGACGGGAAGGCGGCGGTCGATGGCATTATCTTGGAAGGCCAATGACGAGGTGGTGATGCATCCGGGGTAGGGCTCCTAGCTGTTGCTGCCCCTCTGCCCTTCCACCTGCTGCTTCTCGCTCCAGCTTGCCAAGGGAATACCTGGGGCCATTGCTTCTCCTCCCGACCGAACAGGCATTGCTTCTCCTCCAGGCCGAACAGGAAGTGAGTCCTGAGACCCGATTGGGCCGGGACTCCCTGGCCAATCGAGTCTCAGTACCCACTTTCTGATTGGCCTGGGAGGGGCAGCAGGAAGACAATAACGAATATCAATTCGCTATTGTCACACAACTGGGTGGGTTCAGGGCGCAGTGCTCTGCGCCCCGAGCCCATCCTTTTTTTAAGCCAATTAGGGACCTTAGGCTCTAATCATGTGCTTAAAAAAAAAAAGAAAACCCCACTGAAATCCATGCGTTCGGCGCCCTGCACGTAGATTAGGGGCCAGGTGCATGGATTAGGGGGGTGGCGCCCCTGCACCTCTAATGAAGTGGCCGCCACTGGTTAAAAGCTAAATCACCAAGGGGAGGGAGCTGCTGAGCAGAAAGAGTTCAATAGACTGAATGAGACAGTACTGCACTGTGGGAGCTTTAGTCCAGAGGAGAGAGACTCTACTGTATTCAAAGGCATTTGAACTGCATTTCCCAGAGACAGATTGCCGTTAGGAAGGAAAAGAGCTGCATTTTTTTGGGCTGTACAGGACACTGCTTCCACTTGCTTTGAGGGAAACTGAAGGGTGCACATCGCTGTCTAGTGTACCCCATCACTACTGTATATTGGCGACCTGACTAGGTTCTGGAATGCTGAGTTTGGGAGTGCCAACAGCCAGAGTCACCTGGGTGCAGAGCAGAAAGTGAATTAATTGCTGTGTGTGACCAGATGGTGAGCTGCAATATCATTGGGACTGGTGAGCTGCTGCTGTGGGCATTTACTATCTGCTGATAGAGACTGAGCCCTTTAGGAACTGGCCATACAGCCATCTAGTAGCCTTATTGATGCCGGCAGGCTTGACTGGGAGTATTCTCATGTACACCAAAGCTACAACTGGACCCCACTGATAGAAAAATACAGAAAAGAGGGCGCACCAGCCTAGTGCATTATCCCAAGTATATTTATTAATACTGATAATAAATTAAAAACTACTCACAAACATGTGGAAAATGAAGCTTTGTAAAAACCACCTTGTCGTGGCAATCAGTCCTGAAACTGACAGTCTCCAGATAACAGAGAAGAAGACTTTGAGGCCTCTGCTATTGACGCATTTCGAAGCAATACCTTCTTCCTCAGAGCCTCTGGGCCCCAACGCAACCTGGCTGAAGAGTTAGGACTAAAGACTGTCCCTTTAAAGCTACTACACAGAGACCTACACCTATTGCTTATGCAAAGAGTTACCTCTCAGGGGACATTGCACCAAATCCTAGCCATTCTCCTAGAGTGCACTCTAGGCTAGTTATAGTATTACTATTCACATTGCAGTTAATGCTTCTTTGCATTGTTTATTGCTAACCTTGCTGATTCATGAGTTAATGCCAGTCTAGTTAGAACTCTGTTCTAAGTTACCTTGGCATAGCGATTATACTGTCTAGCGGACACAACCAAGTTAACCACTTGCCGACCGGTTCACTCCGATATATGTCGGCAGAATGGCACGTACAGGCATATTAACGTACCTGTACGTTGCCCTTTAAGATGCGACATTGTGGGCGCACGCGCAAGCTCTGTGAGTGTGATTGCAGGTCCCGCGGACTGTATGTCCGCGGGGATACCCACGATCGTCTCACGGAGAGGAAGAACGGGGAAATTCTGATGTAAACAAGCATTTCCCCATTCTTCCTAGTGACAGGACACTAATCACAGTTCCCTGTGATCAGGAGCAGTGATCAGTGTCATGACACACGTAGCCCATCCCCCCCACAGTTAGAACACATCCCTAGGACACACTTAACCCCTGCAGCGCCCCCACTGGTTAACCCCTTCACTGTGTCACATTTACACAGTAATCAGTGAATTTTTAATCGCACTGATCACTGTATAAATGTGAATGGTCCCAAAATAGCACCAAAAGTGTCCGATCTGTCCGCCATAATGTCGCAGTCACCATAAAAATCGCAGATAGCTGCCGTTACTAGTAAAAAAAAAAATATTAATAAAAATGCCATAAAACTATCCCCTATTTTGTAGACACTATAACTTTTGCGCAAACCAATCAATAGATGCTTATTGCAATTTTTTTTACCAAAAATATGTAGAAGAATACGTATCGGCCTAAACTGAGGAAAGCATTTTTTTTTAATATATTTTTTGGGATATTTAATATAGCAAAAAGTAAAAAATATTGCATTTTTTTCAAAATTGTCGCTCTTTTTGTGTTTATAGCACAAACAATGAAAACCGCAGAAGTGATCAAATACCACCAAAAGAAAGCTCTATTTGTGGGGAAAAATGGACGTCAATTTTGTTTGGGAGCCACGTCGCACGACCGCGCAATTGTCAGTTAAATCGACGCAGTGTCGAATCGCAAAACGTGCTCTGGTCTTTGGCCAGCCAAATGGTCCAGGGCTGAAGTGGTTAAAGTGTAGACCTACTCCTGCAGGAGCTTCTTGGTAATCTGGATTCTCTGTTCTGCGCCGACTCCAACAACAACCTCAGCCCCTCTGACACACCTGGTTAAATGAAAGTTACTGCAAGCCCTTATAAGAACATAAGTACTGATAACTTTAACTCGGCTGCAAATTAGCATCAGTAAATAGACTCAAGACTGTTTAGTGGTATATGAACTCAATGTATTGTTACGGGTTAGAACAAATAGTTTAAGCATGATGAAGCACACAGAAGGTAGGTTCAGACACAGTATAATCACTATGCCAAAGTAACTTAGAAAAGAGATCTGTACCACTAGACTGGGAATTAACTCATGAACCAGCAAAGTCCTCAAAAAACAGTGCATATAAGCATTAACTGCAATGTGAATAATGCTATAACTAGTGCTCTCTGGGAGAATGGCTAGAATATGGTGCAATGTCCCCTGAGAGGTACCTCTTAGCATAAGCCAAAGGTGAAGGTATCTTGGAAGGGACAGTCTTTAATCCTAACTCTTCAGTCGGCTAGCGCTGGGGCCCAGTTGTAATGTTGGTGCACATAAGAATAGTCCCAGTCAAGCCTGCTGTCATCAATAAGGCTACTAGATGGCTGTATAGTGAGTCCTAAAGGCCTCAGTCTCTCTACCAACAAATAATAAATCCCCACAGCAGGAACTCACCAGTCCCAGTGATATCGCAGCTCACCATCCGGTCACACACAGGGATTAGTCTACTCTCTGCCCTGCACACAGGTGACCCTGGCTGTTGGCACCCCCGAACTCAACGCTTCGGAACCGGTTCAGGCCACCGATATGCAGCAGTGATGGTGCACACTGGACAGCAATGTGCACTCTCTGGTCTTTCTCATGGCAAATGGAAGCTGTGTCCTGTACAGTCTGAGAAAAATGCAGCTTTCCCCTCCTGCCATTCTCTCACTGGAAAAATGCAGTTTGAAAGCTCTTGATTACAGTATAATCTCTCTCCTCTGGAGTGCAGTTCCCACAGTGCAGTGCTGCCTGACTCAATCTATTGAACCCTTCCTGATCAGCAGCTCCCTCCTCTGGGTGATATAGCCGCTAACCAGTTCAGCATCGCAGGGAAGTGGCTACAGAGAGAAGCAGCAGCCAATGTTTTTTTCATTCTCCATTCTTAGCCAAGCACCTGGCTACACTAGTAAAGTTGACTTTAGGATGTTGCTAATGCATTTAACTTTAATGTAATCAAAACTGTCCTTTAACTTCTTGCTCCATGTAACGCATATGTGCAGCAGCAAAGAGGGTGGGCTTTAACGACCATATGCCACATGTATGCATCCATGAAGGGCCGTGCTGAGAGTGTGCTCCCAGCAAAGTGACCAAGCTGTCATAGACAGCTCTCGGTCACTAGTCATAATTGAGAACCAGCCAGATGGGCTTGTGATCATGTGGCCACCGTGACAGCCAATCACAGTGGTCATGTGATCAGGAAGTCTGTCCTGCCGCCAGGCGCAAAGACCCACTTAAAAGGTGCCGGGGCTGGGTGAGAAGGGGGTTAAAGAAGACTAGAATAGACTAGAATAAACAAAAAATGAAATAACCCTCATCTGTTTCTGTTCTTCAGCCAACAAGTTTAATGAAAGCAAAAGACAGGAATCTGGATTTTTTCCCATAACAATATATTTATTTCAGGTTCCGATCATTATCCCAGGGATTGTATTTATCGCCGCCATATACCTGGTCCTGGCACCCATCATCGACAGTCCTCAACTGGAGTATCTCTACGTCGTGCTCTTTATCCTAAGCGGAGTTATTGTTTACATTCCTGTGGTCCATTACAAAAGTTCCAACAAATGTTTCCGATCCATTACTCTTTATCTGCAGCAGCTGCTGGAAGTTTCTCCAGCTGAGAGAAATGACTGAGAAGAGGCCTGGAGACATCTGATGCCCCTTTGTCTGTGAGCAGATATCACTACTTCCCGTTCCTCTGGACTTCTAAAGGTTTATATTAAATACTTCCATACTGTGAACTAGACCTTGTAAATAGAAATTTGTTTCATATAAAATGTATTCTCTGTCCACTTGACTTATAAATCTATGCATGCAATGTAAAGATTAGAACATTTCCTTTTACTGTTCTCACTCATGTGTAAAATAAAGCTTAGTTCATGATAACAAGGAGTTCTTTTGTTCCTGGAGAAGGGTGAGGTCCTCATTACCAGGACACACATCACTGAAGGGCCATACACATTGTCCAAATATCGGACAGCATTGGCCGTTTCAATAGAAACCGGCCAACATTCGGCTCGTTTGTACGGCAGCCGGGCCATCTTTTGTCGGGGCGTGACTGAAAAAGGTATGTCGATTGGCACCCGATCAACGCTCTCAGCCAATGGACTATCCCCCTGTCAGAACACAATAGCTCAGCGGTGGAGATTACTGTACTAACATCAGATTGTTAGTACAACAGCTCCTCCTGAGTTCTTCAGTTTTTTTTCATTCAGCCTGCTGAGTTGAATGTAAAAAATGAATAGTGTGCCCCAGGCTTAAGGATTTCAATTCTAGGTAAAGCTGTATGTCTTTCAATGGGCATTCACTAAGGCCCCTTCACTTGAGCATAGCTGTTGATTAGGGATGAGCTCAGGCTTGTTCTGACATGAATTTAAACCTGCCTGAGCTATCAAAGCCAACAGCCAATCATAGGTAATGTGTATACGTACATGCCTCTGACACTTATGACTGTCTCTCAGCTTTGACTGCTTCTGGGTGGGATAGCTTACAACCCACCTGAGCTCATCACTGCTGTTGACTCATGATCCATGGTGGATTGCTGTGTCAGCAGCAGCTGGCCTGTGGTTAACAGGTGATCAGGAGATGATTTTCTGCTTCTTGCAGCCTGTTTGAAATCCCTCTTGGTCGCACAGCAACAGCTTCCATTGGAGAAAGTTATGGAACAACCTATTCACTCCTATGGAACACATTGACAGGCAGGATCACCTGCCAACTGCACCATGCCCTACTTGGGGGGTTAGCAACCTGCCGATTGTGATCTACCCGTCGACCGCAGACAGCTGATGGGTAGATCGCAAGCATTGCTAGCTTTGCTGATCCTTCCTCTCTGCTGTCTCCACTGCTTTCTTCTTCACTGCAGTGCAGGAGGCAGCACAGCACTGGATGGAGGGCGGGAGTAGGAGCTGCCTCAGTAAACCTTTTCAAGTTAACCAGCAGGTAATTGGTTGCTAGGATGCTGGGTGGTCCTAGCAGCCAATCACTGGCTTATTAATATGAAGTTAACTCTGCCAGCTCCCACTTCCACCCTCCATCCAGTACTGTGCTGCCTCCAGTTCTATGCTCTGCTGTACACACTGTCAGGTAGAAGAGTGCAACCTACACAGTGCTGTGTGAAGGGGCAAATTACACTGCTGGGGAGGGGGCAACAGAGAACACTTATGTGGGGGGAGAAGGGGGGGGGTGATGTGAAGGGTGCAGAATACACTGCTATGGAGGAGGCAGAGGACACTACAGTGGGGAGGTGTTGTGAAGGGGACAGAGGATAATGCTCTGGGGGGGGGGGGGGGGGGCGGCAGAGGCCACTGCAATGAGGGGGGTGTAATGTGAAGGGGGGCAGAGGACACTGCTATGGAGGAGCAGAGGGAGGCGGGGGAGCAGAGGACACTACCATGGGAAGGGTCAAAGGACACTGGTTTGTATGGGGGGCGGAGGACACTACTGTGGGGGGGGGGTGCAGAGTATACTACTGTCTGGGGGGCAGAGTACATTACTGTGGGGGGGGGGTGAAATGAAGTGGGGGAGGGACAGATACTACTGTAGGGTGAGAGGACACTACTGTGGGAGGGGGGCAGCGGACACTACTGTGGGTGGTAATGTGAAGTGGGGCAGAGGACACTACTGTGGGGGAAGTGATGTGTGTGAGATGACATGTACTGGAGAAAAAAAAATTCAGGCAGGTGTTTTACTACAAGAATAAGGAGACCACAGATTACACAGCAGTGTAAAATAGGCCAGCAGCAGCAAGGCTAGTACAAAATTTACTAAAGAAAAAACGCACAGGCTGGGCTGTGCCACTTTTGTGAAAAAAATATAGCAAATTAAAAAAATTATATAGCATATACAGTGCAATTGCATATACAATTGCTACACAAGCCATATTCTAATTTAACCACTTTTCCCCCGGAAAATTTACCCCCCTTCTTAACCAAGCCATTTTTTGCAATTCGGCACTGCGTTATTTTAACTGACATTTGCGCGGTCATGCACTGCTGCACTCAAGTAAAATGTATGTAATTTTTTCCCCACAAATAGAGCTTTCTTTTGGTGGTATTTGACCACCACTGGGTTTTTTAATATTATGCGTTTTTTGTGACACGAAATGATCCCGGAATATAAAAGTGGTTCTGAAGGTTTTTTTACATTGATGCATTCTATGGAAAATGCACCACAGAACTGGCTCGGGATCGAGACCACATGAGTGCCCTCACAGCAAGCAGTATGCTATAGGGGCACTCAGCGGGAATGGGGGAGCCAGGAGCACCAGCAGGGGACCTGAGAAGAAGAGGATCAAATCTGCTCTGTGCAAAACAATTGCACAGGGCAGAAAGGAATACCATGTTTGTTCTTAAGAAAAAAAAAAACACATTTCCCTTTAACAATCACTTTATTGTTATTAAAAATGACCTTTCCATTTTCGATAAAATTCAATGCAATATGGCAACCTGGAGGCATTCTGTACATAGTTGGTGTATAGAACTTCCCCAGAAATGTGCACTAAGTAGCACATCAAATTTTAGGTATCCTCTGTAATAGGAGTGATATTTTTGGTGAGATATTCCCTAAGGGTTAATTGTTTCTAAAGGGATGCAGACACTGCAACGTCCCTCATTATAATGTTGAAACTGCATCAGCTAATTATATTGAACACATACACTCCCATTCAGGAATCAGTACTTCAAGAACACAGTGGAGCATACAGATTTTTGCTACAAACAGAAACAGGTAAGAATCTGCTTTAAAGTTTGTTAAAATCCTGGCAATGTACATAGATCATCCAGAGGGGACTGTTTTTTTTTCAACAAAAGTGAGCAATTTTAGTGAGCAAGGCTAGGTCCATATTAAGGGACAAAGAGCACAGGATGAGGATTTATTGTAAGAATTCAGAAACTGCAGAGGATACAGCATGATGCAGTGTGAATTTAAATAAACCAAAATTAACTACGCTTCTTAGTGTGATAAGATCAACGTACATAGTATATATGCAGCAGATGACATTAAGGTTTTTAACACCACCACTGTGAAAAAATGACAATAAGATTAGAAAAACATAAATTATAAGAAATTGCAAAAGTCCATAACAAGTCCAAAGTGATCTCAATGTGAAAAGCATCCACCCTGAATAAAGGTATCCTCTCCACCATCATGGAGATACACCACACACTCACTGGACTCTGTTGACCCAAATGCGCAAAAAGGTAGATCCCACAGATTGGTCAACATATATTGGAATCCAGGTCACTGCTGACATCCATCCAGATATCCAGGTGGATTCGTACTTAAATGCTCCAATATCCCTTTATAAACATTGAACTTACCGTTCGGGGGGGAGAGAAAAGAGGGCTCTCATAGTGTAGTATTATAAAAAAAGATTTATTTAAAACCAATAATATTGTACTTACATCAAAGTAGACAAAAATCAGCATGTAAGATAATGGGAACGCCAGTTTGCATTCCACCTGCGCTCCAACTACCAGAAATGACGTATCTCGAGAAACTCCACCCAATGCCGTTTCGTCAGGTTACGTCTCACATCAGGGGCCATGTGCTCAGATATGCTAACACTTTTATACATAATTACAACCAGCACGGGCCAATCTGATCAAATACCAAGCCATCCTCATTAATTATATAAAACCAACCGACAGACAGTGTTTTATATAAACAAATCTCATATTGGATAGTCTTATTTTAACCTCTAAAATATATAAAATATAAATGATATATATTTTGGGATATAGCTTAACCTCATTACCATTAGCCTCTATCTGCTAGGGAGAAAAGGGGCCCCAAGGGCATCTAGTGGTCACTACAGATATTATAAAAAGGTATATATGACTTCTATGTTCACCTCTAGTGTTAGAAAGATGTAATAACATTGATATTTTTTCTCTCATAATGGCCAAATAAAGAGGACCTCTAGCGGTTAGCCATGAATAACACATCCTTTCCAGATTAAAATGTATATTATCTCTGGAGTTGATAGAAATAACCCAGACTTACAATTAACCATCAATAATTAAATAAAAAATCCAAAATAAAACAATTCAAATCAATTTCTATATTCAAACCTGCAGGACTTAAAGTATTGAGGTCAAATATCCACTTAGTTTCATTCCTTGAAACAGCTTGGGTCATAATGTTTCCCCTCCAGTAATTTGCTACTCTATCTATCCCACACAATTCTAAGAACAGTGTAAATTTAACCAGAAGTAGGATACTATTAATCAGGAATAATAGGCCAAAATGTACTAGAGACAAAAAGAAAGAGGTACAGTAATTTACTATGAAAAATAAAGACTGTAGATGACACAGTAATGTAAAAATGTCCAGCAACAAAACCATTTTACTGAGCAAGGCTAGGCCCAAATTTACTAGGGACAAGTAGAACAGAATGAGGTCTTATTGCAAGAATAAAGCTACTGCAGAGGATACAGCAGTGTAAAATTGACCAGCAGCAGGGAATTCTCAATTAGAGGTAATAGGCCTCACTGTGTTTGCCTAACTTTTATATGGAGATAGTGAGGGTGAGTGGTATACACTGTGTTTGCCTAACTTTTATATGGAGATAGTGAGGGTGAGTGGTATAATGTGCTTTTGGTGCACATTGTTCTTGTTTTTTTTATTTCAGTGGTGCATGCTGCAAACAAAAAGGATCTCCAGGAACAGATGGTAAGTAACAAGTAAATGCTCCACTTCACTTCTCCACTTCTCCACCTCAGCAGGACCCAGCTATCACTGTAGTAGCACCACCTACTACAGTTATTGTGGGCTTCCCCAGCTGCTATCAGGTATGATAAATGCATAATTATAGTGTGCCAAACAGTATCAATGGAAGTATGCAATAAATATCATTCCTGGAGAACATTTTTTTCTGGGTGAATCTTCACATAAATTTGCAAGAAGCGCAAATCTCTGATCCACAGGATTTGCCTCAAGCCCGTGTCAGCAGCAAACCCAAACCCCATGCCAACCTTTATTATGCTCTGAAAGGTGCTACTGCAAGGGAGGTGGATGCAGTCTATTTACATCCAGTATTAAGCATTTGCAGGGTGTAAAGGTAGAGAATAAAATCAAACAAATAAAATAAATTCCATTGAAACTAAATCTGGGTACACACATACAGAAAGTCATCTAGTTCAGAAGGCACCAACCAACTTTAGGTCCATGTGCACTGACTGTTCAACAGATCAGTCTATTGGTCGGCTTCTATTGAATGGTCATGCTGGAAAACCAGCATTCGATCAGCCCTTGCAGCCATTGGCTGAAGCGCTGATTTGGGTATTCTGACTGTAGGGTAGGGGATATCCCTACATATCAGGGGAGATTCCTGCATTCACGTCGCTTATGCAGATGTGGAGATCTGTCGCTTTTTTTCATTCAACCCAGCTAAATATAGAGAGGAACGATAACTCATGTAGAAATTTATATTTGAGGCAGGTATCAGACTAAAAGAATAACAGTTTTTTTATCAATATAAACAGTAATAACGTAACATATTTACGTTGTTATTCGGCGCCGCTGGGCTGGCATGATTTTCCATCTGGGCGTGATTGTGTGTGGAGGGTGTTTTGGCGCCGGATGCCTTCCGCTAATTAATCCGCCAGTGTGACGCTGGGAGAGGACCGGGGAAAGTCGATTGCTCACTACCACACCCCTACTAGGCACGGAACAGGCTATATAGCTGCACTTATGGCTTTACTCTTTTTACCATTGAGACCAGGGCACTATCTAACGCCACAAGGTAACCATCTTGTAACACTGTACCCCCCTTTTCTTTTTTCACGTGCCACTCACATTGAGATTTCCCTTTCACTGCATGTTGCTTGTGGACTCTGGCAACTCTGTTAGTCATTTATACTGCACCAGTTCTTTCTGTACTTACTACAGGTGACACTTCTTTACCCTTACCACAGTCTATGGTATCTCTATGGTCTCCAGGAGCAGGGGCTACACTTCACCCCTGTATGGTAGCCCTAGTCTCGTTCTTACTGAGTAATATTTTTTCATAGACAATTTTCTTGGAAGCCGATATTCGGATCCATCACCTTTGGCGATCTTCACTTGCTGGGGGTGGCCCTGTGTGCACCCGATGTTCCCATGGACTTCTGTAACCTCAGCTCCTGGGTCAGACATCCTTGGCAGCCCTTCTGCTTCATAATTCTGCATAGGTTGAACCCGTTTTTTTATATGTGAGCTTTTGCTGTTGGAAAATTTACTTCCTCTCAATCTTCTCTCTTTTTCCAATTTTTTGGTTTTTATCTAGATTATAATGTCACCTACATATTTTTTTCAGATCAGCTTAGCATCCACTCCTGATGAGTGGAACTTATCCACAAAACACGTCGAGCTATACAGGATGCAGTTTCGATCCCCTACAGGGTTTCAACTTTACATACATACATTTTACTCCACTATGGGATCTGGTTATATCTACAAAGTCCATCATATTTCATGTTAGGTTTCATAATGGCTCACACATGGTCAGTTGTTTGTCATTTTACCTCTATTATGGAATTATTGACTTCTGTTATATTTTTTATATACCAAGCAAGGATTGATATGCTATCCATGTAAATATGTTACGTTATTACTGTCAATATTAATAAAAACTGTTATTTTTTTAGTCTGACGATACCTGCCTCATTTAAGGTCCCAATCTCCTCCCTTTGTCTCAATGAATAGGGATGGAGGCGCAAATCTATACATGGGTGCCTCATTCAAAGCCCCACAACCCTCCTCTTTTTAATGTAGAAATTTATATGTATATTCAAATAATTATTTTCAAGTGTTTTTGCCTAGCTGTTAATGCTTTCTGTGATAATTTACAAAGCTTCAGCCCACTTCTGTAAAATGTTTACTAAGTGTTTTGTAATGTTAGGATTTTCCATTAATGATGTTTGGGGATTATCTATAGCATATTCCAGAAATCTGGATAAAAAATATGAACAAAGTATCATAGGGCACATCCACCCATCATAAAACATACCCATCAACGTTTAGGACCTGCAGGAGATGCAAAGAGAATGAGGGTGCCATTCTTCATGTGTTCTGGGAATGTTCATGACTAAGGAACTTCTGGGTCCCAGTACATTCTCTAAAACAAAAATGAACCGACATTCATTTGGGAGACAACCTAGCTGTGTTCTTGTCTTGAAGAAATAATATCTTCTTATTGGTTTCCAGCAACATACTGGAAAGTCAGTTATTCCTCCCAAATATACAGAAAATCAAGTAATTCAGAAACCAGTGTGAGACAATTCCCCAAATTCCCATGTCAGGCATCACATAGTACACAGTCATCTGTCTCACTGGCTCAGTCACAGCCAGGTCCAGGACAAAGACTGTATATAACACTGTGCCCCGCTGCCACTGACATTGTGCCCTCTTCTAAGGTCTGCCCACATATTCCGCCATGTGAGATTTCAAACACTGGCTATACTATAGGGTTCTCAGGCAGTGAACAATGCTTCCCTGTGTCCCAGTTTATTCGACTATAATAGTCGATTATAACATGCAATATATCATGGCACAAACATTAGTGATGGATCTCTTTACAATTAGGGACCAGGAAATATTTAGGGCCCTTAAAATGTTTAAAATGGCTCGCCATAAGGTCGCATATTCCCTCACGGTTGCCTCAGCCTTGTCCCAGGGCATTGATGGAAATGGCACAGAAGTAAAGGTACAGTTGCCTAGCATAGCCCAGAAGAACCCATGGAGGATGTGATGACCACCCCGTCACCTTAACCCTACCCTACCCACATGTATTATGTACGAGAGGAAGAGCTGAGAGGGGAGTATCTCTGTGTATTGAGCCGCAGTGGTCCAAGGTCTGTTTCAAGGTTTTAGGGACGTAACATTGAACTGGGAGGCCATATGACCTGGAGGGGGTGGGGGGGGGGCAGTTAATGCCAATTTGTGCTGTGGGTAGAATTATGCTGGATGGATTGTCAGTGGGGGAAATGGTAAGAGGATTTGTGCTGGGGAGGATTTGGGTGGGGAGAGGATTTGTGTTGAGAGGCGTGATGGTTGAAGAGGGGAGGATTCGTGGTAAAATTAGGGTATTGGAGGGGGAGAATGTGGGCTATAAAGGGGGGCAGAGGATTTGTGCGGGGGGGATTTGTGCTTGAAGAATGGGGGTTTTGGGGGAGGATTTGTGCTGGAAGGGAGGATTTGGGGTGGGGTTGCAAAGATTTGTGCTAGAAGAGAAACAGGATTTGAGGGTAAGATAATATATATATATATATATATATATATATATATATATATATATATATATATATATATATATATATATATATATATATATTCTGGTGGAAGAGACTAGTAAGTCTGGATTAGGGGACAAATTCCTTTCCTCGCCCTGGGCACTGGCTGCACTTTCTCTATGTGTTCTGTAACATGGCTGGAGTTCTGACTTTCCCCTATTCTATCCAATACTAAAACAAAAGTATTAAACTCAAACAAAGTAAATCAAATAGCACAAATCTATTTAATTTTCCCTTTACAACTAGATTTTTTTTATTTCTCCATAAACCCATTCATGACCGGTTCTCTTTATAGGACTTGAAGAAGTGAACGTTCCTGCTGCCTGTGCAAGTAATTTGTCATTGTAAGTGGCTTATTTAAACAGCTGCCCCTTGATGGGAGGAATATGGTGGCCTTGGAGTTCCCATGACAATTACATGCAATTACATAATTTATCAACAGAATTATAACCATCGAGCGTTTAGCCTAAGACATCATTAGTGCTACAATCAGCTGTGGGAATTATATGTGAAATAAGGCTAGACGGAGTACTGACCTTCACAAGGCTATCGAGGAACTGGGAAATATGGTGATGGAGATTTGAGAAATGCTGATCAAACATTATCTAAGCTTTCACCATTCTCAGTAATAGCCGAAGCCGTATTCAGCCTCCAAGCATGATCCCAGGAAAAGTATTCTATTTTTTTTAATTTACATGTAAAATTTTCTATATTAAGTTGCGCTGCTATGCTCTCATGTGAGTGAATACTAGCAATAAACCTTAATAATGCTAAATTATATATATATAAAGTGACTCCGTACGTAAATAAAAATTGATTGATTAATTGATTAGATCATGTTTAAAATAGTCCACTGTTTTAAGGTGATTTTCAAACGTGAAATTAACACACGATACACCCAAGAGTCGTGGTTAAAAGAGATAAAGACCTCCACCTCTGCACACACTGCCACTTACCGACTCCAAATGATCTCCTATTTTCAGGAGATCACACTCGCTTAATACCCAACCCAGGCCTTTTGAGAGATGGAACGGTGATCCCAGCGTCTTCACAGAATGTAATCTTTCAGGGGCACGTGTTGCCCATTGATCCCAAAAAGACATAAAAGCTTCCATAGTGTAAAATCCTAGGTTACTTTATTTAAATAAGAAAGTATTGCACTTACAGTTAAAACAATAAGAGATTGCAGTATAAACTAGCCGGCCGGCTCTCGATAGCAGCCCGTCACTCCGGGACCTGCGTGAACGCGTTGACTTCAGTACGTCGCTCCTCCCTACGCATTTCGTCACACCTGACGTCGTCCTGAGGCCTGTTGAATGCCACTATGTGTTGACCCAGGGACAACACATCACCAGACAGGAATTTGAATCGTCTCCCACTCCATCCAAAACTAGAAGTACATGTTTATGGCTTAGATAAATTTCTTATTCACATAAGAAAGGAAGCATGTAAAATTTCAGTTGCTTCACTGTTTGCTACTATTTGCAAGAGGAAAATATTGGGCAGACCTACTTGTAACAATGATGGTTGCCAGGCTGTTGTCCTGCTCCAAAGGCTTAAGTACTTTCCAAAACAAACCTACAGATTAAAAAGTCAGAATTCCCCCCTCTGAATACTTGTTCCAGGTCAGTTCCTAGGAAAGTATTGCCACTGAATGCGCATGACAGCCAGACAACAAGCATTTTTCAACAGTCAGCAATCGCAACCTCCATATACTTTTCACCCTGGATAACATACAATCTTAGATACTTTCCATGATTGTGCATTTGATTTGGGCACATACAGTAGCTCACATTCATAGGATAAGTGCACAAGCGCCTTTGAAGCCCAATTCTGGAAAACTTTTTTCCATGCAGTTGGGCTGCAATGGCACTGCAAGGGTTAACTTCTCATGTAGGTCTAGGGGGCATAGAAAAAAAAGATTTACTTGATGCTGTTAGACAGGTCCCCAGCCTTTCTCAACCTTTTCAACACAGAGGAACCCTTGAAATAACCTTCTGGTCTCAGGGAACCCTTGCTAAAAATTACGATATCTAAACTCATGATACATTAGTGTGATGGTTAGTGGGTAGAATGCTCCCTACACTTGTGATCATTGGGAAGAATTACCACCTTAAAGATAGCTAAAAAGATCAATGGTGTCAGTGAAAACTTATCTGAGAGGCAAGAATTGTTCATAACTCAAGGGACCCCTAGCAGCTTCTGGAGGAACCCTAGTTGAGAAACCCTGCCCTAGAGCATCTTCCCCCCCATGCTTCAGCGGTCTAAGGTCCTGATGTCATCAAGACTGATGCAGGGTTCACAGGCCTGTATTGGACATGATGACATCTAGGGATAGTCCACTGCTGGAGCATGGGAAAGCGCCATTTGCTGGGGGAATGGAGGAACAAGTAAATAAGAGTGCTTTTAATCTTAGCTAGAATAATACAGAATGTATATTTTATGCAAATGTTTTTATACAGACTATATTTGCTAAGTTAAATTACGGTTGTTGCCACAAGTCCTGTTATTTGAAATTTCCCTTCATTTACTGCTTTCGGGGATGGTGGCACTGAGAGAGTTGAGAACGTTAGCTGAATTGTGCCTGGGCATGCTGGCTGAAAAAGACTGTCCTAGATAATAGAGTGGTATAGAATTTTAAATTTAAATTTAGGCCTGGCATGGAAAGAATGGCATGGAGGTCCTCCCATGATTCATACCAGGCCCTTCAAGTCTAGTGTAAATTTAAAGAGAGACCCCACACAAAAAAAAAAACAAGTGGGGTTTCTCTAAATCCCATACCAGACAATTATCCGAGGTTATGGCATAGCAGGCCAGAAAAGGGGAGAACAAACTTGCACTCCCCACGTAGGAAACCAGGCCACATGCCCTCAATATATTGATGAGGACAAGGGCCTCCTTCCCACAACCCTGGCCTGATGGTTGTGGGGGTTTACGGACAGGGGGCTTATCAGAATTTGTAAGCCCCCTTTAAAAATAAGGGTGCACCCAGATACTGCACCTCCCACCCCAATTGTGAATCAGCAAGGGGGCATAGTACCCCTGCTCATTTACAGAAAAAAAGTGAAAAGTAAGTAACACATGCACAGTTTTTGAGAAGTCCTTTTATTAAAAAAAGAACAAAAAAAATCCCCACAATGTAAATCCATCATCAATCGTGTGATCCAGTGGTGCAGAGCCAAGCCAATTGTATTGAACAGTGCTCAAAGACCCATGGGAAAAAAATACTCACCAACACAATGCATCCTAACAACATAAAAAAAAAAAAAAAGAAAAAAAAAGCTGATCACCAGCTTCTGTTGAAGGGACATAGGTCCCGAAAAGGAAGAGGCGAAGCCTCCTCATATGTGCCCACCAGTACCGCCTGCCAGTGCCACGAATCAGTGCCCACCAGTACATAAGTGCCAGCAATCAGTGCCACCTATCAATGCCGAGTGCCACCTAGCAATGCCCACCAGTGGTGCCAATCAGTGCCTCATCAGTGCCACCTAGCAGTGTCACCTACCAGTGCCGATCAGTGCCACCCATCAGTGCCCATCACTACCACCCATCAGTGCCAGATATCAGTGCCACCTATTAGTGCCCTTCAGTGCGACCTATCAATGCCCATCAGTGCTGCCCATCAGTGCCACCCATCAGTGCAACCTCTCAGTGCTCACCAATGCACCTATCAGTGCCCACCAGTGCCACCTATTAGTGCCCATCAGTGTGGCCTTATCAGTGCCCATCAGTGTACCTTATCAGTGCCCATCAATGCAGCCTATCGGTGCCAATCAGTGAAGCATATCAGTGCCCATCAGGGCAGCCTATTGGTGCCCATCAGTGTAACCTCATCAGCGTACATCAATGAAGGAGAAAAATTACCTGTTTGCAAAATTTATTAACAAAATATAAAACGGTTTTGTATTTTTAGAAAAAAAAAAATTGTTTTTTTAAATTTTTTTAACAAAAAATAAAAAACCCAGAGGTGATCAAATACCACCAAAAGAAAGCTCTATTTGTGGGGAAAAAAGATACAAATTTCATTCGAGTACAGTGTTGTATGACCGCGCAATTGTCATTCAAAGAGTGACAGCGCTAAAAGCTGAAAATTGGTCTGGGCAGGAGGGGGGTTTAGGTGCCCAGTAAGCAAGTGGTTAAAGTGGAGTTCTGCCGGAAAAAAAATTAAAAGTCAGCAGCTATAAAAAAACTTCTCCATGGCACCGGCATTCTTACTGTGGGTGCCCGTCCGTGATGCGTCCCAGAAGATTGCAGGGAGGGGGGGGGGGAGAGGGGATCTTTCTTCTGGTGCCGCGGAGCCCTAGGAGGAAGTGGGAGCTGGATGCCTCTAAAAAGAGGGTATCCGCTCCCCCCCCCCCCCAAAAAAAATGACATGCCAAATGTGGCATGTCAGGGGGTCACCTGCACTTAAAGAGGAAGTTCTATTTTTGGGTGGAACGCTGCTTTAACCCACTACCTCTGAACCCAGGTTGTCCTGGACCTGCCCCCAGCCTGTGAATAGACAGTGAAAGGAGAAGCAGCACAGTGATGAGCGCCTCTCTCTAGCACTTGCTCTCTCCTCCTATCAGCGTGCTTCTTGTTAGTACATTAACTGACTGACCCCTTGTGTTTCTTCTCCCTCTCACACTCCAGCTCTGCTGTATAGAGAATGCAAAATGTTATTAATAGGTAAAATTCAGGTACTTGCACTACTTACTATATTAAAAAAAACACATCTCATGATGTATTGATTACAGAGCTGCATTAATTTGTGTCTTTTTATATCTGCCTAGAGTTCAGCTTTAATGTTTACTTCATTACTTGTATGTAACCAGATTTATATACAGAGAATGCAGTCCAACGCAGCACAGAAAGTGCTGAAATACATGCAGCCAGGGTGATATTCTGTATATATAGGGCAGGGGTAGGCAACCTGGGGCTCTCCAGCTGTTGTGGAACTACATTTCCCATGAGGCATTGCAAGGCTGGCAGTTACAATTACTCCCAGAGGCATAATGGGACTTGTAGTTCTGCAACAGCTGGAGGGCTCCAGGTTGCCTACCCCTGATATAGGGATTGCATGTGTGTATGGTCAACCTAATTGCGTAAGACCCACTTTGCATAAAGAGTTAGAGAATATACAGTATTGCTCACCTAAGTAAGGGAATGCCTGCGTACAAGCACCACTTTATAATGAGCAGGATAGTCTCTCGTGTTCAAAACGAAATAATTAGACAAAAATCCTGTTCTATGTCACTACATGTACTTAAGGTTCTGAATTAGTTGAAAAAGTAATAATAATAGCAATCAAATATCCTATTGACTCTTCCAATTCCCAGAGAGTTTAGACTATTCATTACCCTTACTCCCATAAAATCAATGAAATTATTTAATGACATTTACAAAAATCTGTAACATCATCTCTGCCACAAAAAAAAAAAGGTAAGTACAATGACTGAACACAAGATGGCGACATACCACAACAATCCTGAGTCCATAAACTCATTTCCACTTACTAACACAAGCAAAGGAAATGAATGGCAAGATGATGAAACAAGTGTCATAAACATCAGTTAGAGATTGCAGATATCCGAATGGACAGCTTATGTCTGGTCTGTATGGTATATTTAGGAAAATAAATCTCAAGAGGAAAATCAAAAGCAACCACATCAAAAACAGGCAGCACATTTTTTTTTTTTATAATGAAGTAACTACCAGTGAACTGCTATCCAGAACAAATAGCAAGTCTGAGTCCTCCTATATATACTGAGATAGGAGTGATATTTATATAATGTGCTGCTGCTAAAATCGGTAGGCTTTTCACACTTCTTCTGGACAGGACAACATAGCTGGCCAAAAAACACTAGGCGAGAAATAAAGGCACCTTCCGGTATTTTAGCCGACTGGTACATGCCCAGCAGGGCAGAAGAAGCAGCTACCTTGGGCATTTCGGTAGGACGGGGGGGGTGCAAAAATGGAAACACCTGCAACCTATGCTGCTGAAGTAGTTCACATTTCTGGGGGGTTAATAGCACACTTTGGCCTTTTTACCCTGGGTGCTGAAGGACCCTGTCCTGGCACTGATCCTTAAGAAGAAAATGTCACCTTGGGTAGCCTTTTGTGTCTAAGCCTAGGAGAGAGAATACAAAAAACATTATAAAATAGAAAATATTCTATATCCTATCTGATCACAATTCTCCCAGATGAGCCATGGCCACACATTAGATCATCTCCCAGTCTGGCCATATCAAGGAACTGTCATTCAGTGTCTATGGAACCTTAAAGCAGAACTATACTCCCCTTCACTCCAGTGCTGCTATGTACCAGAGCTCCCTGGAGGCTACTTTACATCTTCTGCTGGTCTACATCTGGGTACTGATCTCCGAACGTTTTCATTGGCCGGGACAAGATGACGTCACTCCAGCGCATGCGTGGGAATTTATTCATCTCAGCACTGCTGAAATTGAGCTGTGTACGTGTAGTGTGGACAGGCAGGTTAGAAACCTTAATGAAGAAGAGACATAATGGGGTTCATTTACTAAAATTGGAGAATGCTAAATCTGGTGCAGCTGTACATGGTAGCAGGGGCGGATCCAGAGCCTAGTCTCGGGGGGGGGGGGGGGGCAATGCCAGAAAATACTTTTTTTGGGGTAAATTTAACGGGGAAATGGCTGGTGTTAGCGCTTCAATCAATCACGGTGTTATGGTGTCAGGATGATTGAAGCGCATTATTACTATTATTACATTGTTATAAAAAATGAAATAGTTCAAATCCCCATAATGCAGAATCAGTGGGAGCCCTGAGCGTGTCACTTGCCACTGTCACCTGCCACACGTTGCGGATTGTCACTTGCCACGTCGCCTGTCACTAGTTGCAGATTGTCACTTGCCACGTCCCATGTCAGACTTTGCAGATTGTCACTTGCCACGTCGACTGTCACCAGATGCAGATTGTCACTTGCCACGTCCCATGCCACATGTTGCAGATTGTCACTTGCCACGTCCCATGCCACACGTTGTAGATTGTCACTTGCCATCTCCCATGCCACACATTGCAGATTGTCACTTGCCACCTCCCATGCCACACATTGCAGATTGTCACTTGCCACGTCCCATGCCACACGTTGCAGATTGTCACTTGCCACCTCCCATGCCACACATTGCAGATTGTCACTTGCCACCTCCCATGCCACACATTGCAGATTGTCACTTGCCACCTCCCATGCCACACATTGCAGATTGTCACCTGCCACCTCCCATGCCACACATTGCAGATTGTCACTTGCCACGTCCCATGCCACACATTGCAGATTGTCACTTGCCACGTCCCATGCCACACATTGCAGATTGTCACTTGCCACGTCCCATGCCACACGTTGTAAATTGTCACTTGCTACGTCCCATGCCACACGTTGTAGATTGTCACTTTCCACGTCCGATGCCACACATTGCAGATTGTCACTTGTCACGTCCGATGCCACATGTTGCAGATTGTCACTTGCCACGTCCCATGCCACACATTGCGGATTGTTACTTGCCTGCTATAATTGTCTCTTGCTGTGTCCCAGAGTCAGGCAGCACATTACCAGTCAAGCAGCAGAGAGATGATGTAATCTCTCTGCTGCTGCGGCTGCCTGCACACTGCACAGTGAGAGCAGAACTGCAGGGATGTAGGGTGGGCGCTGGGCGGTGAGAGATGATGTTATCTCTCTGCTCCTCTGCCCGCTGGCTCCCTGATTGGCCAGCAGCCGCTCTCATACTGTCACTGAGCCGCACAGCTGCTCACCAACAGTGCCGCCCGCTGTCTCTCCCCACAGGAGCCACCCGTGCTCTCAGCCGCAGAGCCGCCCACCAGCTCTCTCACCCGCAGCGACACCTGCCCGCCCACTCACTCACCCACATTCTCAGAGGGGGCAAGTGCCCCATTGCCCCCCCCCCCCCCGGATCTGCCCCTGCATGGTAGCCAATCAGCTTCTTCAGTTAGGCTTGTTCAATTAAGCTTTGACAAAAGAAAAAAAAACCTGGAAGCTGATTGGTTTCTGTGCAGAGTGGCACCGGATTTTGTACTCTCCGTTTTTAGTAAATTAACCCCAGTATGTCTTCTGCATTAAAAATCTTGCCTGTTCCCAAATTTTTTGTTTTATTCTTAAAGCTCCACTTTAAGATTGTGTTGCCCAACCTCCCTCTCATGCTCCAGTGTATTTAGATGAGGCTGCAGGGGTCTAAGAGAATGGGAGTGGAACTGGAACCAAAAAGAGAAACTGCTTTAACTGAGGCCATCTAGAAGATGAGGATACCAGCAACCACAGACATATAAACAAAAGGACAAGCTGAAACGGTGAATAAATACCAATGTAGAGATCAGTTAAGGAGAGTGTAAAAATAGCTCTGGGTATGTAATCTTATTTCTTTACTATCTAATTGCTATGTTATTCTAAAGTATTGATGTTGATCCCCATGACTAAGCTCCATGGGGCGAAACGCGTTGTGACATGGCCTGGCCAGAGTCCAGGCTGAGGTTGCCACTCATACACTCATCTTGGGGACAGCACGGATGTGCAGCAACAGGGAGTCTTTTCTTAACCTTCAGGTATTGATGTTGATATAGGTGATCTGGTTAGCAGGCGACCCCTATACCTGAGAGGGCCTCCACAGTCTCCTTAGTTTGTAGTGTAATGTAATAAAAATGTAACTTGAAGCGCCACTGCTAAAAAGTCCAAAAGGTTGAGGGGGACAGTGGAAAGAGTAGCCAGTGTGCTTCAAGGGTCCAAATCTGCCCCTTTCATCAGGGTTTAAGATTGAAAAGAAGACCTGTGCTTCTAATCACACCCTTAAAGGTCCAGTTCAATTGAAATCCATTTATATTGTTTTCAATCTCAGGTCTTGATAAAGAGGGTAGTGAGTAGCAGTGGTGGCAGGTGCTTTTTTTTGGGGGGGGGGTGACAAACAACCACCCATCCTCCCCCGAGCGGCACCCCCCCACCCCCCCGCTGTTTGCCGGTCAGTCCGGCACTTACCCCATCGTGGCGGGTGGCAGGCAGCGTAGTGCAGTGTCTCCGTGTCCTCTTCTCCATGGCGGCTTCCAGCTCCTCCCCTCCTCCTAGGTGTCCAATAAGATTGCCTGTCCTTTCCGCCAATCGGGGAACTGGTGTCAAAATCTGCTTCTTGATTGGCCAGGAGAAGGATCAGTGTTACAACAGCGAATATTCATTTGTTGTCGTAACACACCTGGGTGGGATCGCAGCGCACTCTCTGCGACCCAAGCCCACCCTATGTTGAAGACTATTAGAGCCTCTGGCTCCAATTGGTGCTTCAAAACATCCCCCCTGCATTGGAATCCATGCACCGGTGTCGTGAAAAGGGCCGGACACATGGATAGGGGGGGCAGCGATGGACGGGGGGCGGCGCACGTGAGCCCTTAATGGACAGGCCGCCCCTGGTGAGTAGCCAGTTACCTATGTTAGAATAAAGTCGTATCTGGTCCTTGTAGGTATAGTGGTGTAGTAGTGGTGTGGCGCTTCAATTTACATTAGGATCAGGATTTTTTTTTTTGCAGGTGAGCTGTGTCTTTCAAAATCAGTGTATTTGCATACCTTTAGGTTTGTGGACTACAGAATTAAGGGGAACTAAACCCTCCTATCCTTTACAGCCAAGGAAGCTGCCATCTTAGCCTTGTTTACATCTACAGCTACATTGGTGCTGCACACGTTATCAAATCAGCTATTTGATGGCTTGACAGTTAAGTTGCACAAGCAACTGTGACAGTATTCATTCATGACATGACTTGAATGTAATGGTTTTGGGAAACATTTAAATCGATAAGTTTAGTTCCACTATAATGAAACATTGATTTCTATGGAACAGTTAAAAACATGTGAACTGGGTGTAACACCATATAAAAGGGAGTGCCGGGGTGAACAGTGGGAAGGAAGGGTCTATGTCTGAATACGGCATATATTCTTTGCACAGCGGCCAGGGCATGAAACAAACCCAACTGTCTGGGATGATTCACCGCGGCTTGGAGTGCAGGCCAACAAAACAGGGAAGTGTACAGGAAATGGGAGAAGGTCTGGAAAAAACAGTCACAGCTAATAATAATGTGGAACACAGCATGCGATTTGGGAGGTTCAAGCAATAGATATACACTATATAGCAAGATATACGGATATAGCAAGACACAAACTAAGCTTCTCCAGCTCTTGAGAGACTACACATCCCAGCAAAGCTGGACTGAGATTATGCAGCAGATCCATCTATAAAGAGTACCAGCCATGTCTGTAACCACCCTCACATCCCCGGTCGTGGAAGAAAAGATTTTCACGCACAAAAATAATTAGTGAGATCGTTGTCTGTGATTGGGTTAAGCATCCCATAGAAAATGAAAGCCACCCATTAAAACTCTTAGACCTTTCGCAAGCTTTTTACCCCAGAGGAACCCTTCAAATAATCTCAGGGAGTTCCTGCTAAAAAATCATTATATCTACAGGTAAGGGTTCATTAGAAAAATAAGAAAGTTGTAGAATGTTTTAAATAGAAGCCAAGTTTGTGGGTATAGTACTCCCCCAGTGCCAGGGATGTGTGTAGAGTACACCTTTTGTGCCAGGGATGTGTGTGGAGTACACCTCCTGTGCCAGGGATGTGTGTAGAGTACTCTCCCTGTGCCAGGGATGTGTGTAGAGTACACCGTTTGTGCCAGGGATGTGTGTAGAGTACACCGTTTGTGCCAGGGATGTGTGTAGAGTACACCTTTTGTGCCAGGGATGTGTGTGGAGTACACCTCCTGTGCCAGAGATGTGTGTAGAGTACTCTCCCTGTGCCAGGGATGTGTGTAGAGTACACCGTTTGTGCCAGGGATGTGTGTAGAGTACTCACCCTGTGCCAGGGATGTGTGTAGAGTACTCTCCCTGTGCCAGGGATGTGTGTAGAGTACTCTCCCTGTGCCAGGGATGTGTGTAGAGTACTCACCCTGTGCCAGGGATGTGTGTAGAGTACTCTCCCTGTGCCAGGGATGTGTGTAGAGTACACCGTTTGTGCCAGGGATGTGTGTAGAGTACACCGTTTGTGCCAGGGATGTGTGTAGAGTACACCGTTTGTGCCAGGGATGTGTGTGGAGTACTCACCCTGTGCCAGGGATGTGTGTAGAGTACTCACCCTGTGCCAGGGATGTGTGTAGAGTACTCACCCTGTGCCAGGGATGTGTGTATAGTACTCTCCCTGTGCCAGGGATGTGTGTAGAGTACTCTCCCTGTGCCAGGGATGTGTGTAGAGTACACCGTTTGTGCCAGGGATGTGTGTGGAGTACTCACCCTGTGCCAGGGATGTGTGTAGAGTACTCTCCCTGTGCCAGGGATGTGTGTAGAGTACACCGTTTGTGCCATAGTTTGTAGACACTATAACTTTAGTACAAACCAATTCCTATGCATTTATTGGGATTTTTTTAACAAAGATGTAGCAGAATACATTTTGACCTACATTTATGAAGAAATCTGATCTATTATTGGCTATGTTTATAAAGAAAAAATAAAAGTATTGTTTTTTTAAATTACATTTTCGGTAATTTTTCGTTTATTTTGCAAAAAATGGTGACAACCAGGGATTCCTCACTTTGGAGGGATTTCTTCTCACTTCCTGTTAGGGTTATGGGACAGAAAGTTAAAGGAAATCTCCCCTATGGGATACAGATGGCAAAAATAAAAACCCTCAGTGATTACAACCCTCCCTTACTCTAACCATTTAGTTCTATTTAAACTCCAAGGTTTCTGCTTTCCTCCACTGCAGACACATTCTGTATGTACTATCTTCTCTCCACCGGTGCAGCTCTTCCCCTGCCTGCCCCCTCCATGCAGCTCTTTCCTGGTCTGCCTCCTCCATGCAGCTCTTTCCTGGTCTGCCTCCTCCATGCAGCTCTTTCCTAGCCTGCCCCCTCCATGCAGCTCTTCCCCTGTCTGCCTCCTCCATGCAGCTCTTTCCTGGTCTGCCCCTTCCATGCAGCTCTTTCCTGGTCTGCCCCTTCCATGCAGCTCTTTCCTGCTCTACCTCCTCCATGCAGCTCTTTCCTAGCCTGCCTCCTCCATGCAGCTCTTCCCCTGTCTGCCTCCTCCATGCAGCTCTTCCCCTGTCTGCCTCCTCCATGCAGCTCTTTCCTGGTCTGCCCCTTCCATGCAGCTCTTTCCTGGTCTGCCCCTTCCATGCAGCTCTTTCCTGCTCTACCTCCTCCATGCAGCTCTTTCCTAGTCTGCCTCCTCCATGCAGCTCTTTCCTGGTCTGCCTCCTCCATGCAGCTCTTTCCTGGTCTGCCTCCTCCATGCAGCTCTTTCCTAGCCTGCCCTCTCCATGCAGCTCTTTCCTGGTCTACCTCCTCCATGCATCTCTTTCCCATTCATTCCCCTCCCCCTCCATCTCTTTCCCCTCCCCCTCCTCCTCCATCTCTCTCCTCTCCTCCAGCTTTCCCAGGCTGCTGCAACCAAGGAAGGAATCAGTCTGTGTCAGCCGCAGGCGTCCCCGCCCACCCTGCTCCCGCCTCCGCCAATCAGAGCGTAGCTTCCCGGAGCATAACGTCACCAGCGGCGCTGCCATTGGCCGGCTATATTAAGAAAGCCGCATGAGCCTTTAAATAGCCGGGGCGCAGCGTGGCGGAGAGTTAAATCTGACGGAGAGGTGCGGCTGTGAGCAGAGAGCAGGGATCCTCATCACCCGCCACCATTAGAACCATAGGCAAGCTGAGGAAGCGCCGGGCGGCCGGCAGTGGTAGTAGCGGAGCGGCGATGGCAGCGATCCGGAAGAAGCTGGTGGTGGTCGGGGACGGGGCGTGTGGGAAGACGTGCCTGCTCATTGTCTTCAGTAAGGACGAGTTCCCCGAGGTCTATGTCCCCACCGTCTTCGAGAACTACGTGGCCGACATCGAGGTGGACGGTAAGCAGGTAGAGCTGGCCCTATGGGACACGGCGGGTCAGGAGGACTATGACCGGCTCCGGCCTCTCTCCTACCCGGACACCGATGTCATCCTCATGTGCTTCTCGGTGGACAGCCCGGACTCTCTGGAGAACATCCCGGAGAAGTGGGTGCCCGAGGTCAAACACTTCTGCCCCAACGTGCCCATCATCCTGGTGGCCAACAAGAAGGACCTCCGCAACGACGAGCACATCCGCAACGAGCTGGCCCGGATGAAGCAGGAGCCGGTCCGTACTGACGACGGACGGGCCATGGCCATCCGCATCTCCGCCTACGAGTACCTCGAGTGCTCCGCCAAGACCAAGGATGGCGTCAGGGAGGTCTTCGAGACCGCCACCAGGGCGGCGCTACAGAAGAGGCACGGCCCCAGCGGGGAGTGCATCAGCTGCTGCAAGCTGCTATGATCCCCACCTCTGTGTGTGATTAGACTGTATGGTGCCCCACCATGGGGTTACCCAACATCTGACATGATTGGGCGGTGAGGACTGTAATCCTGATGCACCTGAGATTGGGTTCGTTTCATCCAACCCCCCCTCTGCATTCATTTTGATGCTTGAGCCATTGGTGGTCACCTCGGTCCACCCGCTGTGACCTAAGCACTACATCAAGAGGTTGGGGGGCTTATCCAAGTCTCCTGAGCACTACGTTCTTCCTGAAATTGGGCTCCCCACCCTGACCCATCCCTTATCTATTGGCTCAAGACAGTGGTCACTTCAGTCTCACCATTGTGACCCAAGAACTGCATCCAGAGCTTGGGGGTTCATCCTAGAGGTTACCCAAGTCTCCCCATTGTTACCTGTGGACTGCATTCTTCTGGCGATTGGGCTCTCATCCACCCCAAATCTTGTCACCTGTGTTTATTCTGAAGCTTGAGACGTTAGTGGTCACCTCAGTCCCACCACTGTGACCTAAGAACTGCATCTAGAGGTTTGGCTGTCCATCCTAGAAGGTACATCAAGTCTCCCCAGTGGCACCTGAGGAATGCATTCTTCTAGAGATTGAGAGGTCACACAAGCCCCCCCCCCCCCCCCCCATTCTGTCACCTGAAGACTCTACTCATCCTGATGCTTGGGACATTAATTGCCACCTTGATGCCCTCACATGAGAACTGCATTCATCAGATTGAGGGGTCTCATCCTAGAGGTCACTGTTGTCACCTGAAGGCCATTCTTCTGGAGATTTGAGTGCCCCTTCCCAAAGGACACCCATTACCCCCATTGTCACCTGAAGACTTCACCCTGATGCTTGGGACTTTGGTCACATTGGGCCCTCTCCACTGCATTCATAAGATTGGGGGTTCTCACCCTGAAGGTCATCCAAGCCCACCATTGTGTGACCCAAGGACTGCATTCATTCTAATGCATGAGACATTACCACCTTGACATCCAGGCCCTTCGCACCCTGTGACCTGAAGACTGCCAATGCTCAGTAGATTGAGGAGTCTCCTGTTCTTGAGGTCACATCCCTCCCTTCATGACTTGAGGACTGCTGTTTACCCCACACTAGTGCTGCGCCCTGCCAAGCAGTATTCCCCCTGTACAGATAGACTGAGCCTCTCTATTGTGCTGGGGAGGGGGTCCACCCCTCTCTGGTGACCTGAATGACACTACCTTCTTATCCAGGGGACTCCCAAGGTCTTTGCATGTTGGGTTATTATCGTGGTGGCCCATCTTGAGATGGGATAACAATGCTTTGATACTGTTGAGTCCTCTGTTGCTGGTGTCCCCAGTTGTGTGTTGCTGTGCAATGTGTTACTGGTTTATTCACAAGCAATTGTCCTCTTCAGGGCTAACAGGGGCGATCTCCTGAACTGTATATAGACCTGTAAATATATATATAAAAATATTCTATTGAGCAGACTTGGCAGCTTGCAGTGTACTGGTTCCTGTGGAACTACAAGTGTCAGGATACTTGGGACTTGTAGTTCACCAGTAAATGGCACACTGCTACTTGCTAAAACCTGCTTAGGAGGGAGCTCGGACTCTGCGCCCTTCTGTCTTTTGAAAGGAAAACTGTGCTGAGACAATATACAACCTGCCATGGGTTTCTGGAAATGCTAGTTGCCTGGCTGTCAAGATCTGAACTTTTCTATATTATCTGAGACTAATCAACAGCTGGCCATACATTATACAATTTTCTTATTCAATTTCCTCTAGTCTAGATTTACCATCATCTATGTAGTACAAGGGCCTGCCTGATTGAGTACAAATTGAAAGCTTTTAGGTTTGACCTCCCATATTATATAGTTTTGGTCAATGTAAAGGAAAATTGTATAACGTTGCCAGCCTTTGAGCATAGTGACTCAGAAAGCAGTGACCACACGTGTGTTTGACATGTTCAATGGCAGCCTGTGTATTTCTCAGTACTGGTTTCCTTTGCAGATCAGTCTGTTTTGCAGCTGTAACTTTTTTTTTGTTTGTTTTTGTTTTTTGTTTTTTTGTTTTTTTTAATATTCTTTGACACTCAATGCACTTACCATCTGCATAGACACTGTAACTTAACACTTTTTTTTTTTTATTATACACAATTATGTTTTCCAGTACATGAATGTACAGTCATGGAGGAAAGTTACAAGACTTGTAGCATTCCAAGTATTAAATGGGACGTGTAGCTCAACAGTAGTGCAAAAACACGTAAAATGTGGGTGAAGGTAAACTATCAGATGTGTTTACAGATTTCTTTTTTTTTTTTTTTTTTTTTTTGTTAGAGGCAGATATTTAATTTTTGTTTTCTGACAGTGGTACTAAACTGTTAAACTGAAAACAAAGGCTGACAGCAGTAAAAAAAAAAATTTTGGTATGTTTACATTAAATTTATTATATGTATATACAGGTTTTTATGTGAAATATTAAATATCTTCTAAATATATTTCTGTGTTTTTGTAATTTTTTTTTTTTGCATTTTAATGCTTATATAAAAAAAAAACTTGGTGCCCATTTTTGAGGATGCATAAAGGTTTTAGATCTCGATCGTGTTTGTTTTTACTCCTTGGTTACATGCAGACCAAGTGTAGCAGAAGTGATGGTGACAGGTTTGGACAATCTAAAGTGCCTACACCAGTCCAAAATGTATTTATTACGGGTACTTTTTGTATAGCACTGACATTTATGCAGCGCTTTACACATATATTCTACATTCACCTCAGTCCCTGCAAACGAAGGTCCCTAACTCTCATTCATGCATACATATATACATGATTTCATGTTTTAGGGGGGCGGACTGCTTAAGTAACTGTTTGGACCTCCCATAGCAATTCCATAGCTTACCCAAACCCCTGTCACCTCTGCTAGATGGCTTGGTCCATGTGTCTTTTTTTTTTTTTTTTTTTTGTTTTTTTAAAACCACATCCAATTCGAATGACCTGTGAATGTGACCGGCTCACACATGTCCAGGGTGGCCGCCACCGTGCGGTTTCAACAAGGGTACTGTGTGTGTTTTGGGTCCGGTTCAGATGTGAATTTAGGGAAAGATTTACACCTGGACTGCAAGCCACAGCCGTACATATATGAACCCAACCTAAATGTGAAGAGCTTGAAAAATTGCTGCACAATTACTGTGCGAGATAAAAAGTTGCAACAACCGCCATCTTTTTCTCTAGGGTCTCTGCTAAATAACAAAAGGTATGTTTGGGGGTTCTGTGTAATGATTTTTACATGCAGGAGAGAAATGTCAGAATTGGCTTGGGTGGCAGGTGGTTAACAAACGGATTCTTCGTTTGCATATATTGCATCATGTGTTCAAGCTGCCCAACTGCATATGAAAAAGGCCTGATGTAAGCTGAGTTAAAAAAAAAAAAAAAAAAAATTGTGTGAAATAGATATGTTATCTAGATCTATATATACAAACACTTTTTTTTTTCTGCTTACCAGTCCTTAAGCTGGCCATACATTATACAATTTTCTTTAGAATTACCTTCAACTATGTAGTGCAAGGGCTTGTCTGATTGCATACACATTAAAAGTTTAGTTTTGGTAAATCTAAAGGAAAATTGTATAGTGTATGTATACACACATCTATGAGCTAGCCTTGGGTGTGGTGGCTGCATTTGGTTTTTAATTTCAAGCTTTTTCACTAAGTGGTCCTGCCACTGTCACTTCTGCCCTAGGGAGTGACAAAGCACCCTCACTCTCCTGTATCAATGCTGGAGCAGAATTGTCACCTTTAGGACAAAGTGTTTACCAGGAGCCTTTACACACAGGCGCATAAACAAGCACTGCATATGCTTGAGTAATAAAATAAAAATACGTTTCCCGCTCTAAACAAAGCAGTTTTTCTGCTATTGGGCTTTAACAGCCTGGCTTTCTAGTGAGCATGTTTATCCCTAGAGAGGGGGTTCATCTATCTAGGAAGGGATCATTTGGGCACAGGCTTACATACCTGAGGTGGGGGCACTTCAAGTCAAGCCTTCCGTACTTGAGCAGAGGCTTGCATACCTAGAGAGGGGGGGTACTTAGGCACAGGCTTACATACCTGGGGTGGGGACATTTAAGCACAGGGGTGTTTACCTGGGGGGGCACTTTGGCACAGGCTTACGTCACAGGGGCAAACAGTTGCATTTACCCTTTATGTTGTGGGACTGTACAGGCACAGGCTAAGGCCTGGTTCACACCTGCACATTTTTAGTGCATTTTCAGTTTTGCAGAAACACACTGCAGTCCATTTAACATGGTTTTCTATGGGTCAGGTTTACATCTGTGCATTTTATGGAAAGGGCCAGGGACCGGTTGGTTGTGTTTTTGGTTCCATAGACATCAATGGATCAAAAACATGTATTAAAGAACGCAAAAATGCATCATCTGCAACCTGCATAGGTGTGAACCAGAGCTAAGAGAATATTTTTTTTGTACTTTTTTAGTAAGAAAACCACAGCACTGATGTGCTCTGAAAACAATTGCATTTTGGGAGCATTCAGGTATGCAGGTCAGGAATACTAATCTCAATAACAGACACTAAACAAAGCCTCTCCTTGCAGCAGCTGGAAAAACAACAATGGCCCCCAGGTGTATATCAAATACATCTCATAAAGTAGTAAATGGTTTATGAGACACATTAGATGAGGAATACTGACTTCAGCGGCTTCATCCTTGTTGGGGCCCACTGCAAGGTAAAAGGTGTGCCCCCTGTTATACGTTGTGTAGGGGCGATGGTTTGCGTCATTATTATTATTATTTATTCTTGATTTTATTTTTTACAAGTACTTATACACCTCGGTTGCAATGTGATGCGGTGACTTGCAGTGAGGTTCAGTGCGTAGTGTAAACATGCAGCTTATCTTAAATTTTTATGCAATGCACTGAAACCCATCTTAACGCGGTGTTGTGGTATGAACCTTTGTTTTCTACACTACACAGTCTCCACACCAATTCATCCCAAAGGTGTGCTATCAGGTTCAGGTCAGAACTCTGTGCAGGCCAGTCAAGTTCCTCCACCCCAAACTCTCTCATCCATGTCATTATGGACCTTGCTTTGTGCACTGGTCCAAATCATTTGGTGGAGGGGGGATTATGGTGTGGGGTTGTTTTTTAGGGGTTGAGCTTGACCCCTTAGTTCCAGTGAAGGGAACTCTTAAGGCGTCAGCATACCAAGACATTTTGGACAATTTCATGCTCCCAACTTTGTAGGAAAAGTTTTGGGATGTCCCCTTCCTGTTCCAACATGACTGCGCACCAGTGCACAAAGCAAGGTCCATAAAGACATGGATGAGCGAGTTTGGGGTGGAGGAACTTGACTGGCCTGCATAGAGTTCTGACCTCAACCCGATAGAACACCTTTGGGATGAATTCGAGCAATCGGGTTGAGGTCAGAACTCTGTGCAAGCCAGTCAAGTTCCTCCACCCCAAAGTCGCTCATCCATGTCTTTATGGACCTTGCTTTGTGTACTGGTGTGCACAAACATCCCCATAGACACACTCCTAAACCTTGTGGACAGCCTTCCCAGAAGAGTTGAAGCTGTTATAGGTGCAAAGGGTGGGCCAACTCAATATTGAACCCAACGGGCTAATGCCGCGTACACACGGTCGGACTTTACGGCGGACTTTGCCCGGCGGATTTTTCGACGTACTTTCCGACGGACTTTGTGAATGAACGGACTTGCCTACACACAATCCACCAAAGTCCGTCGAATTCGTACGTGATGACGTACGACCGGACTAAAACAAGGAAGTTCATAGCCAGTAGCCAATAGCTGCCCTAGCGTGCCTTTTTGTCCGTCGAACTAGCATACAGACGAGCGGACTTTTCGACCGGACTCGATTTCAACGGATAAATTTTAAACAAGTTTAAAATCTAAGTCCGTCCAACTTTTGAGAAAACAAAGTCCGCTGGAGCCCACACACATTGAATTGTCCGACGAAATCCAGTCCGCCGGGCAAAGTCCGCCGTAAAGTCCGCTCGTGTGTACGCGGCATAAGACTGGGATGCCATTAAAGTTCACGTGTGTGTAAAGGCAGGCGTCCCAATACTTTTGGTAATATAGTGTATTTGCCCTTGCGTTGAGATTGCATTCATTTATGCTGATCAACGCAGCTCAACTAATGAATGAGCCCTTAGTGACGGAACTAGACAGCCAACTGGCATCTTCAGTAGGTCATCAATGACAACCACTGTATGTCTCTGGGGCTCGATCCCCTGCGTTCCTCGATCTGTAAATGTTTAAACAGTGGTGGTAGAATCAGATCATGCCGTTTAAATTGACATGAAGTTCTGGATATTTGATGTATCTATTTAACATTTCTGTGCTCACACGGGTGACCTCTCTTTTAGGCGTCCCTGTTTTCTTAGTATGTTGGTGGCTGCACACGGCTGCGTCTTGCATTTGGGATTTCTGAGCAGACAAATAACTTCTGCAGTGTTGAACGTGGCAGGGGAAGCCAAAGGAGCTTTAGAATTTTAGTACAAAAGTTTCCCCTCCCCCCCACTGCACTGGAGTTTTAAGCTTCATTTCACCCTGAGGTCTCCTTCCAGGGATCAGGCAATACTGTGAAAGTGTCAGCTGTTCTATCAGCTCTTCTCATCTGGTAATGTCAATATCAAAGGTTCTGCTGTGCTTGGACCTTCCCCTGTTCATAGGGAGACGTGTCCCTACCCTAGCCATGCCTAGTTTTACTGTTTTACTACTGAGGCCAATCGAAAATGATTTTTTTAGTTGCATGTGATTAACCATTAGGGCCCTGGAAACCTTTTTAACCACTTCAATACCAGGCACTTTCACCCCCTTCCTGCCCCGGTCACATTTCAGCAAAAAAAACTAAAAAAAATGTGAAAAAAAGAAAAGTTTTTCTTAGTTTGTTAGAAAATTTTGTAAATAAGTAATTATTCTCCTTCACTAATGTGCGCTAATGAGGCTGCACTGATGAAGTGGCACCAACGAGGAGGCACTAATATGCAGCACTGATGGGTACTGACAGGGGCTACTCATGAGGTGGCATTAATGAGGAGGCACTAATCTGCAGCACTGATGGGTGCTGATAGGGGCTACTGATATGCAGCACCGATAGGTGGCACTGATGAGGAGGCACTAATGAGGAGGCACTAATCTGCAGCACTGATGGGTACTGATAGGGGCTACTGATATGCAGCACTGATGAGGAGGCACTAATGAGGAGGCACTAATCTGCAGCACTGATGGGTACTGATAGGGGCTACTGATATGCAGCACTGATAGGTGGCACTGATGAGGTGGCACTAATCTGCAGCACTAATGGGTACTGATAGGGGCTACTGATATGCAGCACTGATAGGTGGCACTGATGAGGAGGCACTAATGAGGAGGCACTAATCTGCAGCACTAATGGGTACTGATAGGGGCTACTGATATGCAGCACTGATAGGTGACACTAATGAGGTGGCACTAATCTGCAGCACTGATGGGTACTGATAGGGGCTACTGATATGCAGCACTGATAGGTGGCACTGATGAGGAGGCACTAATGAGGAGGCACTAATCTGCAGCACTGATGGGTACTGATAGGTGGCACTGATAGGCTGCACAGGTAGGCAGCACTGACGGGCACCGATGAAGATGGCACTGAGGAGGAACTAATATGCAATACTGATGGGTACTGATCGGGGCCACTGATATGCAGCACTGATAGGTGGCACTAATCAGGAGGCACTAATCTGCAGCACTGATGGGTACTGATAGGCTGCACAAGTAGGCAGCACTGATGGGCACCGATGAGGTGGCACTGAGGAGGCACTAATATGCAGCACTGATGGGTACTGATAGGGGCCACTGATAGGCGGCACAGGTAGGCAGCACTGATGGGCACTGATGAGGTGGCACTAATGAGGAGGCACTAATCTGCAGCACTGATGGGTACTGATAGGTGGCACAGGTAGGTGGCACTGATGAGGTGGCACCAATCAGGAGGCACTAATATGCAGCACTGATGGGTACTGATAGGGGCCACTGATATGCAGCACAGATAGGTGGCACTGATAGGCTGCACAGGTACGTGGCACTGATGGGCACTGAAAGACAGCACTGATTGGCATCACTAATGGGCACTGACTGGCATCACTGCTGGGCACAGTTGGGGCTGCACTGATCATCAGTGCCCTGATTATCTTTGTAGGTCTCCCCTGTGAGAAAATGCTGCTGATCGTCTCTCCTCTCCTCACACGCTGTTAGTGTGAGGAGAAGAAAGCTGATGACTGTCATTTCCTTGTTTACATGTGATCAGCTATGATTGGACACAGCTGATCACATGGGTAAAGAGCAGTGTCATTGGCTCTTTACTAAGATCGAGGATGCACCATGTCCCGGGGACACAGCGTGCCACTGATTGGCACGCTGTGCGACCCAGCGGGCGTACAATTGCCGTGAGAGTGGGACGATGTCCCAGAACAAGAGAGCCATCCCGCCGCCGTCGTTTGTCTATACGGCGGGCATGAGGTGGTTAAAACAGCGGCAATTACATTCATATGTACCAGAGCTGTGGTAAAATGGCGTCTGATCTCAGTGGTGTATCCTGGTAGTGTTAAAGTGTTACTAAACCCAGGACCCTGCATTCACTATATCTGGTCTCACACAGTACACAGAACATGGAAATGTAATTATTTTAGTAAATATAACCTGCTAAATACCTCTTCTCATCAACAATATATAGCAGTCTTATGACTTCTATTAGTATCTGGTTAAAGCTTGTAGGAGGAGTTTTCATTCTACTCTGACTGTCCTATGAGGCTGCATGACCCCCGACCCTCTGTCTGGACAGTGCTGATTGGCCCTGTGCTCATCACATGCACCCTTCAAAAAAAGAAAAAAAAAAACTCTCTAGCAATACACACCAAACTGAGCATGTGCAGAGTGACTCCAAGGCTCTGTTCTATCAGAAGATAGATTAAGGACAGTATAAGATGGAGTGGATCAGAGAAGACAGTTTCAAACAGCCTTTTTACACAGTTCAGAGGAGTAACCCTTTAGGTTCCACAGTGAGTATGACAAGCATGCTTTACTGCATATACAGACTGATTTTACAGTTGTGGGTTTAGTAACACTTTAAAGTTAGAGTCTGTTAGTGAGAACCGGGTTCCTATGTTGAGCCCAGGAGCTGAGTCCATCATCTACTGGAATTGGAGTCCTGCTATAGAGCACTAAGGTCTAGTTTACATTTGCAGATAGGGGTGGGGATGGTAAAAACAGGCACTGAGCTGCGTTATTACCACCCTTTCCTAAGCTTCAAAGGCAGTTGTACAGGGTTACACCTATGTCACAGACGCAATGCTTTGCTTCACAGAGTGGCAAAAAGATCTCTTCCACTGTGTTCCGTGGACAACACAGCTCGCCAAATGTGACTCATTCTAGTTCATGGTGGTGCAGACTTTTAGGGGTGAAAACAGGCGGTGAGGGGGCAATATATCGTCTTCTCACCGTCTGTCAAACACCCAATGGTAATGCTAATGTAAAGTCCTAAGGCACATCACATTACATCAGATCAGCCCCTTTGGGCATCATTGCCTAAGCCAGTGGTCTCCAAAGTGCGGCCCTTTGCTTGCCTTTATCCAGCCCCTGGGCAACTATTCCACCAACTGATATGGAACACTATTCTGCCACTGACACCAACAATGGGGCACTATTCCTCCCTATGATACCAATGATGAGACACTATTCCTCTCTTAGATACCAATGATGGGGCACTATTCCTCCCTATGATACCAACAATGGGGCGCTATTCCTGCCTATGATACCAATGATGGGGCAATATTCCTCCCAATGATTCCAATCATGGGGCACTATTTCTCCCAATGATGGGGCACTATTCCTCCCAATGATACCAATGATGGGGCACTATTCCTCCCTATGATACCAATGATGGGACCTATTCCTCCCAATGATACCAATGATGGGGCACTATTCCTCCCACTGATACCAACAATGGGGTACTATTCATCCCACTGATACCAACAATGGGGCACTATTCCTCCCACTGACACCAACAATGGGGCACTATTCCTCCCTTTGATGCCCATCATGGGACACTATTCCTCCCTATGATACCAACAATGGGGCGTTATTCCTGCCTATGATACCAATGATGGGGCACTATTCCTCCCAATGATTCCAATGATGGGGCACTATTCCTCCCTATAATACCAATGATGGGACACTATTCCTCCCAATGATACCAATGATGGGGCACTATTCCTCCCTATGATACCAATGATGGGGCACTATTCCTCCCAATGATACCAATGATGGGGCACTATTCCTTCCAATGATACCAATGATGGGGCACTATTCCTCTCTATGACACCAATTATGGGGCACTATTCCTCTCAATGATACCAATGATGGGGCACTATTCCTCCCAATGATACCAATGATGGGGCACTATTCCTCCCAATGATACCAATGATGGGGCACTATTCCTCCCAATGATACCAATGATGGGGCACTATTCCTCCCAATGATGGGGCACTATTCCTCCCAACGATACCAATGATGGGGCACTATTCCTCCCTATTTTACCAATGATGGGGCACTATTCCTCCCAATGATACCAATGATGGGGCATTATTCCACTCCTATAATGGGGAACTATTCCACCCAATGATGGGGCACTATTCCTCCCTATGATACCAATGATGGGGCACTATTTCTCCCAATGATGGGGTACTATTCCTCCCTATGATACCAATGATGGGGCACTATTCCTCCCAATGATATCAATGATGGGGCACTATTCCTCCCAATGATGGGGCACTATTCCTCCCAACGATACCAATGATGGGGCACTATTCCTCCCTATTTTACCAATGATGGGGCACTATTCCTCCCAATGATACCAATGATGGGGCATTATTCCACTACTATAATGGGGAACTATTCCACCCAATGACGGGGCACTATTCCTCCCTATGATACCAATGATGGGGAACTATTTCTCCCAATGATGGGGCACTATTCCTCCCAATGATACCAATGATGGGGCACTATTCCTCTCTTAAGCCCCAGTTCACACCAGTGGGACTTGTCATGAATGTTTAAAATCGCATGACAAGTCGCACCTTATATGTGCCTATGGAAATATTCAAATTGGTGTGACTCCGACATGCACCAGTTTTGAAAAGGTTTCTGCACTATTTTTGGCAATCTCATGTGCGATTTGCATAGACATCTGTGCATGAAGTCACACAGATTTTGCCAATGAAATCAAACTGACCGGCACCTTTGAAATCGCGCTGAAGTAGCGACATTCAGTGTGAACCGGGGCTTAATGCCAAATGTGGTGATGCCAGCAAAATTACCACTCCCGCTGGTCACAGTCCGGCCCCCCTAAAGTCTAAAGGACAATAAACTGGCCCTTTGTTTAGAAAGTTTGGAGACCCCTGACCTAAGGTATAGACAGGGCGATATGCCTTATGTTCTATTCTTGTAGTTCACACCAATGCTCTGTGTTGGTATCCTCTAAAAAATAGTAGGACAGGTTGCATTTTTATACAGTGCACTGCGAAACCCTACACCAAACTGCAACCCGCTGGGGTGCAAAGAGTTGAATGAAATGTCACTTTTGTGCACATGTAATACAATCATGTGATAAGTAAACAGCTACCGGTATTTGTTTTTTGCATTATTGAATAATTGAAGAGCGGCAAAGTTTAGCTGACATGTAGTAATCAGCGGGTACCAAACCCGCAGAATGCTACAGACTCAATCAAACACAGGTGGTGAGGAGGTGCCACATCGCTTCCTTACTGCCTGTCAGTAACCTCTGAAGTGTGATCTGAACGTAGATTGGGCTTCAGAGGAAAGATTTAGATACCTTAGTTAATCGGTCTCAATGCTTCTGCATTGCAAGTCAAGCAAGTGACTATTCTCAGGTGATACAGAGATGAAACAAACCTTCCTACATAAGTTGTACCTCTTTATCTGCAGTATTTTCATGTCTACAACCGTTCACAGAACATAATTTATAAAGCTTGTCTGAGCTGTCAGAAAAAAAGGGGAGAAGAGCTGAAATTACACTCTGCAGAGCTCAATGAGGAGAGCTCTGAGAGATGATTGGAGGGATGGGACACACCCCCTCCACAAAGGATCAGAGCTGAGGCAGTCAATCAGCTGGAGATCCCTCCCCTGTCATGTCACCTTTTTTTCTCTTGGTGTCAGGAAAACATGTCAGAATTGATCCATGCTGATAGCAGCAGGCAGAAATGACAGTTAGTGCTCTTACAGTAATTGAGACAAGTACACACTATAGAGGGATATGCTTTGTTCATATTTCATGTCTGAGGTTTACAACCACTTTAAAGCTGAGTTCCAGTTGGTTTTAAGAAATAACAATTCAGTGGCCCCCTCCCACAAGGGATTTATGGCTCATTTTGTCTAGGGTAGTGGTCTCCAAACTGTGGCCTTAGGGCCGGATGCGGCTGTTTGCTTGCCTTTATCTTGCCTTTGAGGCATTATTCCTGCCAAAGGGATGAGGTGGCAACCCTATGGCAGCACTAAATGGCATTGATAGGTGGCACTGATGGGCACTAATATGTGGCACTGATGGGCACTGATTGGCAGCACAGATGGGCACTGATTAACAGCATTGGTGGCCACTGATAGGCAGCACTGGTGGGCATTGTTGGGACTGCACTGATAATCAGGATACTGATTATTAGTGTACACGTCCCTTTCACACAAGCCGACTACCGTCTCTCCTCTTCTCTCCTCACGCTGTCAGCATGAGGAAAGGAATGCTGATAATCGGCTTGTATTTACATTGTGATCAGCTGTGATTGGACGTCATATGATGCCCTCCTGG
Source organism: Aquarana catesbeiana (assembly GCF_042186555.1). Taxonomy (NCBI): domain Eukaryota; kingdom Metazoa; phylum Chordata; class Amphibia; order Anura; family Ranidae; genus Aquarana; species Aquarana catesbeiana. Next base: position 76,283,139 of record NC_133327.1, on the reverse strand, counting down.
AAATGTGTGAACGCGGTGTAGCTGTCATTTATCTATAGCGTGGCCGGGAACTGGTTAAATATCGTTTTTGGTTTGTGGTGCTCAGATACAGTGTAGTTCCGCTTTAACATGAAAAAGTTCTAAATGCAGATGAAACTAGCACATGTGCATTACAATATGTATGATTATTCCTGACTGAGGACCACATTACTGGTTAGAATTTCATTCATTCAAAAAGCAAACGGGAGCAATTTCCATCCTTCGCCTTTGATTTTTCTCTACACTGCGGATGAAAATGATCATCAATGTGCCCTATTACCCATTAGAAAATAAAATGAACATTTTAAAAATGAACATGTATTTTTAGCCACGTATGGCTGGCTCAAATCTAAAGCTGCCTACACAGGGATTTTTTGATTTTTGCTGCAGCACTAAAATAAAAAAAAGTAAAAAATAATATTAATTTATATGCAGACTGAATGCATTACAGTAATAAATTAGGAGGGTTCAATTAGAATGTAAAGTAATTTAGGTGGCTATGTTCTGTGACAGATCATGTGGCAATAAATGAAGTGAATAGCTAGAAGATAGAAAATAACTAGTGATTTTCTTATACAATGGAACGTTGAAGAATGGGAAAAGTCTGGATAGTCCATAAAACAATTTAAAGCTGTACTGAGTGAGCATAAGAATGGAGCTGGGGGTGAATCTACAGGGGGTGCATTGTCATGGGTCTATGAGCAATCCTCATACATCTACTATGTAATTTAGCTCTAGAATTTAGATCAAAAGAAAGTCCTATTTTTCCTGCTTCATGTATTTTTACTGAGCGCTAGACAGATATTCACTAGCTGGTGTGATAGATAAGCAAAACATAGGAATTATCCCTTATTAGAGGCAGCGTGGCCCCATTTACAAGGCCGTAGGCACCGTGAACTTTAAATACCTCTGACTTCCAGAATACTGAACACAAAGAACACATAACACAAATCTCACATCCTTAGAGGAAATATGCCTAGGGCAGGGATATGTAATTAGTGGACCTCCAGCTGTTGCAGAACTACAAGTCCCATGAGGCATAGCAAGACTCTGACACCCACAAGCATGACACCCAGAGGCAGAGGGATGATAGGACTTGTAGTTCTGCAACAGCTGGAGGTCCGCTAATTGCACATCCCTGGCCTAGGGTTATCAGTGATCCTGCTCCATAATAAGGATCGGGCTTGGTAGCAAGCTTATCAGCTAAAGAACAAAATGGAGACTTCTACTAAATATGTTAAAGTTTTTAGAGTTCTTAAACCCAAAAGCAAACAGTTCTTATATTGCAGTTTACCGATTCTTAGATGTGGCGGCTGCATTCGTTACTTTTTTAGAAAAGGAGAGTTCATATGGGGTGCGGTTGCCATCATCCCTATAATTTTAAGCTAAGAAATGGTTATTCTATATTGCAGAGTGGTATGTTATGCCTGAAGAAGATATTTTTTTTGAGTGTTCGAAACGCGTTGGATATCCCCAACTTCTGGAACCATTTACTGTTTTTATATAGTGGTAGGACTTAAAAGCAAGTATCTGGGGAATACCACTCTCTACAATTCTGGACATGTGCTATCATGTTACCTGCTGTTTACTTTGCTATGTGAAAATTTTGGCTGTGAAAATATCATGGTTTGGAAACAACATGAATTTATTGTTTTATTTTTATTTTTTGATTTAAAGAATAGTGAATGAATGGGCACCGCTTCTAATGATGTCTGATGACGAAACGCGCAAGTCAGAGCTTGGAACACAATCACGTCACTTCCGGTTTTAGTACACCCGGTCTGTGGAATGCACGCCGTCCCAGACCTACGTTTTCTTTGCTGCAATTATCCCTGGCACTAGTTGAGTGTGTATTTTAACTTTGTGATTGACAAATAAAGTTCCTTTATCGGATATACACTATGAGTGTCAATCTTTTCTATGCATTCACATGTGGCCATCCCATTATTTAACACACTGCAGAGGAGGCACTTCCACCAAGACCAAAGGCAGGTTTGTTTACATGCTTGTTACCCCTGCAGGGGTGCTTCTATCTGGTGAATGTGGAACCTGAGAGGGGAGCACGAGTGATATTCACTTTTCTGCACAGAAGTTGTGATCAAGTCACCTTGGATATTCTGCACAAGTCACTTTGAAAAGTCACTTTAAGGACGTTATCTGCATAAGCCATTTTGGAAAATTGCCTATAAGGACATTATATATTTTTTATAATAATTTGTTTGCTGCCGCTATATATATATCTTTTGCATAGCACTTTATTTGTGAATTATTGTTTTTGTGGCACACATAAGCAATTTTTCCGACAGCACATGATTTATATGAAGGTTCATGCACATGAACATATAGGAGGATTCTTGTTTTGATTGATTGTAGTCACTACACTTTTGAGTTTCTGGCAGCGCCACTCACCCCTTTATACTTATACACTAAAAGAATGAAATACGTATTATACTGTGAAATAGGAAAGCGATACAATGGGTGAGCAAGAGGAAGCTGCACGCCCCGATAAAGGTACAAAAAATGGAAAAGATTTCCCTATGAGGTTTTGTATTGCAGCAAAAAATTCAAAATGATTATAAAATATATTTATTACAAAAATGTTATGAAATTACAGAGGCATAAATATCTGTTAAAACAGGAGCTCTGTAATAGAGGCTAACAAACATACATGATGATACAGCTGTACAGTGAATATATAAAACATAGCATGATGTACATATAAAGTCATACTAGGACAACCCCGACGCATTTCAACCATATATAGTAGAGGTCTTCTTCAAGGGGAAAAAAGTACAGAATTCTAGAAAATGCAATATATAAATGAGTACATTGAAAATCAAACAATAGTGTATACTGATTCCAACATAGTACATTATAATTATTAAAGATTATATTTACCACTAACGCCTGTAAAGCAAGCCTCCCAAATAATGTGCCTAAAAGTATTGCTCGAGGATCCAGACAGCGCAGCAAGGACTCACAAAACCCCCACGTCCCAAGAGGGCAGACACTCACAGGGCCAGAATCCCCATGAGCGTCAGTTTTATACTGTAGTTGTTTATTTGGTTGCCTTTAAAATCCCCAACAAAAGGAGGATTTTTCTGTGGTTAGTTTTCTTTTTTATGCTTTCTTTCTTCTATTTTTATATGGTGATCCAGCCAGGAAATCTGTTGTTTTTCAAAAGCGCAAGCTCTCTTGCAGATGTGTCAGCTACAGAGATGAGACAAATCATTTAACGCTAACAGGGGTGCTTACATTGATCAACTTCTATCTATTTATGTAAAACCTTTATCCCCAAAGAAAAAAACAGCTGTTTGCCGTAACTGCTTAAAGCAAAACTCCGTTAATTTTTTGGTTCCGATGCAGTGATTTTTGGTAGCTGTGCCACCCTTTTAGCTACTCCCCCATGTCATAAAATAGGGTATTCTCCTGCCTCTGTAGGCCCCCTCACACATCAATGGTGGGTGGAAAATGCTACGTGTAAAGAAGACAGCCTGCTGATTGGACAGTTAAAGAGCAACAGATTTGTGGGTTTATCTGTTTACTAGGGGTGCAACGGATCAAAAAACTCACGGTTCGGGTCGTTGCTCGGATCAGGAGTCACGGTTCGGATCATTTTCGGATCAACAAAAAAAAAAAAAAATCTGGCTGTAATATCCACAATCTCCCTATTGGCAGGGTGTGGCAGAGTATTGGCAGAGTATTGGCAGAGTATTGGCAGGATATTGGTGGGTATATTGGCAGGGTATTGGCGGGTATATTGGCAAGGTATATTGGCAGAGTATTGGCAGAGTATTGGCAGAGTATTGACAGGGTATTGGCAGGGTATTGGCAGAGTATTGACAGGGTATTGGCAGAGTATTGACAGGGTATTGACAGGGTATTGAAAGAGTATTGAAAGGGTATTGAAAGGGTATTGGCAGGGTATGGCAGACTATTGGCACGGTATGGCAGAGTATTGCAGCAGGGCATGGCAGAGTATTGCAGCAGGGCATGGCAGAGTATTGCAGCAGGGCATTGTTGACATCCGATCTCTCCCCTCCACTGTACAGATCAGTACACAGAGGGGAGAGAGGAACCGGCGTCATGACATGACGCCGGTTTGTTACAAGTGATCGCTCCGTCATTTGACGGAGCGATCATGTGCTAAACGGCCGCCGGTAGTACCAAGATGGCCGCCGCTCCGGAGCTAGGCCGAAGCCGCGGCCTTTCCTATGGCCGAGGCCACAGAGCGCTCCGCGGACCGCGGGTGTCCCGATCCGCGGAGCTTGATCCGTACGGGTCACGGATCAATGACGATCCGTTGCACCCCTACTGTTTACCCAAAGTAGAACTAAAGTTGAAAAAAAAACAGTGAACAGGCAATCCTGCAAACATTTGTAGAATGTACACTGAGCTGCACATGCACAGCTCAGTTTACATTCCGGCACACTGCCTGTGTACTGGGATGACTACGCTCCTGCATATGCGCAGTAGTGATATCATTTTGTACCGACCGTACAAGATGGCTGAGGTCCAGCACCTGGGAGAAGCTGGGGAGAAGGTGTTGGTGCCACTGAGGGACCTTGCTTGCCATTGGACAATTGGAAATAAGGAAAGTAATTTTGCCTTTAGTGCTGCTTTAAGCTGCCCATACACTGTTAAGCCGGCCATAGGTTATAGGAAAGAAAGTCACTGGCAATAATTGCATGAAAAATACGACTTGCTGGTTGTACCCAAGTTGTACCCAAGTTGACCCAAGTTGATCGATTGATCAACTTGGGTACTATCAGCCTGCCCACACATAGTTCAAATCTCAACCGGTTCCTGTTGAACTATCCGAGATTCGAACTGTCCCTGGCCGGCTTTAGAATTTGACCCAATTCAGAGAAATCATACGATATTCTAACAGTGGGTGGCCCTGCTGGTTTGGCAAAGGAGGATTACTCAATCAACCAAAGCCAGGCTGAAAATTGTTGGTGAATCAGTTCCAGCTGCAGACACTGTTGGGGAAGGTTCTAGTGGCTGTCAGAATATAATAACCCAGCAGGGTGGATTTGTTCATCTGTGACGTTTGTGTGGGTGGAGAAATCTGCTAAAGTTCTTTCTTTCAGCCCACAAGCTGATTGAAAGAAATGGAAGTAGAGAATACCGCGCTAAGTGACAAATGGAAAAAAATTTAAATAAAAAGCAAAGCGGCTGCTAGAAATGTGAGATACACACATATACGAATGTAAAGTAAAGCTGCGCTAAAAAAAACAATATTAATAAAAAGTTGAAATAAAAATAATGTAAATATAGTCCAAAAAACACAATGATTGTGTAGGAACTTCCAACACGACAGCAGCCTGTGTGTTGCACAAATTCAATCCATATAATGTGCACCAGTGTATAATCTTGTAATAAACACCACTACGAGACAGCGCACCTCCACCACATAGAGTGCGTGCTTACCAGAAGGCAAGCTCTTAGGAGCCTGCGGCTATAAACCCAGCTAGGGCCTCTGTCCGGAGGGGTGTTGAAAGAACAATTCAGATAATTGGTAAGAAGAGTCTTGGGCTAGGCACCAGGCGACCAGGGAGACTCAATCATCAGCCAGTCAAGGGAGTAGGTCAAGCGTTACCCAAAAATGTAAACAGACTCACCATAGTATAAAACGTACCATACAAGGTTTATTAAAGCTAAAAATTGCACTTACAGAAATGCAGAGTAAAATCATCAAGAAAACAGCTGGCCGGCTTGCGAACACCCGTCCACTGCGTTACAGCGCAATGACGTCAGCACGTGAAACCTCCCGACGTGTGTTTCGTCACAATCTGACATCATCTCGGGGAACAAGAAATATATGTGTATGGCCGCATATAGAGTACACGTCTCTCTTCAGCCTATTGCTTGTCAGCACATGTGCATGCAGCATGCCTGATTGGCTCCAAGTCATGCCCCTACTTCTCCCAGTCTAAGCTTTGCTGTATAGGGGATTGCAAGTGATTGATACAAACTCATATTTAGGTGCTTCCACTAGGTGCATTTAAAAATATATTCAATCATTCATTATTAAATATATTGTTTCATTTGTATCTTTTATATGTGCCTGAACTTTAGCTTTTTAGCACTATGCAGCATACTACTACTACCAGGGCTTTTTTTCAGTGGGAACGTGGGGTACGGCACCTCCAGAGCTCTGTCCTATTCTTCTCCTCTACCATGTATGTGTAAGCACTAGTTATTGATTTAGGGTAGCTTCATCACATGCTCTATTGTATCGTTCCCTGTATGTTTTATCATTATGTGTTTATGGATATGTATATATGCATACATACATTGTCGGAGATCTTAGTTATCTTTTATGTATTGGGCATATATCTCCCTATATGATCACAGCTCCTGTGTGACTTTATCTTGCGAAATGATCCTAATATCTTTGAGTCATCAAATTTCTTTCTACTCCTTCACTTAGTGGGGGGGTTTGTTGGTTTTTACTTATTTGTTTTGCTTTATACATTTTTGATGTGTTCTTGGTTTGTTAGGAGATGTATTTGGATATTTATGTTTTACACATAGTAGTATTGCCACGATTTTGGCACTCCTCGATACGCATCACACTGATGTGGTTCTTGGTTTGCCAGAATTGTGACCAATCTTTTCCTATCATCATTCCTGAAACGCATTATACTTTGCATATATATACAGTATACACGTATATGTTTGTTTATATGATACGTAACGATTTTTATTATATTTGATTTTTGTCACGTGCATTCATTTGTTTATTTATTATTTCATTTTTGGCTTTTTCATTTTTATCAACATTTTGTGCTTCTCTTTCCTTTTTTATTGTTTGTATGTATATGTGTTAATATTTTTATGTACTTGTGTATATATATATTCTTTTTCTTATATATATTTTTTATGCTATATATAGTTTTTGTCTTCTTATGCTCTTCTATATTTTATAGGTATACTTTTTTACATAATTTTCAAAAGCCTTTTTGGCAAGAGTGAGCATTTCTTGCCATATCAGGGGTTACAGGGCGTTGTGGCTGCCCCTTACAGTTGGTGCAATTGCTTCAGCTGCCCTTGTGACTTTTTCATTGGTTACATCTGTAGGTTTAATGACGATAGGCTTAATCTTTGGCTGTCATTTATATATATCTATTTGTGCTTTGGACATGTACCTTCAGCTATGACTAAGCACCAGTAAAGGGGTGTGAAACGTGTCAGTTGATCCATCTATTGTCTCTGTTCGCTGTATGGACTGATTTTATTTAAAAAAACATTTTTTCATTGGAGCGCGGCTGTCTGGATTTCCTCTATTGCATGTGCTCTATACACAGAGCCAGCACCCAGGCTGTGCAAGGGAGATGAGGCTTTGGTATTGTTACCTGAAGCGGTATATATTTTTCTTTACCTCCACCTACTAAATGTATGTAATGGGGAGGGTCTATTGATGCTGACTGCTGGGGGATCTATTGTCGCTGGAGGGGATCTATTTTTTCATGGGGGTTTATTGTTGCTGGGGGGGGGTCTTATGTTTCGGGGGGGGTCATTTGTTGCTGGTAGGGATCTACTATTGAGGGAGAGGTCTATCAATGCTGGCTGCTGAAGGCTCTACTGATGCTGGCTACTGGGGAGACCTGTTGCTGCTGCCAGGGGTCTACTGTTGCTGAGGTGGTATTTTGTTGCAGGGTGTCCATTGTTGCTGGAGGGGTCTGTTGTTATGAGAAGAATCTGTTGGTGGTGGGCCTATTTTTACTGAGTAAGATCTAGTGTTGTTGGCGGGGTCTAATGTTGCTGCGGGGGGGTCTATTTTACTGCCTTTCTTGTTATAATTACCAAAGTCAATAAAAATTACTTAGCACCACAAAATGATACTTAGTTCTGTATTCTCCAAAAGGGTCAGTACAGGGAGGTGGATAAGAGGTGGAACCAAGGGACGGTTCTCTAAGGTGGGTAGGAGGCAGAAACAAGGGATGACTCAGAAGGGGGGAGTTCCTGCACCTGTCCTCTGAGAAAGAAAGCCCTGACTACTACTACTACTACTACTGCTACTACTACTACTACTACTACTAATAATAATAATATTATATTTTCATCATCATCTGTCTATACTCTTGTGAATTTAAATGAGAAATGTAAAAATGCAGTATTAATAAAAATTATGCATTCATAGATATTGATGTTAATGGATGTGATAATCCATAATAAATAACTGGCTGCAGTTAGAGGAATCCATTGTGGTATTTCTATAGAGGAAAGGCAGATAATGCAGACAAAGAACAGAGCCACAGGCGGTACAGCGGCACACAATGGAGCCCAGTACCAGCTGACCCCTCCACAAGAAAACAAGTGTCAGCACTTTTCTGTGCCATTGAGGGGCTGTGACAGATCTGTGTGCTCATCCTCTTTACAGCCAGCGCCAGCGGTAAAAAGGAGGCCAATACACAAAGACCTCAACTCATTGACTAGGGAGCTAATGCTGCTCTATAACTGCAATCTCCTTCATACATCGAACTGGCATTTGGTCTGCCTGCTCACACTGTAATGGACACTTCAAAGCATACAGTGCTTTGAAAAAGTATTCATGCCCCTTGAATTTTTCCACCTTTAGTCATCTTACAATCAAAAACGTAAATGTATTTTTATTGGGATTTTATGTGATAGACCAACACAAAGTGGCACATAATTGTGAAGTGGAAGGAAAATGGTTTTCCAAATTTTTTACTAATAAATATGTGAAAAGTTGTATTCAGGCCCTTTTACTCTGATACCCCTAACTAAAATCTAGATGAAACAATTGCCTTCAGAGGTTGCCTAATTAGTAGAGTGCACCTGTGTGTAACATCTCACGGAGCACTGTTTAATCCATTATCCAAAAATGGAAAGAGTATGGCACAACTGCAACCCTACCAAGACATGGCCGTCCACCTAAACTGACAGGCCGGGCAAGAAGAGCATTAATCAGAGAAGCAGCCAGGAGGCCCATGGTGACTCTGAAGGAGCTCCAGAGATCCACGGCTCAAGTGGGAGAATCTGTCCACAGGACAACTATTAGTTGTGCACTCCACAAATCTGACCTTTATGGAAGAGTGGCAAGAAGAAAGCCATTGCTGAAAGAAAGCCATAAGAAGTCCCGTTTGCAGTTTGTGAGAAGCCATGTGGGGAACAAAACAAACATGTGGAAGAAGGTGTTCTAGTCAGATGAGACAAAAATGAAATTTTTGACCTAAAAGCAAAATGCTATACAGCCAGGTCCATAAATATTTGGACATCAACACAATTCTAATCTTTTTGACTCTATACACCACCACCATAATGGATTTGAAATTAAACAAACAAGATGTGGTTTAACTGCAGACTTTCAGCTTTAATTTGAGGGTATTTACATCCAAATCAGGTGAACGCTGTAGGAATTACAACAGTTTGTATATGTGCTTCCCACTTTTTAAGGGACCAAAAGTAATGGGACAGATTGATTTGGATGTAAATACCCTCAAATTAAAGCTGAAAGTCTGCAGTTAAAGCACATCTTGTTCGTTTCATTTCAAATCCATTGTGGTGGTGTATAGAGACAAAAAGCCTAGAATTGTGTCGACGTTCCAATATTTATGGACCTGACTGTATGTGGCGGAAAACTAACACTGCACATCATCCTGAATACACCATCCCCACCGTGAAACATAGTGGTGGTAGCTTCATGTTGTGGGAATGCTTTTCTTCAGCAGGGACAGGGAAGCTGGTTAGAGTTGATGGGAAGATGGATGGAGCCAAATACAGGGCAACCTCAGAAGAAAACCTGTTAAAGTCTGCAAAAGACTTGAGACTGGGGTGGAGGTTCACCTTCCAGCAGGACAATGACCCTAAACATACAGCCAGAGCTACAATGGAATGGTTTAAATCAAAGCATATTCATGTGTTAAAATGGCCCAAAGTCCAGACCTAAATCCAATTGAGAATCTGTGGCAAGATTTGAAAATTGCTGTTCACAGAAACTCTCCATCCAATCTGACAGAGCTTGAGCTGTTTTGCAAAGATGTTTACCTTCGAGTGCTGCTAATTTTTGTCTATAGATAAGCTTTAAAGTAGATCTAAACGCTTACTCTAAACCCGCGAATCCAGCACGAACATTCGTTGTTTTGGAGCTAAGGCCATCACTGCTAGATGAAGCTGTTTTTCTTCCCAGGTGACTCCATGAACATCCAGAATTACACTCAGTCCTGGTTGGCTGTTTTGCTTTCTGCACCACTGGGCAGCTGTGTCAGGATCCAAGGTGGCTCATGGGTGTGTGGTAGCCATTGTTCTTCACTCACGGAACAGATTTAGAGTCCTAAAAATCTGTTGCTAATTTTTACCTAGAGATAAGCTTTAAAGTAGATCTAAACACATACTCTAAGCCCTCAAGTCCAACAAGAACACCCGCTGTTCTGGAGCTAAGGCCATCACTGCCTGACGAATCTGTTTTTCTTCTCGGGTGACTCCAGAGACATCCAATACTACACTTGGGCCTGGTTGGCCATTTTGCTTTCTGCACCACTGGGTAGCCATGGTGGGATCCATGGTGGCTCTTGGGTGTGTGGTTCTTCACTCATGAAACAGATTAGGAGTCCACCAAAAAAACCTGTTGCTTTTCCCTTCTAAAAAAGATGGAATGCTCAGGGCCACCATGCTCCGGGATTGCATATTGACACACCCCAACAGTATTCGTCTATGAACAGACAGAAAGGGGTTAGCCTGTAGAAGTGCACAGTAATCCATGTGCATACATAAAATTGTCTGCATTTATTATGCTGAGACAAGTCTGCTATTTCTGACCTGCGTTCATCTCTATTTCACCATTGTGCTTCTCATCAATGATTTACTGTATATTATAGCTAGATGGAGTGTGGTCCCAAGTGGCACTCAGCGCTGAGTGTTTTTATTTATTGTTTCTCAGGGTATGATTACAAACATAATGAATAATGGATAAGGTGGCCACTGATGCACATCAGGTGGAGTCTACTATGATAAGATGCAGTTATAGCTTCAGAAGAAATTGCAGTGTTAAGGAAATATAAGACATATCATATAACTAAACCCCCCCCCACATGTACATATTGACCGGCGATGTTGTATACGTATAGAAAACTTGTGTAAGATGGGGTTTCCCACTGTGGTCAGCTGCTGTATTTAGTGAAGTTTGGTACGTGACATATAGCTCAGTCTACCATCCTGAAGAAAGGAGAACTATGGGCAAATAGCAGAATTCAGCAACAAATACAGAGAAACACTGCTAAGCTGTGTCTGTATTTTAATTTTTAGATGTGCTGTGTACAGAAATGCTGATTCACAATACATTTCAGCCTGCCACATTTTGATAATTTTGAAAAATGTTCCTGCACTATTTATGATTTACATCTGTTAAATTAAGTCCCACAGATATCAGCAAGGTGCACATGAAATCTCATTGATAGTCGACTTTGAAGACATAGCATAGCGTAACTTCAAAGCTGCACTGGTATGAACTAGGGCTTACCCATTCAGGTTTGCCCATCACCTTGTACAGCAGCATACTGTATATTAAACTTTTCTGTACTCTGCCAGCACTCCATTCAGTGCCTGTATGGGAGACCATGTGACTTACTCCATGTAACCCATACCTCTTCATTTTACCTCAAGCAATGGGTACAGACTTCTACTCACTCTGTTGGCAACACCCTTGACCTTGTATTCTCCTACCTATGCACTCCATGCAACTTCTGAAACAATCCTTTTCCTCTCTCCGACCATCACCTTATTAGTTTCTCTCTCTCCCTGTCTTCCACCACCTTTCCCTCTAATTACCTAACCATCACCCGTAGAAACTTTCGCAACTTCAACTCTTATCTCCTCTATTCTGCTACTGACCACCTCTATGACAAAATCTCTCCCCTGTCCTGCCCCAACCAAGTCACTTCCATCTACAATAAATCCCTGTCCTCCACCCTGGACAAGCTCGCTCCCCTCACTACACGCAGAATCAGGCCTCAACCCCTACAACCCTGGCAAACAGATGACACTAAAATTCTCCAAAAACATAGTTGCGCTCTTGAGCGTCTGTGGCACAAGACTAAGTCTCTCAAAGACTTCAACCAATACAAATCTGCCCTCCAAAAATACTATTCTTTCCTCCACACTGCCAAACAGACCTATTTTACAACTCTTATTAACACCTTCTCATGCAGTCCCCGTAAACTTTTCTCTACCTTCAACTCTCTACTTCGTCCTCTACTGCCTCCACCTACTGACTCACTCACTGCCCAGGAGATTGCTAATCACGTCAAAAACAAGACTGATACAATCCGTGATGAAATCTCCGCTCTACAGATATCTCCCCCAGTTAAGACCCCATATCAACAGGTACACTTGACACTCCCCTTAATCAAATCTGCTACTACAGACAAAGTTGCTAAACTCCTTTCTAACGCCCACCTAACCACCTGCCCTTGGACCCTATTCCCTCTCAAATACTACGTTCACCCTCTGACTCTTTCCTACACTCTCTAACCCACATCTTCAATCTCTCCCTCACCTCTGGAATTTTTCCCAATGCTCTAAAACATGCACTGGTCACCCCCATACTTAAAAAGCCGTCCTTGGACCCTACCAATCTTAACAACCTACGCCCTATCTCCTTGCTCCCCTTTTCCTCTAAACTCCTTGAACGCATGGTTTATAACCGAGTGACCACCTCATTAAGAATAACCTTCTTGATCCCCTTCAATCTGGATTTCGCCCTCAAAAATCCACAGAAACTGCTCTTTTAAAACTCACAAATGACCTACTAACTGCAAAAACCAAGGGACACTATTCTGTACTCCTACTTCTGGACCTTTCAGCTGCCTTTGACATTGTAGACCACCCCCTCCTCTTCAAAAAACTTTACTCCCTTAGTCTCCGTTACTGTGCTCTTCAGTGGCTCTCATCCTACCTATCCCAACGCACCTTCAGTTTCACTTACAATTCTACTTCCTCCACTCCTCTTCCCTTCTCCGTCGGGGTCCCCCAAGGTTCTGTTCTTGAACCTCTTTTATTTTCAATCTACACCTCTTCCCTGGGTCAACTGATAGCCTATCAAGGCTTTCAATATCATTTCTACGCTGACGACACACAAATCTATCTCTCCACCCCTCAACTCACTCCATCAGTCTCCTCACGCATCACTAACTTACTAACAGACATATCTGTATGGATGTCACACCACTTCCTCAAACTCAACTTGTCCAAAACTGAGCTTATAATATTTCCTCCCCCACATGCCTCTTTCCCTGACTTATCTGTCAAGAGCAATGGCACAACCATCCACCCATCCCCACATGTCAGCGTGCTAGTTGTCATCCTGGACTCTGAACTCACCTTTCGGCCCTACATCCAATCACTATTCAAAGCTTGCCACCTCAACATCTCTAAACTACGTCCCTTTCTAACCAATAAAACCACAAAGCTCCCGATTCACTCCCTGGTTATCTCTTGCCTTGACTACTGCAACTCCCTCCTCATTGGCTTACCTTTAAATAGACTATCCACCCTTCAGTCCATCATGAATGCTGCTGCCAGACTCATCCACCTTACAAACCGCACAGTGTCTGCTACCCCTCTCTGCCAATCCCTCCATTGGCTGCCACTTGCCCAACAAATTAAATTCAAAATACTAACAATAAGTTACAAAGCCATCCACAACTCTGCCCCCAGCCACATCACTAACCTAGTCTCAAAATACCAACCTAATCGCCCTCTCCGTTCCTCCCAAGACCTCCTGCTCTCTAGCCCCCTCATCACCTCCTCCCATATCCGCCTCCAGGACTTCTCCCGAGCCTCGCCCATCCTCTGGAATTCGCTACCCCAATCTGTCAGACTGTTTCCAAATTTATCCACTTTTAGGCGATCCCTGAAAACTTTCCTCTTCAGAGAAGCCTATCCTGCCTCTAACAACTTCACTATTTTCTCCATTAGCTCATCCCCCACAGCTATTACCCTTTTGTATAACTTGACCCTTCCTCCTAGACTGTAAGCTCTAATGAGCAGGGCTGTCTGATTCCCCCCTGTATTGAATTGTATTGTAATTGTACTGTCTGCCCTAATGTTGTAAAGCGCTGCGTAAACTGTCGGCGCTATATAAATCCTGTATAATAATAATAATAATAATAATGTAACAGCACCGCCAAGCAGGGAGTGTGTGAAATCTGGCTCTTCATAGGTAAGGATGAGTTTCAGGATTGCTGCTACCATGGCTTCACCACAAATCTCCACGATTCTCAAATCCCAAACTTTTGGCCAGGTTTGTGCAGTTCTGGACACTTCTTTTCAGTTTAGCAACCAGAAATAAGGAACCACCACCTACAACACAATGCATAGCCTTTGTTCCTGATCAGCTAAGTCGCAGAAGCCAGTAATTTGAATAGATGGATAACCCATTCCCTTTCTAAGGGTGGGCTCACAGCAGCCATGTTGTCAGTATGTGAATTGAAGCTTTTAGGCCTCTTTCACACAGGTGTCAGTTTCTATGGCGGTGGATTGCTTTTCCGAGGTCAACAGAGCTGGCAATTCTGCTGCCTCCTGCTTGATTTTTTTAGCTTATTTTTAGGCTGAATGTAAAATTTGTATAGAAACACTCGCAACTGCAAGCCAAGTGTTTGGTTCACAATTGGGGTGCATCCCCATTAAATTCAATGAGTTTGACAGGTGGTGCCCTCTGTCATACTTGGCATGCCAAATTAAATGTGTTACAGCTATGAAGCAAAACAGCGTGGCCTTGGCATGCAAAAGGTCCCCTTCAGCTGCATGCTATGTTTTAGGGAGGGGGCAGTGAAACCGCAGCTAAACTGCCTGTTTTTACAGCCCCCTGGCCACGCACGTGAAAGAGGCCTTGGGGAGGGCCTGTGATGGTGGAGGTGAACAGCTATGAAGCAAAACAGCGTGACCATGGAAGCAAAACGGCGTGGCCATGGCATACATTAGGTCCCCTTCGGCTGAATGTTACGTTTTAGGGAGGGGGCAGTGAAACCACAGCTAAACTGCCTGTTTTTACAGCCCCCTGGCCACGCACGAGTTGAACAGTAACAGCTTGGAGTGTCTTAGCAACATCCTAGCAACAAGGCAGTATGGGATGATGCCATCTCTGGGACTTTTTCAGTCAAGCTTTAGGAGGTATGTAAATGGCCTACCCCTTTATCGAAGGGGGTTGTTCAACTTTGGTAACAGCTGCACAGTTTGTTTTTATCTACAGGCATCATGTACCCGCATAGGCATTTTTTGGTAAAGGTGAACTATGCCTTCAAAGTAGATCGAAACCCTTATTGGATGACATTAAACCTCCTATGCAAACGTAAGCAATTAGAAACTTGTTTCGAGAAGCTCTTTAATGCTCAGCACTCAGATTTCTATGCTGTTTATATCTGAGAGATGTGCTGTCACTCAATGTTAAGATTGAAGTACATGAGCTTCTTTGGGGTCATGACAAATTTTTTGGCCCCAATTGACTTCAATGGGATCACCAAACAGAAAGTAATAAAAGACTAAAAAATATGAACGTATTTCCCAGTGAATTTAATAAAAAGCCAGACAATGCACTTGGTTTTGAGTTACATTTTAACACAACACATTAAAAATAAATGTGCGTTTTCTAACCCAATAAATGTGGTAAAGATGTGCCTGCCGACATAATAACCACATGGCTGACATCCCATGGCTTTTTCCAGATTAGGCTTGTCTTATTTTGGTGCCATGCTCATGGGAAAATCAACCCAATTAATCCACACAATTCACATAATTAGCTGGGTGAAGAATACACGCTAATCTTAAGTGGTCCACTTTAGTGCTTTCATGCCAAATTAAGAATGACATGAGAAATTTTACAGTCTTTGTGGAGAGCTGTAAAAGAATAAAATAATCCTTTCACCTTTCATGTATTACAAAGGCAAGAATTGACTTTGTGTCATAAATCACAACTACAACTTGAAAGCTCCTAAAAATTGGTTGAAGCTTCTAGTCCAGATGTTTTTCTTGTTAAAACACTTGACCCTCATCTTTTTCTTTCAAGTTCTGGGATGACATTCAGCAAAAGGACCCCCTAAGGCGATGAGGAGGCACTGCTTTGATGACACTACAGGCGGCAATTATTGGTCTTGTTTAAAGCTCATTGTTTGTCATTTGGGCTGTTGGTAATATTTATGATGATCTTGTTAGTGAGTTTAATGAAAGAATGTGATAATGGTGTGCAGGTGGATAATGACGGCAATTATTTTTGGTTATTTTTTTTCTATTTCTTTGCTCTCAAGGTTCTATACCAGTGTATTACACATTGGGATCTACATTTAGAATACATTTCCATGTAAATGTATCAGTATTTGCACAAAAAGTAATGAATAATAACATTTGAATGGTTTTTAATATGTGTGAATATGTTATTTCTGATATTTAAAGCCCAACTCCAGGCAATAAAAAAAAAATAGCCCTTGCAGTGGGGCTGTGCTCGTACTACAAGGGTTATTTGCTTATTTAGGTTTAGGGGAACAATAAAAGGAGATTTACTTATCTGATCCTCGATTTCCCCATGCAGCTAGACTGGTCCCCACAGCATCTGCACCCATTACCCCACTGGTCTAGAGTCTTGATGTCAAAATTAAAAAGTAAAATCAGAGCAGGGTCCATAGATCTGCACTGGACATGAGGTTGCTGAGGCAAAGTCCACCGCCAGATTATGAGGGCGTGCCAGCTGCTGGGGGAGCAGTCGATCAGGTAGGTAAAACTGTTCTTCCTCTACCCATGACAAAATGTCCTACTAACCCTTGCACAGTCATACTGCTTGGAATCATTTTTTGTTTGCCTGGAGGTGGGCTTTAAGTTGTCTTTTGCAGGGCAATTATAACTTTCATTTGGCAAATGTGGTTTCTTCTATCCTTGTCAAATTAATTGTAATTAGAAAGTATTATACATGTTTTGTGGTAAGTAGCCTGCATGTGCCTACGATTTCTTTAGCTTAAATTGACTTAAATTGTAAGATATAACATTTTTTAATTTGACTCTAGTTTCACTTTATGGGAACATACCCTAAGAACATTCATTCCCACGAGAAAATAGGCTAAGAGCATTCAATGAGGAGAAGAAAATACCCATGAACACTAGGCCTAAGCGAAAGTACCCTAAGAACATTCAATCAGTAGAGAAAAAAATTTAAGAATATTTGCATTTGCTTGCTGTTTAATAGCCTAATTGATTAGTGTATGAAGAGTTAACAGTCTCCACGGTTATGACTGAATATACAAAGCATGGCAAGACTTCACTGAGAAGAAGAGTGGCTGAAAACCTAAACTGATATCTCGCATGGTTTTAGGTTGGTCTTTTGGTTGGTCTAGCTCTTCCATGGTTGTTGGCTTTTTGACGTTCTCCGAGGACTGTTTTTGTGGAAACAGGGTCTTGAAGGTGGATATCGATTTCAACTGTTTCTTTTACAGCAGTAGTTCTGTATTGTTTGACCATGATCCTTATTAGTGTTCCATCCCTGTCAATTTTAGTTTTTGGCTATTATTCTTCTTCACTTGCCTGTAATAGTTACACATTACATAGTTAGTAAGGTTACATAGATTTTCAGGTTGAGGGAAAAAAAAAAGTTAATCGATTTCAACAAAAGAAAAATTAATAAATAGATTAAAAACCTGCACAGTTGTGTGAAAAGGTATTTGCCCCCTTTCTGATTTTTTATTTTTTTGCATATTTGTCACACTTAATGACTCAGATCATCAAACAAATTTTATTATTACACAAAGATAACCCGAGTAAATACAAAAATGCAGTTTTTAAATAATGGTTTCAATTATTAAGGCAAAAAAGCTGTCCAAACCTGTCTGGCTTTATGTGAAAAAGTAATCGCCCCCTAAACCTAATAACTGGTTGTGTCACCCTTGGCGGCAACAATTGCAATCAAGTGTTTGCGATAACTGGAAATGAGTCTTGTTTTAATTCAGCCACATTGGAGGGTTTTCCAGCATGAACGGCCTGTGTAAGGTCATGATACAGCATCTCAATTGGCTTTAAGTCTGGGCTTTGACTAGGCTGCTCCAAAACCTAAATTTTGATTTGTTTAAACCATTTGGAGGTGGGCTTGCTGTTGTGTTTCGGATCTTTGTCCTGCTCCATAACCCAAGTGTACTTGAGCTTGAGGTCATGAACTGAGGGCCAGACATTCTCCGATTTTCTGGTAGAGCTCAGAATTCATGGTTCCATCATTATGGTAAGTCATCCAGGTTCTGAAGCTGCAAAGCAGCCCCAGACCACCACGCTACCACCACCATGTCTGACTATTGGTATGATGTTCATGTTATGAAATGCTGTATTAGTTTTATATTAGTTGGCTTAGTTTTAGCCAGATGTAATGGGGCACACACCTTCCAAAAAGTAACATTTTTGTTTTATGAGTCCACAGAATATTTGCCTAAAAGTCTTGGGGATAATCAAGATGTTTTTTGGTAAATGTGAGATGAGCCTTTGTGTTCTTTTTGGTCAGCAGCAGTGGCTTTGGCCTTGGAACTCTCCCATGGATGCCATTTTTTCCCAGTCTTTTTCTTATTTTTGAATCATGAACACTAATCTTACCTGAGGCAAGTGAGGCTTGCAGTTCTTTAGATGTTGTTCTGGGTCCTTTTATGACCTCCTGGATGAGTCTCCGTTATGCTCTTGGAGTAATTTTTGTAGGCCGGCCACTCCTGGGAAGGTTCACCACTGTTCCAAGTTATCTCCATTTGTGGATAATGGCTCTAGCCGTGGTTCACTGGAGTTCCAAAGCCTTAGAAATGGCTTTGAAACCCTTCCTAGACCGATACATGTACATTACTTTGTTTCTAATCTGTTCTTGATTTTTTTTAGATTGTGGCATGATGTGTGGCTTTTTGTGATCTCTTAGGCCTCATGCACACGAGACGCCGGTGCAAACTCTGCTGCACACATTTTTTTAAAAGTTGAAACCGGCGTTTAGAAACGCCCGTTTTTCCGCGTTTGCATGCCACGTTTGCATGCCGCGTTTTACCGCGTTTGCGTCTAGAAGCGTCTGCAGAGCAGAGAATGACATTTTGCGACCCAACTTTGGGGCCCTGTATCTCGGGGCCACTTGGTGCTAGGAACCCCAAATTTGGATATGTTATAGTGTTAGTCTATAACACAACACTATACACTATACAACACTATACACTAACACAACACTGCAGTGCTAACACAGTGGAACTAGCACTACAACATATACATATCCATATCGCAAAATGTCAAGCACTTCTGCAGCAGAGAATGACATTTTCCAACCTGACTTTGGGGTCCCATATCTCAAGGCCACTTGGTGCTAGGAATTTGACGTTTGAACATTTGACGTCTGAAACGTGGAAAACTTTTGCGTCTGAACCCATTTTTTTGCTTCTGTAAAAAGGAGGTTAAACGCAACTGCCTAAAAACGCCAAAAAACGAGATTGTGTACATGGACACATAGGATAACATTGAATGGGTTCAGGGGCAGTTGAAAAAAGTGTCCAACTGCCTCTGAACGCGAGTTTAACAGCGTCTCGTGTGCATAAGGCCTAGCGTGCTTCACTTTGTCAGACAGCTTCTATTTATGTGATTTCTTGATTCAACAGGTCTGGCAGTAATCAGGCCTGGGTGTGGCAAGTGAAATTTAACTCAGCTTTCCAAAAAATTGTGGTTAATCACCGTTCCTTCATGATTCAGCATGGGAGGGGGCAATTATTTTTTCACACAACTGTATATACTGAAATCTCCACCCACAGTTAATCCAGAGGAAGGCAAAAAAACCTGATGGTACAATTGACTCCAACAGGGATTACACATTTCCTGATCGCGTAAGGCACCCTGAAGAAAAAAAAAAAAACGCAATCTACTGAGCTGGTTAGAAGCAGCTCTGTTTTACATTTTCACAGCCTTTCTGTAGGTGGTGGTTTTCCCCCAGATGCTAAGAGTGCCCTCTGGTCATTTGCAGTAGCCTTAAATTACCAAGCACACCTGCTGTAAGCTTACTGTTGTCTATTCCATGCTGAGAGCTTGATGTATGAAAGTGTCTATACAAAGAAGCTGAAGGTTACACAGCACATGCTGCAAGAATCAGACCTACCATAATATGTGAGGAACTCTGTCCAATTTGGATTATAGAGAACTCAGTAATATGTAAATAAAAGCCTCAAGTACCACTGAAAGCAGCACAGAAAAATTCATGAGGTGTGATGTCCTATATTTAAACCATCCATACACTGATGGTGGCTGTTGATTTCTGACAGCAAGCGCCATAAGGTGTCAAAATGCTGGAACAGCTGCTGCATATGATTGGATGCTGGTGTTGTTCGCCCAACAATCTTCAGTCAAAGGATGATGGGCAAGAGGGTGCCCGCAGGGCCACCAGTCAGGCAAATTTGCTCAGCTACCTCAGTCTCCCACTTGAGCCCCTGAACAACTCTAAAGTCCAGTACTGGCACACACATACACACTCTGCCTGACTTCCAAAATAGCATACTTGGTTTCTGAGCAACCCATCACCAGGCCCAAGTACTTTTATATGTGTACAAGATCACTTGAAGTTTTAAGAGTCTAAAGCAACTCTGTAGCGAAAATCTTTAGTCTTCAAAATAAAGCCAAAGATCATGCAGCATTTGACACTTCCTGGAGTGTCAGATTTTTGGTCCCCCTGTGCTGTATGCAATGGGGGACAAGGAGAAAAAGCAAAGGGGTTCTTAGAACAAAAGTAAGTGCAAGTAACAAATTTACTGTCCTAGGGTGACAACATTCACACATGGTACTATATCTATAGAGAAGCAGCGTTGTGACGCTAGGACAGTACTACAGAATACTTCCCATTCTCCTCATCTCCATAGCATAGTGGTGAGGTGTTCTGTAGTTCACAGACAGAAATGGGAATGATAAACAATAACAGTATAGCAGAGTATAATGCACAGGACAGATCACTAGATTTCTGGCAGGATTAAAGTGGTTCTAAAGTCATAAGCTTTTTTTACGTTAAAGCATTCTCTGCATTAAGGTAAAAAACCTTTTAGTGCCTATTTCTCCTCCTCTTCCCCCTTTATACTTACCCAAGTCATGTATTGATCTGCCGCTTTGCCCACTGTATTTCAATATTTGACCCATTAATTGCAGAGCACATGCTGCCATTTTCCTATGTTTTTGTGCATAGGATGTGGAAACAAGGCTAAGTAACCAAAATTAGAAAAACATGGCAACCTTACCTGCTCTGAACAAGCAGCCCTGAACCTTCTCTTCTTGGGTCCCCTGCTGGCGCTCTAGGCTGCTCCTCCTCTGTATGTGACAACATAGGAAGCCACTTCTTATGGTCGCACATGTGCAGGCTTGCTCCCAAGCTGGGCTGTGTGTCCATTGATACGTACATTGAGGCTCAGCTCTGCCCCCTGCTCACCTCACTGGATTTGACTGACAGCAGCAGGAGCCCTCAGCCAAGCCTGTGAGAGAGCGGAGAGAAGTCCTGCAGACGTGCACAGCAGCAGATCAATACACGACTTAGGTAAGTATAAAGGGGGAAGAGGGGGAGAAATAGGCACTGAAAGGTTTTTCACTCTTTGTTATATTGCAGCCATTTGCTAAAATCATTTAAGTTCATTTTTTTCCTCATTAATGTACACACAGCACCCCATATTGACAAAAAAACACAAAATTGTTGACATTTTTGCAGATTTATTAAAAAAGAAAAACTGAAATATCACATGGTTCTAAGTATTCAGACCCTTTGCTGTGACACTCATATATTTAACTCAGGTGCTGTCCATTTCTTCTGATCATCCTCGAGATAATTCTACACCTTCATTTGAGTCCAGCTGTGTTTGATTATACTGACTGGACTTGATTAGGAAAGCCACACACCTGTCTATATAAGACCTTACAGGTCACAGTGCATGTCAGAGCAAATGAGAATCATGAGGTCAAAGGAACTGCCTGAAGAGCTCAGAGACAGAATTGTGGCAAGGCACAGATCTGGCCAAGGTTACAAAAAAATTCTGCTGCGCTTAAGGTTCCTAAGAGCACAGTGGCCTCAATAATCCTTAACTGGAAGATGTTTGGGACGACCAGAACCTTTCCTAGAGCTGGCCATCCGGCCAAACTGAGCTATCGGGGGAGAAGAGCCTTGGTGAGAGAGGTAAAGAAGAACCCAAAGATCACTGTGGCTGAGCTCCAGAGATGCAGTCGGGAGATGGGAGAAGGTTGCAGAAAGTCAACCATCACTGCAGCCCTCCCTCAGTCGGGGCTTTATGGCAGATTTGCCTGACGGAAGCCTCTCCTCAGTGCAAGACACATGAAAGCCTGCATGGAGTTTGCTAAAAAAACACCTGAAGGACTCCAAGATGGTGAGAAATAAGATGTACCGAGCATTACCTTGTGAATGAGTCCTTATAAAAAGGTTAGAAGCTACTTTCTTATTGCTTCAGCTGCTGATTGAAAATTAGTTTGACTCCCCAATTTTGCAAGCCACCCACCTGGCCAGTATCACCAAGTACCATACAATAAAGGAAATCCCATTATGGGTACTAATAGAAGCCTCGGAATGTGATCCACTCTCAATCTCTAATTTATTATGGCTCCAACCTAAAGACCGTCGTACACTAAGTAACCCTATAACTAAATATTTTGTATCTCTCTGGGACAGTCGGAAAACTAAAAATCATCTACAATCAAAACATAACCCCCTATTATCCTTTTTCAAAAATCCTGCCTTCTACCCGGCATAGATATATCCAAAATCATTTAAAGCCTGGTCAAATGCCAACCTCTTAATGCACCATGAATTCATTACTCCTAATTCATTACCCCTAATAAACTCTTATAAATTAACCTATGTCCAAAAGTGGGAGGAAGATTTGGGACGAAAGCTGGACGATGCAGAATGGTCTGAAATATGGATAACTACTAAATCTGCGATGGAAGCAAATTATAAAGTTCTAACCCGCTGGTACCTTGTACCTGCCAGAATGGCTAAATACACTTCTAATCATTCAGCCCTCTGTTTCAGGGGTTGTACAGATCCAGGTACCCACCTACATATATGGTGGACATGTCTAATAGAGAAATCTTATTGGGGGAAAATATTTGAACTAGCCTCCAAAATGTTCCAAACGCCGCTAACACCAGACCCTTTCATTGCATTACTTAATCTAAAACCAGACCATCTAACATTCTCCCAATTTAGGCTTTTTGTTCAACTTTCAACCGCTGCTAAACAAACAATGGCAAAAACATGGAAATCACCAAAACTGTCATTGGCTGAAACCAAGAACAGAATCTGCTGTTGAAGGCAACCAAATTCCAAAATTCAAGAAAACATGGAATCCATGGATAAAGACTCATTTACCCCCAAATTTCAATGATTCAGTCCTTCAGCCATGGTAATTGATTATTTAACCACTTGAGCCCCGGACCATTATGCTGCCTAAGGACCAGAGGTCTTTTTCCAATTTGGCACTGCGTCGCTTTAACTGCTAATTGCGCGGTTATGCAATGCTGTACCCAAACGAAATTTGCGTCCTTTTCTTCCCACAAATAGAGCTTTCTTTTGATGGTATTTGATCACTTCTGCAGTTTTTATTTTTTGCGCTATAAACGGAAAAAGACCGAAAATTTTGAAAAAAAATGATATTTTCTACTTCTTGTTATAAAAAAAATCCAATAAACTCAATTTTAGTCATACATTTAGGCCAAAATGTATTCGGCCACATGTCTTTGGTAAAAAAAATGTCAATAAGCGTATATTTATTGGTTTGCGCAAAAGTTATAGCGTCTACAAACTAGGGTACATTTTCTGGAATTTACACAGCTTTTAGTTTATGACTGCCTATGTCATTTCTTGAGGTGCTAAAATGGCAGGGCAGTACAAAACCCCCCCAAATGACCCCATTTTGGAAAGTAGACACCCCAAGGAAATTGCTGATAGGCATGTTGAACCCATTGAATATTTATTTTTTTTGTCCCAAGTGATTGAATAATGACAAAAAAAAAAAAAAAAAAAAATATTTACAAAAAGTTGTCACTAAATGATATATTGCTCACACAGGCCATGGGCCTATGTGGAATTGCACCCCAAAATATATTCAGCTACTTCTCCTGAGTACGGGGATACCACATGTGTGGGACTTTTTGGGAGCCTAGCCGCGTATGGGACCCCGAAAACCAATCACCGCCTTCAGGATTTCTAAGGGTGTAACTTTTTGATTTCACTCTTCACTGCCTATCACAGTTTCGGAGGCCATGGAATGCCCAGGTGGCACAACCCCCCCCCAAATGACCCCATTTTGGAAAGTAGACACCCCAAGCTATTTGCTGAGAGGCATATTGAGTCCATGGAATATTTTATATTTTGACACAAGTTGCGGGAAAGTGACACTTTTTTTTTTTTTTTTGCACAAAGTTGTCACTAAATGATATATTGCTCACACAGGCCATGGGCCTATGTGGAATTGCACCCCAAAATACATTTAGCTGCTTCTCCTGAGTACGGGGATACCACATGTGTGGGACTTTTTGGGAGCCTAGCCGCGTACGGGGCCCCGAAAACCAATCACCGCCTTCAGCGTTTTTAAGGGCGTGAATTTTTGATTTTACTCTTCACTGCCTAACACCGTTTCGGAGGCCATGGAATGCCCAGGTGGCACAAAACCCCCCCAAATGACCCCATTTTGGAAAGTAGACACCCCAAGCTATTTGCTGAGAGGCATGGTGAGTATTTTGCAGCTCTCATTTGTTTTTGAAAATGAAGAAAGACAAGAAAAAACTTTTTTTTTTTTTCTTTTTTCAAATTTCAAAACTTTGTGACAAAAAGTGAGGTCTGCAAAATACTCACTATACCTCTCAGCAAATAGCTTGGGGTGTCTACTTTCCAAAATGGGGTCATTTGGGGGGGTTTTGTGCCACCTGGGCATTCCATGGCCTCCGAAACTGTGATAGGCAGTGAAGAGTGAAATCAAAAATTCACGCCCCTTAGAAAGCCTGAAGGCGGTGCTTGGTTTTCGGGGTCCCGTACACGGCTAGGCTCCCAAAAAGTCTCACACATATGGTATCCCCGTACTCAGGAGAAGCAGCAGAATGTATTTTGGGGTGTAATTTCACATATTCCCATGGCATGTTTGAGCAATATATCATTTAGTGACAACTTTGTGCAAAAAAAAAAAAAAAAAAAAAAAAATTTGTCTCTTTCCCGCAACTTGTGTCGCAATATAAAATATTCCATGGACTCGACATGCCTCTCAGCAAATAGCTTGGGGTGTCTACTTTCCAAAATGGGGTCATTTGGGGGGGTTTTGAACTGTCCTGGCATTTTATGCACAACATTTAGAAGCTTATGTCACACATCACCCACTCTTCTAACCACTTGAAGACAAAGCCCTTTCTGACACTTATTTTTTACATGAAAAAGTTTTTTTTTTTTTGCAAGAAAATTACTTTGAACCCCCAAACATTATATATTTTTTTAAAGCAAATGCCCTACAGATTAAAATGGTGGGTGTTTCATTTTTTTTTTTCACACAGTATTTGCGCAGCGATTTTTCAAACGCATTTTTTGGGGAAAAAACACACTTTTTTAAATTTTAATGCACTAAAACACACTATATTGCCCAAATGTTTGATGAAATAAAAAAAGATGATCTTAGACCGAGTACATGGATACCAAACATGACATGCTTTACAATTGTGCACAAACGTGCAGTGGCAACAAAATAAATACATTTTTAAAAGCCTTTAAAAGCCTTTACAGGTTACCACTTTAGATCTACAGAGGAGGTCTACTGCAAAAATTACTGCCCTCGATCTGACCTTCGCGGCGATACCTCACATGCATGGTGCAATTGCTGTTTACGTTTGACGACAGACCGCCGCTTGCGTTCGCCTTAGCGCAAGAGCAGGGGGCGACAGGGGTGCTTTTTTTTTTTTTTTTTTTTTTTCTTTATTATTTTTTTGCTTTTTTATCTTATTTTTAAACTGTTCCTTTCATTTTTTTTTTTTTTAAATCATTTTTATTGTTATCTCGGGGAATGTAAATATCCCCTATGATAGCAATAGGTAGTGACAGGTACTCTTTTTTGAAAAAATTGGGGTCTATTAGACCCTAGATCTCTCCTCTGCCCTCAAAGCATCTGACCACACCAAGATCGGTGTGATAAAATGCTTCCCCAATTTCCCAATGGCGCTATTTACATCCGGCGAAATCTAAGTCATAAAATGCTCGTAGCTTCCGGTTTCTTAGGCCATAGAGATGTTTGGAGCCACTCTTGTCTCTGATCAGCTCTATGGTCAGCTGGCTGAATCACCGGCTGCATTCTCAGGTTCCCTGTTGAGACAGGAGAGCCAGAGAAAAACACGGAAGACGGTGGGGGGGGGGGGGCATTCCCTCCCACGGCTTGTAAAGGCAGTCTAGAGGCTAATTAGCCGCTAGGATTGCTTTTACATGAAAGCCGACCGCTGGCTGAAAAGAATGATACCAAGATGATACCTAAACCTGCAGGCATCATTCTGGTATAACCACTCAAAGTTGTGAATGGCGTACCTGAAGACAAAAAAATGGTTAACAATAAAGCACAGTAAACAATAAAGTATAAATAATTACATACCTGAAAAACAAACATGATAAAACATAATAACAATAACAATAACAATAACAATAAAACACTGCAGAATAGAATACAGTAAAAAAAGAGCAGAACAATAGAGAGAGAGAATAGAGAGAGAGAACAATAAAACGACAACTATTTTTTTTTATTTTATATATATTTTTTTTTTTTTTACACTTTTTTTGTAACTAACTTTTATAACTGTAACCGGTTCCAGGTTCGGGTCTCTCAAAATGCGATGGCATCTTGGGAGACCCTGTGAAAGTGTGCCTAGTCTGTGCAATGCTGTACCCTACGCTAATACTCAACTAGTGTATGGTAGCGTTCAAAACATTCACCAATGCAAAGACCAGGATTGTCAGGACAGGAGGGACAATAATAGCGGGTGTCACGCCTATATCCGCGTTTGCTGCAGACACAACATCTTTTTGGGGGGGTTCGTTGGGTAGTGGTACTCGGGAGCACATAAAAATGCCTCTCATGCAGCCGACTGCATTTCGTTGGGGGATGTGAATGGGGGAAGTACGGGCGCTGCAGAAGTGGTGGGTTCCCAATTAGGATTGGCGAATGCAGCAGGAAGGGCACTATGGGCACGACGGGCCTGTGTTTGTCTTTTTGGTGGCAGCGGGACACTACTTGTGCTTGCCACCTCACCAGCTTGAACTGCACTTATGGGACTCGCCACGTCACCAAGTGTTACTGCAGTGCTGGTTTGACTACGACCGGGGTGTACTAGGCCGCTGGTGCTTGCCAGTTCAATAAAAAGCTTCCAAAAAAACTGTTAGCGATCGCAGGGATCAGGTCTGACTCTGCGAACGCTGCAGTTATGCGTTTAGTGTTTTGTAAGTGACAGTGATCGATCGATACTGCACTTGGGTGGGCTGGACTGGGCCGGGCGGAGGGGCAAAACGCAGGTGCTAGCAGGTATCTGGGTTGATCCCGCTAACACTGCGTTTTTGGGAACCCTAAACTGCTGGGGACGCTAGTATAGATCTGATCTGATCGGATCAGATATTGATCCGTTCAGATACTATACCACTAAAGGAGGCGTATGCTGCGTGCGTGGGTGTTAGTGGTACTGGCGCTAACCTGACGCTGCCTGGGGCCGGTGCTTGCTAGTTCACCAAAATGCTACCAAAAAAACTGTTAGCGATCGCAGGGATCAGGCCTGACTCTGCGAACGCTGCAGTTATGCGTTTAGTGCCTTGTAAGTGTCAGTGATCGATCGATACTGCACTTGGGTGGGCTGGGCTGGGCCGGGCGGAGGGGCACAACGCAGGTGCTAGCAGGTATCTGGGCTGATCCCGCTAACACTGCGTTTTTGGGAACCCTAAACTGCTGGGGACGCTAGTATAGATCTGATCGGATCAGATATTGATCCGATCAGATACTATACCACTAAGGGAGGTGTACGGTGCGTGCGTGGGTGTTAGCGGTACTGGCGCTAACCTGACGCTGCCTGGTGCTTGCTTGCCAGTTCACCAAAATGCTACCAAAAAAACTGTTAGCGATCGCAGGGATCAGGCCTGACTCTGCGAACGCTGCAGTTATGCGTTTAGTGTTTTGTAAGTGACAGTGATCGATCGATACTGCACTTGGGTGGGCTGGGCGGAGGGGCAAAACGCAGGTGCTAGCGGGTATCTGGGCTGATCCCGCTAACACTGTGTTTTTGGGAACCCTAAACTGCTGGGGACGCTAGTATAGATCTGATCAGATCAGATATTGATCCGATCAGATACTATACCACTAAGGGAGGCGCATGCTGCGTGCGTGGGTGTTAGCGGTACTGGCGCTAATCTGACGCTGCCTGGGGCGACGCATATCACCGCCGGGCGATCAGGGGGCTAAACCTTTATTAGGTAATAAACGGCGGGTGCCCTGACACTATAAAAAATAAACGAACTAACCTGCGTCACCCGTAACGGTTATACGGTGATCAGTGGTGAAAGGGTTAACTAGGGGGCAATCAAGGGGTTAAAACATTTATTAGGTAGTATATGGGGGTCCCTGTCACTATAAAACGCTGACGGCGAACCTAAATATTTACCTCACTAACTAGCGTCACCAGCGACACTAATACAGCGATCAGAAAAATGATCGCTTAGCAACACTGGTGACGGGGGGTGATCAAGGGGTTAAAACTTTATTAGGGGGGGTTAGGGGGGTACCCTAGACCTAAAGGGGGGTAATACTCACTGTCCCAACACTGTAACTGTCACAAACTGACACTATGCAGTAATCAGAAAAAAAAAAAAAAAAAAAAAAAAAAAAACCTGCTGGTGTCAGTTTGTGACAGGGGGGGGGGGTGATTGGGGGGGGATCGGGGGGGGATCGGGGGGGGGATCGGGGTGTTTTGTATGCCTGGCATGTTCTACTGTGTGTGTGTGTGTTGTGCACTCACATTGATGTCTTCTCCCCTCGGCGCTGGAACGGAAACTACCGAGCCGAGGGGAGATGACATCATTTCCTTTGCTGCTGTTTAGCATACAGCAGCAAAGGAGTGTTCCCATTGGCCGGCGGCGATCGCGAGGGGGGGGCCACGAACGGATGGCCTCCCCCTCATCTCGGATCGCCGGGGAACAGAACGGGACCGCTTCGGGCACCGGGGGGGGGTCCGATCGGACCCCCCACCCGCGAGAGGCAAATCACGTACATGTGCGTGATTTTGCCTGCCCGTGCCGCCTTGCCGACGTAAATCGGCGTTAGGCGGTCCTTAAGTGGTTAACTGATTACCTGATTACTCAACAAAACCGTGTAACCACATTTTTATTCATACATGGAATAAATACGCAGAACCATGCTCTGGTACCTGGACCGACCTTGTGAACTTACTCTTTATGTATTCTTTCTTCTCCTTCCTTTTCTCTTACTTCTCTTTTTTTTTAATCTCATTTTATGTTATGGTACAATATTTGCTCATCCATATCTGCTCTATATTAATACATACTAGACCGATATATGTACTAAGTTTTTTAAGATATCTTTTGTTAGATATTTATAGTTACAACTTTCATACTTATCAGATAAAGTAACATAGAGCAGTTAATTAATTAAATGTATGTGATGAAGTTTAATGCAAAGAATAACATGCTATGTTACCTATGTATATATATATAATTTGTTTTATTGTTTAACAAAGAGCTTATGTTTATACATCCTTGTACATGTAACCAATGGACTTTCATTTTATTGTGCAATCAATAAACCTTTTTGACAAGGAAAATTTGTTTGACTTTCCTACGGTGTTGCACTTGTGCGTTCACTTGATTTGTTTGCAAGACACTGGTTAAAAGCTTGCTTGTCAAACCTCGGCCTTTCTTCCCTGTCCTTGCCGGCAGGACATGGCACCTGCAAAGCACAGCATACAGAAACAGGGTAGTGATGTCATTAAGGGAAGTCAATTAAGGGGCCCTGACAATAATGACAGATCACTCCAGCATTAATACAGAGACCATATTGACATCTGTGCCTGCCATATGGTCTGTGTGGTTCCTCTTAGGATCAATGCGTTCAATTGTTTCAGTATTCTTTTTACCTGGTAAATATTTACCCAGCTATCCTTGTATCAAAACTAAAATCTATACTGTGGCGAACCGGACCATATACCAGCTGTGTATAGGAAACACATGCTAATATATGTTGAAGAATAGAGGGGCAGAGTGCTACCCTGCTTAGGATCCCTCATTTAGCACTGCTGTTATTAAAGTGTCACTAAACTCACATCATCAAAAACTATCAATAAATGGTGTATTACATGCTGTTCATACTCACTCAGTCACTGAGATTTGTTTTCTGTATTCTGCAAAAAACCTGGTTGATCCTGCTGTTCTCTGCTCCCCTTCTGTCCATGTCCCTACTTCAGTTGGGGATTTTGCAGAGCAGTGTTGACAGCTCTGCACATGCTCAGTTTTCAGTGTATTTTCTACCCTGAGCATTTCCTCCCTATCACATCTGAGCCGCCCATGCGACTATAGAGTCACACATGTGGGTGTATGCACAGTGGTAAATGACAGCCCACTCCCTCTCTCCTCCTCCATGCCCACTAACCAACTAAACACAATGGGGGTTGGATATTACATGTAGATTAATGGTGGCTTTGCCTCCCTCTTTTTCTAAGACACAAGCTGGAGGGGCGTGACACAGCTTGTGACTGGCAGACATCTGCCCACACCATGTTATTGCCAAAAAATAATAAAGATTTCATTTCAAATACTGTATATATTTGTATGACTATTTAAAACAGTTTATTGATATTAATTATTTATTTTTACTCTTTATTCCAAAGGCTGTTTTTTTTTTTTTAACATGTGACCAGCAGCAGAGGACTAGAAGCTCCTCCTGCCACTGTTTCCCTGCAGACAGGCTAGGACATGTTACAGCTGTATATTGATTAGGAAAAAAGGTACTGATGTTTTTTTTTTAATAATTACATCCACATACAGAAAGAGAAGGGACAATGTAAATTAAACAGTGTGTGTTTAGTATCACTTTAACAAGATCTATAACAGACAAGAAATAAACTGTAAATACCGTATTTATCGGCGTATAACACGTGCCGGCGTATAACACGCAACCCAAGTTTAGGAGGGAATTTTAAGGAATTTTAAGGAAAAAAACTTACATTTAAATGCCCATCAATGCAGCCTTGTGCAGGGGCGGACTGACCATTCGGTCACTCGGTCGCCGACCGAGGGGCCGACGTCAGGAGGGGCCCCATGAGCGGCTCAGTCAGCAGCGGAAAAAAGCCGCCCGCCGCACCGCACGAAAACCCGTCCTCCCGGATTATAACAGCTCCCGGCGCCGCGGCCAGCCCGCTGCCGAGCAGACCTCGGATTAGGGAGAGAGAGAGAGGCTCTGTCAGCAGGGCGGGGCAGGGAGCTCCACTGACGCTCTGACCCTGCCCTGCCCCTCCCCTCCTCATGTAGTCTGAGTCTGTTCCTAATTAGAGCGTCTCTCCTGCACTTCTGAGAGCTCCGCTCTGGATCACAAAGATCACCGCCCCTACCGACGAGAGCTCCGCCCCCTACCGACGAGAGCTCCGCCCCCTACTGACAAGAGCTCCGCCCCCTACCGAGGAAAGCTCCGCCCCTGGACCTCTGAGAGCGGGAGGTGAGCCCGACTGGTCAGGTAGGTCCTTCTGCCTACCGTATATACACGGCCTGTAGACCCCTTTTTTTCCCTAAACCATCCCTGGAAATGTTGTTTAGCCCCCTGTATAGCTGTGCATTGCTGAAAGTTTACATTTTAAAACTGGCTACCTGGTTATCTCCTATAGTCGCATCCCCAGTCTCTGGTTATCTCCTGTAATTGCATCCCCAGTCTCTGGTTATTTCCTGTAGTCGCATCCCCAGTCTCTGGTTATCTCCTGTAGTCGCATCCCCAGTCTCTGGTTATCTCCTGTAGTCGCATTCGCAGTCTGGTCATTTCCTGTAGTCGCATTCGCAGTCTGGTCATTTCCTGTAGTCGCATCCCCAGTCTCTGGTTATTTCCTGTAGTCGCATTCGCAGTCTGGTCATTTCCTGTAGTCGCATCCCCAGTCTCTGGTCATCTCCTGTAGTCGCATTCGCAGTCTCTGGTTATCTCCTGTAGTCACATTCGCAGTCTGGTTATTTCCTGTAGTCGCATTCGCAGTCTGGTTATTTCCTGTAGTCGCATTCGCAGTCTCTGGTTATCTCCTGTAGTCGCATTCGCAGTCTGGTTATCTCCTGTAGTCGCATCCCCAGTCTCTGGTCATCTTCTGTAGTCTCATTTGCAGTCTCTGGTTATCTCCTATAGTCGCATCCCCAGTCTCTGGTTATCTCCTGTAGTCACATTCGCAGTCTGGTTATTTCCTGTAGTCGCATTCGCAGTCTGGTCATTTCCTGTAGTCGCATCCCCAGTCTCTGGTTATTTCCTGTAGTCACATTCGCAGTCTGGTCATTTCCTGTAGTCGCATTCGCAGTCTGGTCATTTCCTGTAGTCGCATCCCCAGTCTCTGGTTATTTCCTGTAGTCGCATTCGCAGTCTGGTTATCTCCTGTAGTCACATCCCCAGTCTCTGGTCATCTCCTGTAGTCGCATCCCCAGTCTCTGGTCATCTCCTGTAGTCGCATTCGCAGTCTGGTTATTTCCTGTAGTCGCATTCGCAGTCTGGTTATTTCCTGTAGTCGCATTCGCAGTCTCTGGTTATCTCCTGTAGTCGCATTCGCAGTCTGGTTATTTCCTGTAGTTGCATTCGCAGTCTCTGGTTATTTCCTGTAGTCGCATCCCCAGTCTCTGGTCATCTCCTGTAGTCGCATCCCCAGTCTCTGGTTATCTCCTGTAGTCGCATCCCCAGTCTCTGGTCATCTCCTGTAGTCGCATTTGCAGTCTCTGGTTATCTCCTATAGTCGCATCCCCAGTCTCTGGTTATCTCCTGTAGTCGCATTCGCAGTCTGGTCATTTCCTGTAGTCGCATCCCCAGTCTCTGGTTATTTCCTGTAGTCACATTCGCAGTCTGGTCATTTCCTGTAGTCGCATCCCCAGTCTCTGGTTATTTCCTGTAGTCGCATTCGCAGTCTGGTCATTTCCTGTAGTCGCATTCGCAGTCTGTTCATTTCCTATAGTCGCATCCCCAGTCTCTGGTTATTTCCTGTAGTCGCATTCGCAGTCTGGTCATTTCCTGTAGTCGCATTTGCAGTCTGGTCATTTCCTGTAGTCGCATCCCCAGTCTCTGGTTATATCCTGTAGTCGCATTCGCAGTCTGGTTATCTCCTGTAGTCGCATCCCCAGTCTCTGGTTATCTCCTGTAGTCACATTCGCAGTCTGGTTATTTCCTGTAGTCGCATTCGCAGTCTCTGGTTATCTCCTGTAGTCACATTCGCAGTCTGGTTATTTCCTGTAGTCGCATTCGCAGTCTGGTTATTTCCTGTAGTCGCATTCGCAGTCTGGTTATTTCCTGTAGTCGCATTCGAAGTCTCTGGTTATTTCCTGTAGTCGCATTCGCAGTCTGGCCATCTCCTGTAGTCGCATCCCCAGTCTCTGGCCATCTCCTGTAGTCGCATTCGCAGTCTCTGGTCATCTCCTGTAGTCGCATCCCCAGTCTTTGGTTATTTCCTGTAGTCGCATTCGCAGTCTCTGGTTATCTCCTGTAGTCGCATCCCCAGTCTCTGGTCATCTCCTGTAGTCGCATCCCCAGTCTCTGGTCATCTCCTGTAGTCGCATTTGCAGTCTCTGGTTATCTCCTGTAGTCGCATTCGCAGTCTCTGGTTATCTCCTGTAGTCGCATCCCCAGTCTCTGGTTATTTCCTGTAGTCACATTCGCAGCCTGGTTATTTCCTGTAGTCACATTCACAGTCTGGTTATTTCCTGTAGTCGCATTCGCAGTCTCTGGTTATCTCCTGTAGTCGCATCCCCAGTCTCTGGTTATTTCCTGTAGTCGCATTCGCAGTCTGGTTATTTCCTGTAGTCGCATTCGCAGTCTCTGGTTATTTCCTTTAGTCGCATCCCCAGTCTCTGGTCATCTCCTGTAGTCGCATTCGCAGTCTCTGGTTATCTCCTGTAGTCGCATTCGCAGTCTCTGGTTATTTCCTGTAGTCACATTCGCAGTCTGGTTATTTCCTGTAGTCGCATTCGCAGTCTCTGGTTATCTCCAGTAGTCGCATCCCCAGTCTCTGGTTGTCTCCTGTAGTCGCATTCGCAGTCTGGTTATTTCCTGTAGTCGCATTCACAGTCTGGTTATTTCCTGTAGTCGCATCCCCAGTCTCTGGTTATCTCCTGTAGTCGCATTCGCAGTCTCTGGTTATTTCCTGTAGTCACATTCGCAGTGTTTGGTCATCTCCTGTAGTCATTTATGATATCTATGGCTATGCATATTTATTGAATCCATATTAAGCACTATATTTGATTGGCTGTTTGCTTCTGCTTAGGCCTGGCAAACACGCACAATCGCACATGATGATGACTTCATCATCATGTGCGTGATTGTGATTGTGTGTGTGTGCCAAGCAGAAGCAGCCAAATATAGTGCACAATATGGATTAAATAAATAGTGGGAAGAATGCCCCTTACATTGGTGGTCAGTGAGAAGAATGTTCCTTACATTGGTGGTCAGTGAGAAGAATGTTCCTTACATTGGTGGTCAGTGAGAAGAATGTTTCTATACATTTGTGGTCAGTGAGAAGAATGTTCCTTACATTATTGATCAGTGAAAAGAATGTTCCTTACATTGGTGGTCAGTGAGAAGAATGTTCCTTACATTGGTGGTCAGTGGGAAGAATGTTCCTTACATTGGTGGTCAGTGAGAAGAATGTTCCTTACATTGGTGGTCAGTGGGAAGAATGTTCCTTACATTGGTGGTCAGTGAGAAGAATGTTCCTTACATTAGTGATCAGTGAAAAGAATGTTCCTTACATTGGTGATCAGTGGGAAGAATGTTCCTTACATTGGTGGTCAGTGAGAAGAATGTTCCTTACATTGGTGGTCAGTGAGAAGAATGTTCCTTACATTGGTGGTCAGTGAGAAGAATGTTCCTTACATTGGTGGTCAGTGGGAAGAATGTTCCTTACATTGGTGGTCAGTGAGAAGAATGTTCCTTACATTGGTGGTCAGTGAGAAGAATGTTCCTTACATTGGTGGTCAGTGAGAAGAATGTTCCTTACATTGGTGGTCAGTGGGAAGAATGTTCTTTACATTGGTGGTCAGTGAGAAGAATGTTCCTTACATTGGTGATCAGTGAGAAGAATGTTCCTTACATTGGTGATCAGTGGGAAGAATGTTCCTTACATTGGTGATCAGTGAGAAGAATGTTCCTTACATTGGTGATCAGTGGGAAGAATGTTCCTTACATTGGTGGTCAGTGGGAAGAATGTTCCTTACATTGGTGGTCAGTGAGAAGAATGTTCCTTACATTGGTGATCAGTGAGAAGAATGTTCCTTACATTGGTGATCAGTGAGAAGAATGTTCCTTACATTGGTGGTCAGTGGGAAGAATGTTCCTTAAATTGGTGGTCAGTGGGAAGAATGTTCCTTACATTGGTGGCCACTCTGTGCGAAACGAGCTGCACAGTGAAGGTAAGTATGACATGTTTGTTATTTAAAAAAAAAAAAAAAAACGAGCCTTTACAATCACTTTAATTTTGGAAAGGTACCGTTGTTGCACTTTCTTTAATGTAATTCTGTGACGAACGCATGCAGTGTGGGCAGTGCAAAATGTAGGTGGGGATTTGTGTGGGTGTGGCTTGAGTGTGGGTGGGAACACATGAGCTGGGACAGGGGGCCCCAGGATCTCCTATTGCCCGGGGGCCCCATGAGTTGTCAGTCCGCCCCTGGCCTTGTGTCATCTGCAGCCTTGTATTGTCATTTGCAGCCTTTCAGTGTCATTTGCAGCCTTGTGTCATCTGCAGCCTTGTTGTGTCATTTGCAGCCTTGCCCAGTGACACTGCAGCCTTGTAGTGTCACTGCAGTTTTTTTTTAACAGAAAAGTTTTTATTGATCTCAGTACTGTACTGTACTGTACTGTATAAGACTGTATAAGACATGTTAATCACCACAGTATTTACACATACTTCTTTATGCATATAATCTGATATACATTTTAAATACAAGAGGTGTCATAGTTGTCCTGTTGTGTCTGTTTTCCCCAAAGGATATACTATCATAAGTACAGACTTTCCTATCCTTTTGCAACCATGGTATCAATTGTGGTGTTTCCAAAGGGGGTGGGGGGAGGAGCGGGGGAAGACACTGAAGGGGGGATCCCTCACATCCTTAATAGGGCCTTAACTGTCAGCCCCCAGGCACCCCATATCTTTTCAAATTTATTGGGGCATTTACGACTCATATATATAAGTTTATAGAGTGGTAGAGTAGTGTCAATAAGTTTTCTCCACTGCCCAACCGTTGGGTTCCGGCTGCTTCCATTTAATTAGGATGGCCTTTCTGGCATAGTATGAGGTATAGAAAATTAGCAACCGTTTGTGAGTATTTGTAGTAATGGTGTCACAGACTCCCAGTAGGAGGATACGCGGGTCAAGACCTATACTTAAATTCCCAATCGAGTTTATATACTGTACCACCTCCCTCCACTGCAGTTTTTAAATATGGCGCCGCCGAGAGACACAGAGCTGGTCCTGTGTCTCTCGGCGGCTCTTGGCTGCTTTCGGATCCTCTCGTAGTCCTGTGGGCGGAGCCGAGTCCCGCGAACATTCATACATAGCCGAGTGTACTCGGCTAGCTCCACTCACAGTCACGCCCAGTCCCTGTGTTATGTCCATCTTAGGGCGGGACTGGGCGTGACTGTGAGCGGAGCTAGCCGAACCTAGCCGAGTACACTCGGCTATGTATGATGTTGGCGGCGCTCGATCCTCCACTCACAGTCAGCGGGGGATCGGCGGGGATCGGCATATAACACGCACCCACGATTTTCCCCTGATTTTAAGGGGAAAAAAGTGCGTGTTATACGCCGACAAATACGGTAGTTTGCCACAAAACCAGCATGAGGGAGAAGTGTCTGTCTTCCTACGACTTCAGCTAAAGTATGGTGATAGGCATAGCCGGTCAGATTTCGGCATTGTCTGGAATAGAAAAAGTTGGATTGGATTTGTTCCTGTATATCAGAGCATTGGTCAGCAGCTTTGAGTGAGATTTCTAAATGCAAAAATGTAAATGGGGAAGCCAAAATAGCAAAATTAGGTGATGTTTGAGAGTGCAATTGGCTTTAAATTGCTCCTGAGGGTTATGGAAGCTCCTTTCAACTTTCATGATCTGTTCCTGTGCCAAAAATGGGGCCCCATTCTGGGCTCATTGTATTACGTTTTTCAAAAAATCTAATAAGAAAATGTAAGGGTCAGCACACAAATAACAATCAAAGACATGCAAAAAAGGCACCAATGCAAAAAAAAAACCCCCAAAAAACAATTTAAAACAAAACTTAAATGAACACACCCTCTAAAAAAAAAAAAAAAAAAAAAAAAAAAAGTGTGAATAATTTTACCAAAGGAACTAAATCGCAAAATCAATTCTGACAAAATGACTCTGGATTCGTCATGGTCAAGTATCCAGTAGGTTTTCTCAGCACAAGTATAGTGGAATATTACATTCTCCATGCACAACAAATATGGCTCTTGTAAAACATGCCATTTATGCAAACTATAAAACCTTTTTGAAAATCAGCACCGTGCCTGTCAGAGTTCATTATTTTCATGAGTCATCAGTAGGTTTGGAAATAATGATATTGCCCAGTCACATGAACACACTAATGATTAACAGTTGCTAGATTAGAGAAGAGATTCTATAATGGAATACACTAACTACTATGTGATCTCTGCCCATATCTGGGCCTTGCGCTAGAATCACGTGCAGCCTGTACATTAATACCGCCAGAAATTCAGTGGGCTGTAGACCATTGTCATAACCTTTGCACTGGACTACCACTAGCAGTCTTAACCATGTTCACAGCTGGTTGAGATATATACCACGCTCTTGGGGCACATGTGCCCTTTACACTGATATCTATGCACTTTTTAAAGAGACCCTGTCACTAGACCATTAATTTCTACCAAAATCTTCCCATAAGAATATGATTTGGGCATTTTATGCATGTTATCTAGCTGTAAAAGATTATCTTGTACAGATGGAAGCCCCGAGACTTCTATTGGATGCTACCATCTTGGATATGATCTCAGCAGATTCATAGTTGTCCCCTCCTTTTCCCCCAGCTCAAAGCCCCCCTCCCAAAAAAAAAATTACCCCTCATAGCACACATCTTATCCCCCCTGAAAGTTCCTCCCCTAGCATAAATCTCCCCTGCCAGATCCCACTATTAGCACAAATCCTTCCCCCACCCATTCTCTTAGCACAAATCCCCCCTCCTAGTACAAATTCAACCCCCAAAACCCCCTCCTAGCACAAATACCCCCATCCCTCCTGCTGACACAAATCTTCTCCCCTCAATTCTTCCCCTAGCATAAGTCCCCCGCAAATCTTCCTCCTAGCACAAATGCCCCCAAAATAACTCCCCCTAGCACAAGCCCCACCCCGTCCCCCCAGACCCTTCCTCCTAGCACAAATCCCCCTCACCCCACAAAGCCCCCCCTTCTTCCGCACAAATTAACCCCAGTCACCTCCTAGCACAAATCCCTCCACACAAATCATTTCTCCTAACGTACAATCCTCTCCCTCCAAATCTTCTCTCATAGCATAAATCCTCTCACTCCAAATCCTCCCTCCTAGCTTAAATATTCTGCACCCCAATTCCCCCCTCCTAGCACAAACCCCCCCTCTTCCCAATTCCCTCTCCAAGCCCAAAACCTCTCATTCCAAGCACAAATGTTAGCACAAATTCTTTTCCTTTCAAACAGCCCCTCCTAGCACAAATCTCTCCTGATCCCCCCTCCCTAAATCCCTCCTTCTAGCATAAATTCCCCCCTTCTAGCATAAATCCTCTCTCCCCAATCCCCCTCTCCTAGCATAAAACATACAGTGCCTTGCAAAAGTATTCAACCCCCTTGGCTTTTTACCTATTTTGTTACAGCCTTTAGTTCAATGGTTTTTTAATCTGAATTATATGTGATGGATCAGAACACAATAGTATAAGTTGGTGAAGTAAAATTAGAAAAATATATACATAAAACTATTTTTCAGAAATAAAAAAACTGATAATTGGCATGTGCGTATGTATTCACCCCCTTTGTTATGAAGCCCATAAAAAGCTCTGGTGCAACCAATTACCTTCAGAAGTCACATAATTAGTGAAATGATGTCCACCTGTGTGCAATGTAAGTGTTACATGATCTGTCGGTACATATACACACCTTTTTGAAAGGCCCCAGAGGCTGCAACACCTAAGCAAGAGGCACCACTAACCAAACACTGCCATGAAGACCAAGGAACTCTCCAAACAAGTAAGGGACAATGTTGTTGAGAAGTACAAGTCAGGGTTAGGTTATAAAAAAATATCCATGATGATATTTTTGATTATCCCTAGGAGCACCATCAAATAATCTATCATAACCAAATGGAGAAGAACATGGCAC
Source organism: Aquarana catesbeiana (assembly GCF_042186555.1). Lineage (NCBI taxonomy): Eukaryota > Metazoa > Chordata > Amphibia > Anura > Ranidae > Aquarana > Aquarana catesbeiana. The sequence goes on along the minus strand of NC_133327.1, from coordinate 76,243,527 downwards.
AACAGCAAACCTGCCAAGAGACAGCCACACACCAAAACTCATGGACTGGGCAAGGAGGGCATTAAGCAGAGAGGCAGCACAGAGACCTAAGGTAACCCTGGAGGAGCTGCAGAGTTCCACAGCAGAGACTGGAGTATCTGTACATAGGACGACAATAAGCTGTACGCTCCATAGAGTTGGGATTTATGGCAGAGTGGCCAGAAGAAAGCCATTACTTTCAGCATAAAACAAAATGGCACGTTTTGAGTTTGCGAAAAAGGCATGTGGGAGACTCCCAAAATGTATGGAGGAAGGTGCTCTGGTCTGATGAGACTAAAATTGAACTTTTTGGGCATCAAAGAAAATGCTATATCTGGCGCAAACCCAACACATCACCCAAAGAACACCATCCCCACACTGAAACATGGTGGTGGTAGCATCATGCTGTGGGGATGTTTTTCAGCAGTCAGGACTGGGAAACTGGTCAGATGGATGGTGCTAAATACAGGGATATTCTTGAGCAAAACCTATACCACTCTGTGTGTGAGTTGAGGCTAGGACGGAGGTTCATCTTCCAGCAGGATAATGATCCCAAACACACTGCTAAAGCAACACTTGAGTGGTTTAAAGGGAAACATGTAAATGTGTTGGAATGGCCTAGTCAAGGCCCAGACCTCAATCTAATAGAAAATCTGTGGTCAGACTTAAAGATTGCTGTTCACAAGCGCAATCCATCCAACTTAAATGAGCTGGAGCAGTTTTGCAAGGAGGAATGGGCAAAAATCCCAGTGGTAAGATGTGGCAAGCTCATAGAGACTTCTCCAAAGCGACTTGGAGCTGTAATAGCCACAAAAGGTGGCTCTACTAAGTATTGACTTTAGGGGGGTGAATAGTTATGCACATTGACTTTTTCTGTTATTTTGTCCTATTTGTTGTTTGCTTCAAAATAAAAAAATAAAAAATCTTCAAAGTTGTGGGCATGTTCTGTAAATTAAATGATGCAAATCCTCAAACAATCCATGTTAATTCCAGGTCGTGAGGCAACAAAACACGAAAAATACCAAGGGGGTGAATACTTTTGCAAGGCACTGTATCCCCCTAAATCCCCTTTCCTAGCACAAATTCCCCCTCCCCCGTACAAATACTCCCTGGAGACTGCCAAGCTTGGGCATGAGCAGTGGCACTTCACACTTCGGCCGGGGGCCCGCTGTGAGTCAATGGGAAGTGACAGGAAGTGACAGGCAGTGTGAGGAAGACAGAGCTAGATTTGATGGGCTGGTAATTGCATGTTTTTAAAAAAATCAGTACTTGTGTAGCTGCGTAACACGTAAAGATGGGTTGAACATGAGCATGGATGGACGAATCGTCCGCTGCTGGCTATTGTATTCTAAGGGCCAGTTCACATCACATGCAGTCCAGTCTGTTTTTTTCTGCTTTAAACACATGGAAAGAAGGTTGAATGGTTTCCAATGGCATAGTTGACACCAATGTGGTCAGTTCCAGTACCAGAAAAAAAGTAGAACATGCTGCATTTTTCTTGCACTGGACTGTAATGGAACGTATTAAAATGTATCAAAAATGCACCGAAATGCACTGGAGGCATCAAAAGCATACCCCAGTACAGTGAAACAAAATCCGGAAAAAAGCATCTGGAATGCATCCGGAAACGCATCGAAAATGTGTCAAAAAACGCACCGGAACTTGCCTAAAATGCGTTCAAATTGCGCATGCAGAAACTCATTCGGAACGGATCTGGAGTGCTTTTTTGTGGTTTGAATCAGCCCTAAAACCGATTCAAACAGCTATCAGAATACCCAAGTGGTGACTGCACCTTAAGGCTCCACCTGAGGTTTTTTTGAGCCAGGTGTCCACGGTTTTATCCCGCTGAATGAAACCCATTCTACTGAATAGGGGTGCCCTGCAAACGTATGTAATGCACACATGGTTGCCGTCTGTTAGTGCAGGATTCAAAGGGTTAACACAGGCAGTGAGGAGACAATACATCTCCTCCTTACCACCAACCAAATCCTCTCTAAAGAGGAATCCGAACACGAATAGTGCGAGTGTAAATGAAGCCTACAGTATCTCATCCTCTCTGTCTGGCTGAAATGGCTGAAATGACACGCTGTCAGAGTGGCACACCTGAATAATTGTGCTGCACCTGTGGTACAATTATTATCACGATTATCCTCGATTGAGTTTGAAGATGAGGGTGCCAGGATCGTCCCCCATCCCATGTTTTCTTGCACTCTTGTAGTAATAAATGGAGGACGGCTTTGTAATGCTGATCTGTAAAATAAAAACAAGAATGTTAATGAAAGAGCTCCTCTTGCAAGCTGTGGGCCTACACACTATATAAGACTTCTTCCTAAACCTGCCTTGGCATTCCACTGCACTGCCCCATGTCATGAAAGGATCGGGGGTTACATGACATGAGGAGATAGGGCTTTGTGTGAATATGCCAGTCTCTGGTTTTCTGGTTTCTGCTAGGCCCGACTGAAAAAAAAAGAAAATTAGTGCCAGATTTCCCAAGGACAGAAATGTATATGTAGACGCATTTAGATCCTATTTTGTTTATGTTTTTATGTAGACTTAGAGCAATCACAGTGAATTATAGCGTTTTTAAAATTCCCATTACTACTTTAGACTCAAGTCATTTTTCGATTTGGCAAGGGTCCCAGACTGAAGAATCTCAAAAGACAAGGGTCAACCATCCTTACTGTTGGTTATAGGGGGACTGACACACCCATAGGGAAAAAAAGGGGTATGCTTGTCTTCCCTAATGGGATCATGGCAGCTGGGAAGTTTCAAGTCCCCCAATCAATGGGGGGCTTGTGATAGGTCAAGAAGGTTCACATGGGAAGAACCTTCTGGAAGCTGCGGAAGGGTCAGCTGGCCCTTTGGAAGCATCTAGAAACAGAATGAGCCCCTATTTAAAGGGATTTTTTTTTTTTTTTTTTTCAATCGAAAAGCCAGTGGCGTGCAAAACACACCTCAAAAACTTCCACCCGGTGCCAAAAAAAAGTGCCCACACATAGAGAGTGAAACACAAAAATGTGCAACGGGTGTACAGAGTCCTCCACTAGGGAAGGACCTTACCCTGATCCCCCGGGGCGTTAGGCTCCAGACAGGGACTGAGGTACTCAGACAAAGGGTCCATCCGGCCGAAACCAGGCGGACCCCCACAACTGGAAGGACTGCCGAAGCAGACCAACCCAAGTACAGTGGGGCTCTCCCGAAGAGAGACCCCTCAAAGGAGAGGGCGAACCAAGCCAAAAGGCCTATGTCCACCCCCTCCCAAGACTTTCAGAGTAGGCCCGAGGACCCACACCCTACTCGCCACACAGTGACAAAACGTGTATACAAAGACAACCAAAAAAAGACAAAAAGGTGACAAACAGGGGTAAAAGAAAGAGTGAGGAAGATAGTGAGATGGGAGAGTGAAAGTGGCCATTGTGCTATACAATGGCCGGCCCTCCGGCCAGGCATAAAAATTTCCCCTGGTCCTGGCCAAAAGGCCCGGCCCAAGAGGCAGGTGCGAAAAACGTGTGTTGTGGTGAAGTGACCATGGTGCCATAAAATCAAGTGCTTTCACACCGTGACTATACGGCACCCCTGAACTGCCACTTCAGGGGCACATTCACCACTGGCTTTTCGAAAAAGCCCCGACCCCCCAGCCCAGACCACAGCAGACCCCACCACAGGCAGAAAGGATATGGAGATCAGGAAGCCGGAAAGAGTCCTTTATCAGGCTCTGCCGTCGCTCCCATCACTCCCTCCTAATTACATTCGGGAAGTACTAACCACTCCCCTCCCCCTGTAAGAGGGAAGTAAGCGTTCTCTCCCGAATAACTGTCCGGAGCTAGATCTGCCCCAATCCAGGCCAGAAGACCAGGGTCCCGACCCTCTGGTTCAGACCCCGTGGTTCTCCATCCCTATCAGAAGGCTTCCCTTTCGGCTACGAACCGCTTCAGGTCACCTTCACTCCAGCAGACTTTGCATAGCAACTGCAAGCGCCACCTCCTGGAAACTGATAAGAACAGATACTACACTTGATCCTAGCCAAAAGGCCGAGAAGCAATTAGTAATAATCACGCCTCAGTTGAACCTCATTGGCTATGATACTGCCACTGCGCAAAGCCCCTATTTAAAGGGATAGCTGAGGTGAATCGTTGCCAGTGACCGGAGCTCCCCCCCTTTGCTGCCTTTTTATGTGGTAGGTCCTTTTCACCTAGAAAAACGACAGTTATTGAGCTGGATTTAATGTACTTTACAGCTCAAGCCTTAATGACAGCTGGTTTTGTTGGTTTTAAACAGTTGATAATATGATAAGATTTGAATGTGATAAAATATGATGAATTATATATTAAAAGATATATTTTATGAAAACCAATAAATAAGGCCGCAGCCATTTTCATCCACCTGGTGTCAATTGTTTGTTATTTGCATGTCTGGATTCCAATACCGCCTGTGATCCCATAGATGTCTTACATCGCTCAATGACACCAGTGCCAAGTTCTTACCAGCAATGTGTCCACCTTAAGGTTTGGTTCACACTGGTGTGCTGTCTGACATCGGATGTGATTTGCACCACACTGCAGTTCAAATCACATGTGATGTCTGCGCGATGCGATGCGATTTCAGCCATACAGATTGTATGGCTGAATTTGCATCGCATTCGGCCCAAACTCGTACAGGACCCTTCGTACAGGACCCAGTTCGTACTGCGATATGCGAACCGATGTGGGGTTGTCATTAACTTTCTATTGACACTCCCAGCAGTTCGCATATGGCAGTGTGAACTGCCTGCGAGTCGGGTGTGATACGGGAACCTGCAATGGATTCGCAGGTTTCTTGCATCGCATCAATGTTAACCGAGCTTTAACACTGTGCCGTGCAGTCTTAGCTCTCTAGCTCAATTTTGCACAGTAAAAATGCATGCCGTGTAGGAACGTGTGCCGCATTCCCATGCGATTCCCACGTGTTCATTTGCTTGGGCTGAAATTGCACCAGAATGTGGAGAAAGTAGTGCAAGCACTACTTTAAAAAGAAACACTACACCAAATCACATGGTACTGCGGTACCAATTGATTTGGTAAACACATTGCATTTGAGGTACCATTAATAATGCATCAGCATCCGCAGCAGATCGCAAAGGCAGCGCGTTTCCAGTGTGATGTGGAAAACGCACCTTTCCCGTACCACGAGTGTCTGCAGTGCTGCAGTCTGAACAAAAAAAATTGGCAGGTTGGCACATGCCTGGAATTTCCTAAATGAATGCAAATTGTTCTCAGACTGGACAGTTCTCCACCTTGTCCAATCAGAGAACGCTTTCCATTCATTTTGAAAATACAAAGCATTTTCTGAATGGCACCCATGCTGAGTGGCTGACCTCCTATGTTCAGATAGCAGCAGGGAAGCAAGTCAGTGATGTATTAAGGTTCTGCGCTGTCCTAGGCCTGACTAAACTCGTGCACCCCCAATTTAAATATGACCCACCCCTTCCTGTCAGGGCCACACCCCTTCCTGCTATAGCCGCTAGCAGTAATCACTGTGTTCTCCCAGCAGGGATGTCTCCCCGTGCCCCCCAGCCTGGTGAACATGATAGCTCCACAGTCAGTGTTGATGGGGGAAATCAAGCAATTTTCTTGCCTGCAACCCATAGTTGCAGGTAAGAAAATTGCATAATCTATGGCCTGCTTAAGGGTCCTTTCACACCAGGTGCAGTGGGACTGTATTTTGTGGCTATTTCCACCCAGCCCCATAGCACCCCCAACAAAAGACAAGGAAAAATCATGGCCTGCGCTATGGTGGCGTGCACTGAAAAAAGTACTGCACGCAGTACTTTTTTCCAGCACAGCATGGGTCACCGCATGGCAGCCAATAGAACTCTATAAATGTGACAATTTAATAAAGTTTGTTTGCAAAAAAAAAGAGCAGTGCACTGCACTGCTCTGGTATCAGTGCATCAACACGGCACTGGTCCTTCTGGACCTCACCACCACACATGTTGCAATGCAACGGCTGGTGTGAATTTACCCTAAGCTCCTGTGTTGAGAGGCTTTTGCTTGCTTCAAGTAGGTTTTCCATATCTATGCAAGTGGAATGCAAAATCTGCATGAAGCACAGGTAAATACAGGTCAGAAGGAGGTCAAGTGCACCTGTCAATGAATTCCGAATGACCACTGAAACATCTCAAATTGATGTCAGAACAAATGCCAGTGCTAAGTGATAACAAAGGTACTTCCAGTGGTGGAAGTGCTCATATTCACCTGCTAAAATACCCCTAAATAATCTCACATTGGGCCAGCAGATAGAGTTGGGCTAGATCCATATTTGTGGATGATATGACATCCAATGCCGATCTGACCACACAGGTACCTCTCTTGGATGTAAGTCCCATTTTTCACAGGAGGAACACCGGGGTTGGGGACCTGCCCAATTAATGTTCTATTTGATGGTGGTCATGTGACATTCACAAACCAGTTTTATAGTCAAAGAATTATGAATCAATCAGGTCAAAAATGACCTCAAAATATGTCAACACACAGACTGAAAGATCTTTAACCTGTGTATGTTTAATTGCAATCAATTTTGCTAAATAAAACAGGATTAACTGGCATAAAGATGTTCCTATAGGGAAAAACATGAGCAAAAAAAGTATACAGTATGTTCCAGCTTTACTTCTCATCCAGAAGACTACAAAAAGCCCAGTTTTTTTATTACACCAACACCGGAACTTTTAAGATTTAAACCTATCCATTCCAGGACAACAGGTAAGATTCGTTAACGCTCAAAGTATGACTCACAAGGAAATAATCCCGTAATCACTTTATATATCTCTTCAAAGTTATCAGGCATGAAGGAAACCACCTAAATGCCCTCTTCAGAGTTGTTAGTGAGATTGCAAAGAAAAGAAAAACCCTCTGCTACCATACCTGGGGGCTTCCCTTCTCTCTTCTCTGCGCTATTGACACAGAGAGCCCTGGGAGGAAGTTACATTACATATCGTAACTTCCTCCCAAGGACGCCAGGGAGGAAGGTGGGCAGAGCATTAGGCTACTAAGATCTGCCAGTGCCACACTTACTAGTATTGCTGGCCACCAGTTGTATTAAGTGCGGCCGCCAGTCTGTCAGATTGTCAGGCCTGTCACCGGTCACCGGCTGGTATTATCATACCGGCAGCAGTGCGGCCGCTTTATGGGTGCGCCAGACCGATTTGCCTCCTGGACCCTGCCCCCCGGCCCAGTCTGCCCCATAAGGCTGGCACTACACTACTAGCGCAAGCTGCCAGGGACTCTTTTCATGTGGGAGCCAGGAGGAGGCTGTTCTTTTCGTGCGGGGCAGGGCAGCTTTTTTGCCTTGTCGGCCTAGGCCAAGATACAGCATTGAAGCAAGTGGAGATTGATTTACAGCAGGGGTCAGCAACCTTTTTCCACTTAAGGGCTGGATTTAATGTATGTGAATGCATGGAGGGCCACATTCACCTGCTAATAAATGAAGATACTAATAATCCTAGCATAGTAATAATAACAGTAAAGGTTTACCTCACTTTAAGGTGCTTCACTAATACAAAACCAGTTCACCCTGATGGAGCATGTGGCTAGGGATTCGGATTTTACTGCCCTCTCCCCCTTCCTGGCACCCAAGGGTGGCTGATGCCAGCCAGTATGGTCTGCAGATGGGGTTCCTGCCCCTAGGGGAGATGGGGGCCCCGTTCCTAGGGGCGATGGGGGCCCTGTCCCCAGGGGTGATGGGGTCACTGTCCCCAAGTGAGGAGTCCCTTTCCCCAGGGGTGATGGGGTCCCTGTCCCCAAGTGAGAAAGGGTCCCTGTGCCCAAGTAAGAAGGGGCCCCTTTATTCAGGTGAGATGGAGTCCCTGTCCCCAGGGATGATGGGGTCCCTGTCCCCAGGTGAGGTGTCCCTCCCCCAAGTGAGAAGGTGTCCCTGTCCCCAGGGGTGACGGGGTTCCGAATAGGGTCCTCTGTCCCTGCACCCCCCTACTGTAGTGTTCTCTGCCCCCATAGTGTCCTCTGTCCCCTGTCCCCATAGTGCCCTCCACCCCCATAGTGTCCTTTGTCCTCTGCCCCCATAGTGTCCTCTGCCCCATAGAGTCCTCTGTCCTCATAGTGTCCTCTGTTCTCTTCCCCCATCGTGTCATGTGTCCTCTGCCCCATAGTGTCCTCTGCCCCCATAATGTACTCTGCCCCCATAGTGTCCTGTGTCCTCTGCCCCCATAGTGTCCTCTGTCCCCATAGTGTCCTCTGTCCCTATAGTGTCCTGTGTCCTCTGTCCTCTGCCCCCATAGTGTCCTGTTTCCTCTGCCCCCATAGTGTCCTCTGTTCTCTGCACCCAAGTGTCCTCTGCCCACATAGTGTCCTCTGCCCCAATAGTGTCCTCTGCCCCCCATAGTGTCCTGTGTCCTCTGCCCCCATAGTTTCCTCTGCCCCCATAGTGTCCTCTGCCCCCATAGTGTCCTCTGCCCTCATAGTTTCCTCAGCCCTGTATGGTAGAGTGGCCACTCCTCAGTAAAAGGCACGTGAAAGCCCACCTGGAGTTTGCCAAAAGGCTCCTGAAGTACTCTCAGACCATGAGAAACAAAATTCTCTTGTCTGATGAAACAAAGATTGAACTCTTTGGCCTATATACAGCAAGCACCATGTCTGGAGGAAATCAGGCATCGCTCATCACCTGGCCAATACCATCCCTGAAGCATGGTGGTGGCAGCATCATGCTGTGGGGATGTTTTTCAGTGGCAGGAACTGGGAGACTAGTCAGGATTGAGGGAAAGATGAATGCAACAATGTACAGAGATATCCTTGATAAAAACCTGCTCCAGAGCGCTGGACCTCAGACTGGGGAAAAGGTTCATCTTCCAAAAGGACAATAACCCTAAGCACACAGCCAAGATAACAAAGGAGCGGCTATGGGACAACTCTGTGAATGTCCTTGAGTGGCCCAGACAGAGCCCAAACTTGAACCCCATTGAACATCTCTGGAGAGATCTGAAAATGGCTGTGCACCGACGCTCCACATCCAACCTGCAAAGAAGAATGGAAGAAACTGCTCAAAAATAGGTGTGCCAAACTTGTAGCATCATACTCAAAAAGACTTGAAGCTGTAATTGGTGGCTTCACCAAAGTCTTAAGCAAATACTTATGTACATGGGATTTTTTTTGTTTTTTTATTTTTAATAAATTTGCAAAGATTTCAAACAAACTTCTTTCATGTTTTCATTATGGGGCATTGTTTTTAGAATTTTGAGGAAAATTATGAATTTAATACATTTTGGAATAAGGCTGTAACATAACAAAATGTGGAAAAAGTGAAGTGCTGTGAATACTTTCCGGATGCACTGTAGGTAACTGATGGAAAGTACATGGGAGCTAAGACAGTGGTAGGCAACCTCAGCACTCTAGCTGTGGTGAAACTACAAATCCCATCATCATCATGTCTGTGTCATGCCTGTGGCTGGAGTGCTGCAGTTGCATACCTTATGGTAAGACTCAGGAACAGGTGGACATGCACTAAAACAAAATATAAAATATGTAATAAAGCGTATCTACACTCAAAAACAAAAATTTAATATATTGCAGCTTTCCGTTATTTTCACCTGGTTATCCTGTGAATAACACAGTTCCTGTTCCTGGCTTGACTTTAACCATGTCTGGCTTTGTTCATCTCCATTATGTGTAGTAAGGGGTGATTAGTAATTAACAGAAGGAAGATAAAATTGTTTTATGGTTCCAGTTGATCTATCACGAAGTGCAAAGATAATTTCTGGCAAGTTCAACAGGTATTTTTTGTACTTGCTGAATGCAGCCACCACATCTAAGGACTGTTAGGATGCAATAGATTACATTTTAGTTATTGGGTTAGTTATGCTATAAGTTCCAAATTATGAGTTACATCATAACATTTACATCAAAAGGTATTAATTCAGGCAATGGTGGTTGGTGGATATAGAATACCTTTTTGTCAGCTTCAGTGCTCATTAACGTTACTTTAAATATTTGCATATCCTGTTGCCTTGACACAAGCTAGACACAACCTGTTGATGGCTTAAAGCACAGGGAGCTTGATAGAAAATCAATGGGAGCCAGAACTTATTTCTTGTTCCTCTCCATTGCACACGTCAGGGTTATGGATATATCCTTGGGTTGTAGGTCTGCAGTATTTTCAGTAAATCAGGCTGCCACAAGGTTTCTTTTGCTCTCAGGGTGTATAGAATATGCTGGTTTTGTTCTCTGCCACCCATTATCTTCAAATACCTTATTCACCCCAGTTGTGCAGACAAAACTGGGTCGGCATTACTGTGACATCACCATCACAAGTACACATCAGTGCTTTGAAATCAGAAGTTCCTGTAAGGCCTTTTTTCCTCTCACAGTGATTAAAATGCAAACAGTCCTTTTAAATACGATATCTAAAATAAAATGTGATTTACCTCTTGTTTATGGGGTAAGTGAAGTTTGGAAGCTGGATTATGTGTGCATGCTGCTGGACAGTTATAGCGAGGATGAGTGGTACTGGCCGTCTTGTATCACATATATGGTTTTATGGTTTAACCATAGGTCTACTTTAAGCACTCCTATTTCGAGTGACCAAGGTCCTGTGTCTTATTGCTTACTTAGACCCAAGTGGATCCATCTTCTATAAATTACTAATTGGCCCTTTGATCTATTGGGTTCTTTTGTAGAATCCCTGGCTTATACAGCCAGGGATTCTACAAAAGAACCCAATAGATCAAAAGGCCAATTAGTAATTTATAGAAGATGGATCCACCTATGGTTAAACCATAAAACCACATCTGCGATACAAGAGGCCCAGCCTTTTTGTCCCCTGAATCTAGAGACGTGTGTGCTATGTACATTGAAAATAACATGCTTTCCATGCCCCAAAGGCTAGTGTGTAAGTACATTGTAACTAACTAGTGACTTAAAGTAAAGCTTTTATATGTATTTAGCTAAACGTGCAAGCCATCATGAACGGAATGACATGTTAAATTAAACATATGATGTCATTTTCAGCTCCTGCCTGAATGTCAGTGTATTGGTTTCTTTGTTCCTTGTTTCACGGTGTAAATGAAAGGTCTTCTGTGCTCGATGTAAGACCAGCCTACCGAAATAACACATAGGGGCTTAATTACAGCAGACCTATAGTTAAATTCCACTCCATTCTTCAACCTACCCCCAACTCTCCCAAAATTCACTTTAGTGGCTCCTTGTACATTGGGGTGATTTTACACAACAATGTTTCAATGAAAATGTAAGATCAGAGTTACTGCAGAGTTACTGTAGGTGAACTACTGATGAAAAAATATAAAATATATCCTGTGATTTTTGTCCCTCATGCAGTTTTCAGCTGCTCAATTATATCTGAGCTTTGAGCAGAAGCAGACATCATTCAGTCGTTAAGTGCTCTGAACTCTCACAGACTGAATTGCTACCATTTCTCAAAAAGGATCAGCAGAGAGTTCTTTACCAGTAGGTTAGAGAATTGTTTTGATGGATATCTCTCATTTCTATCAGTTGTCAGCCACTGTTTTAGTACTTAGAATATTTCATTTGTGCTGCACTGAACTTCAGTTGAACTTTTTTTTTTAATTAAATCTTTATTGAATCTAATGAGAAAGTGTAGTGTCTTTCTGTGGGTACACCCAATGGATCATTCTTGGAGGAAAATTGGATCTATCAAGGGTAGATTTTCACAGTAGAATACTATTGCATTATGAATTGCAAAAACAACTCCCTCCTCATTTTTATTTTTTTTTAGAAATATGTATTAAATAAAAAAATAGCAATATTGAGCAAAACATAAAAGCACACATTAAAAATCATATTGCCCCCTTACATTGGTGGTCAGTGGAGCACACCCCCTTTATACTGGTGTTTAATGGCGAGGTCCATCTTACATTGGTGGTTATGGTTGTGCCTTCCTACATTTGTTTTTATTACATTTTTTATTATTATTTTTTAAATTAAAATGTTTGAATTTGGATTGATATGGTTCAAAACGTGCTCTTTACATTGATGGACCATTTACTGTGCCTTTACATTAGCGGGCAGTACAGAAGCATCCCTTGCATTGATGGTCAGTAAGGAATTTCTGCATTACATTAGTCATCATCAGTGGAGAAGTGCTCCTTTGAATTGGTGATCATTGCAGAAGTGTCCCTTACATTGGTGCACAGTGTAGTAACAGTAAAAAATAAAAGCACACATTGAAAATGATATTGCCCCCTTACATTGGTGTTTATTGAAGTGGAGTCCCTCACATTTGTGGATAGTGAAGCGCTTCTTTAGTGGTCAGCGAAGAGGTGGTCAGTAGAGAAGTTCCCCATACATTTGTGGTCAGTAGAGAACTTCCTCTTACATACAGTCAGGTCCATAAATATTGGGACATCGACACAATTCTAATCCTTTTGGCTCTATACACTACCACAATAGATTTGAAATAAAACAAACACGATGTGCTTTAACTGCAGACTTTCAGCTTTAATTTGAGGGTATTTACAGTACATCCAAATCAGGTGAGCGGTGTAGGAATTACAACAGTTTGTATATGTGCCTCCCACTTTTTAAGGGACCAAAAGTAATGGGACAGATTAACAATCATCCATCAAACTTTAACTTTTTAATACTTGGTTGCAAAACCTTTGCAGTCAATTACAGCCTGAAGTCTGGAACGCATAGACATCACCAGACACTGGGTTTCATCTCTGGTGATGCTCTGCCAGGCCTCTACTGCAACTGTCTTCAGTTCCTGCTTGTTCTTGGGGCATTTTCCCTTCAGTTTTGTCTTCAGCAAGTGAAATGCATGCTCAATCGGATTCCGGTCAGGTGATTGACTTGGCCATTGCATAACATTCCACTTCTTTCCCTTAAAAAACTCTTTGGTTGCTTTCACAGTATGCTTCGGGTCATTGTCCATCTGCACTGTGAAGCGCCGTCCAATGAGTTCTGAAGCATTTTGCTGAATATGAGCAGATAATATGCCTGAAACACTTCAGAATTCATCCTGCTGCTTTTGTCAGCAGTCACATCATCAATAAATACAAGAAAACCAGTTCCATTGGCAGCCATACATGCCCACGCCATGACACTACCATCACCATGCTTCACTGATGAGGTGGTATGTTTTGGATCATGAGCAGTTACTTTCCTTCTCCATACTCTTCTCTTCCCATCACTCTGGTACAAGTTGATCTTGGTCTCATCTGTCCATAGGATGTTGTTCCAGAATTGTAAAGGCTTTTTTAGATGTTGTTTGACAAACTCTAATCTGGCCTTCCTGTTTTTGAGGCTCACCAATGGTTTACATCTTGTGGTGAACACTCTGTATTCACTCTGGTATAGTCTTCTCTTGATTGTTGTCTTTGACACACATACACCTACCTCCTGGAGAGTGTTCTTGATCTGGCCAACTGTTGTGAAGGGTGTTTTCTTCACCAGGGAAAGAATTCTTCAGTCATCCACCACAGTTGTTTTCCGTGGTCTTCTGGGTCTTTTGGTGTTGCTGAGCTCACCGGTGCATTCTTTCTTTTTAAGGATGTTCCAAACAGTTGATTTGGCCACACCTAATGTTTTTGCTATCTCTCTGATGTGTTTGTTTTGTTTTTTCAGCCTAATGATGGCTTGCTTCACTGATAGTGACAGCTCTTTGGATCTCATATTGAGAGTTGACAGCAACAGATTCCAAATGCAAATAGCACACTTGAAATGAACTCTGGCCTTTTTATCTGCTCCTTGTAAATGGTATAATGAGGGAATAACACAGACCTGGCCATGGAACAGCTGAGCAGCCAATTGTCCCATTACTTTTTGTCCCTTAAAAAGTGGGAGGCACATATACAAACTACACCTACACCGTTCGCCTGATTTGGATATAAATACAATCAAATTAAAGCTGAAAGTCTGCAGTTAAAGCACATCTTGTTTGTTTCATTTCAAATCCATTGTGGTGGTGTATAGAGCCAAAAAGATTACAATTGTGTTGATGTCCCAATATTTATGGACCTGACTGTAGGTGGTTAGTGGAGAGGTTCCTTTTATATTGTGGTCATTGAAGAAGTTTCCCATTATAGGAAGTTTCCTTTTTATTGGTGGTCAGTGGAGAAGTTTGCTTTATAATTGTGGTCAGTAGAGAGGTGTCCCTTATATTGGTGGTCAATGGAGAAGTTCCCTTTATATTGATGGTTAGTGGAGAAGTTCCCTTTATTTTGGTAGTCAGTGGATAAGTTCTCTTTATATTGGTGGTCAGTGGAGAAGTTCCACTTTATAATTAGTAGTTGTGGGCAGAAAGAATACTGTTTACTGGTGTCAGTGACAATTTACCTGAGAGACAAGAAATGATGCGCCACTAGTTGCTCAGGCTCTGCTGAATAACAATGGTGCCAAGACTATGTAGGTACTGTTGTGTGGGAGATCAGCTCACGCAAATGGGCTACATACAGAGCACGTATCCCTTACTGCCTGCACCTCCACATCCTTGAAATTCCATTGTCTAAAATTGGTCATTCGTGATGACTGAGACAAAAGAATCATTTGCGTTTTTTTTATTTGCTGAATATTTTTATGCTAGCTGTCTGCTTTGTGAATCATGCAATTCAGGAAAGTAGGCAATTGTGATTCATGAATTAAGGTGAGTTTAACTGAACGCCAACCATACAGCCAACTATACATTTGAAATATGTACATACATATGTACATATAGGGGTCTGTTGTACCTGTGAAAAGAATTTGTATTTCTGTCCTTCCAGCCCTAAGATTTACACAACCCCGCCAAAGAGCACAATGGTGAATTGTCTTTCCTCTACTAAAATTAAAAGAGAAGTTCACAAATTGCAAAAGAAAAAAAAAATCATACTCACCTAGATGGCTGCAGCCGATCCCAGCTGCAGATGTCACCTGCCACCTCTAAGACCGAGACCTGAGTGATCAAACACAGCTGATCGCTCAGCTCTCAGTCTTCAGCCTGCAGAGAGTTGGTGACTGTCAATTACTGGTTTTCTGCTCTGCCTCTCTAGCTCACAGGAGCGCTGGGCTGTGAAGGGGACGGGAGCAGCTGGCTCAGGCTCTCATTGAATCGCTGAGAGGCTGAGCCAGCTGCTGGTCCAGGCTTCTGGGTAGATTCCAATCATATGGTCAGGATCTTTTCAGAGCCTGGACCGGCTCTGTGATGTCAGCCGATATCGACTAATGGGTCACAGGAGTGCAAAACTAACTACTTGCTCTGAGTAGTACGGCTTTGGTCCTCCTGACCATCAAACATGTCCCAGTTTTTGTGCACAGACGCTGCTCCCTAGCTGCTCTATCCCTTCTGGACTCCCTCTCAGACTCAGCCTTGGGCTGTACTGAACTGGACAGTATGGTGCAAACCAGCACCTCTCACGACTCCTTTCACACACTGACCTCCTCGGGAGGGTGGGGCTCTGAGCGCTATCTCTGGCTCTCATATGAAGCCAGCACACACCTGTGCGATTAGTGTGCTTGTGTCGTACAAAATCTAGCGTAAACCACCATTTTATCCAGTGGCACGGGGTCCCCCTGCTACAAAGGGTAACCTGCTTATGTATTTTGGCATTATGTTCTCAGTTCAAGTTGTGATAAAGTTGTGATAACTATAAACATCTTAATGTGGAATTTTACCCATAACAACTTGATAAAAATAATGTTCTTTAGCAAAGAGCATACATTCCATATTAACAATTATGCTGCCTAAATGAGTGTGTGCTGTAAATTGCCTCAAGCAGAGCTCTGTTTCTTCTTGATTGGGCTTCGGCAAAATGGCAGCCTCCGAGACCCTGAACAGCAGTAAATCATATAGTGGAACTAGACCCATCAATTTAACAATTTAAAAAAAACTGTTCCATTCCTGGAATGCTGGGATAGCTAACTATCACTGTGCTTGTGTCCTCAATCAAACTGTCAAAACATCAAATAGCTGGTGTCATAAGTGATCATATGTGCAGCACCATGGCAGTTGCAGATCAAACAGAAGCAGCTCCCTTGGCTGTAAAGGATAGAACAGTTTAATTCCGCTTTAAGGCTGTCAGCAGATCGGCCTTTACAAATTCAGCAGTGTCCAAAATGCCTAAAAATAGAGAGCAACTGAGCATGTGCAGAGCAGGGGGAGACAGTGTATTACTGGATTTAAACAGTATAGGCACTTATTTTTAATGTTTTACATAGCTATACCTGCAAAAGGGTCAGCCTGCAGTCATCTAGCAGGTCTTCATTTTCTGACTTATGTACCACTTTAACCACTTCCCGCCCGCCCGCCATATAGCAATATGACGTGCGCAAAGTGGCTTCATTTTCCTGACTGGACGTCATATGACCTCCAGCAGGATAAGCCGCTAGGGTGCAGCCACGGCGGCGCGGCAATCGGTGGTTTGGTGAGTCAGTCTGACACACTGCATTTTCGATTCCGGTAATGAGCCTCTGACGTAGGCTCTTTACCATGTGATCAGCTGTGTCCAATCAAATCTGATCATAGTGTAAACGGGAAGAGCCATATATCGGCTTTTCCTCCACTTGCACTGACAGGTGCGAGTAGAGGAGAGCCGATCGGCTGCTCTCCTGACAGGGGGGTCTGCTCTGATAATCAGCGCATTGATTATCAGTGCAGACCCATCGAGGATGCCCCCACTTCAGACCACCAGGGATGCCCACTTTAGACCACCAGATGAGCCCACCAGAGATGCCAATCAGTGCTAATCAGTGCCCATTAGGATGGCACTCTATGCCCATTTGTGCCTCCTGATCAGTGCTGCCTATCAGTGCCATCTATCAGTGCTGCATATAAGTGCCTCATCGTCAGTGCCAATCAGTACTGCCTCATCAGTGCCTGTCAGTGCTCATCAGTGCAGGAGAAGACTTACTTATTTACAAAGTTTTGTAACAGAAACAAAGAAAACCTTTTTTTTTTCAAAATTTACGGTCATTTTTAAATTTGGAGCACATAAAATAAAAACCCCAATGGTCAAGTACCACCAAAAGAAACCTCTATTTGTGGGAAAAAAATGATAAAAAGTTTGTTTGGGCACAGTCTTGCATGACTGTGCAATTGTCATTCAAAGTGTGACAGCGCTGAAAGCTGAAAATCGGCCTGGGCAGGAAGGGGGATTGAAGTGGCCAGTATTGAAGTGGTTAAGGGACAACATTTGAAATTGGGGTGGGGGGGGCTATCCTACCAAAACAATGGGGGAAACTTGATATCAGCTAGAACTGTAATATGAAAATCAAAGGTTACTGAATCGAAATACTGCTGAGATAAACAAGGATCCATCCTTTATATAAGTGTCCGGGGGCTCAAGTACAAAAAATGTATGCATCCAACTTTTTCATGCTAATACAAAACAGTAATAATAATAATATATTATTATTATTATTATTATTATTATTAATAATACAAAAACAAATTGCTTAATATAAAAAATAACTATTTTGGTTATTGGTCCCTATGTCCTTGCAGATTGTGTTGCTAAGTAACAGCCTGAACAAAAGAAACCAGCTCCTTGCTGCACCAACATTGTATAACATTCCAGAGCACACCGGGGCTGCTCATGTACTGAGATACAATGCAGAGCAGGTGGTTAACAGAAAAATCATTACAGGAATAGAATTTATGATTTGGCTTCAAGGTGAATACAACTAACTGTGAATCATAATTCGGGGTAATCTGATGTATTCTTGCTGGTGGTGTAAATAAAAGGGTTGCAGAGACCACAGCTGCTACTGAGAGCCCCTGAACTGAAGGACCTGCCTGCTATAATATATATGTAATTTCATCAGAGGTTCTTTCTCGTTATATTTTAGTCATTGTTTGTGTGACATCACAAGGACATGCAGCTGCTTGGCTTGTGCTGAGATGAAAGGAGGGGTGTTGGATGCGCGGCATTTTGTGTGGATGCTGGATGTACAATGAGAGTATAGAACTTGGCATATTGGATGTAGGATGAGGGTAGAGAACTTGGGGTATTGGATGTGGGATAAGGTAGAGAACTTGAGGTATAGGATGTAGAATGGGGGTGGAGAACTTGGGGTATTGTATGTAGGATGAGAGTAGAGAACTTGGGGTACTGGATGTAGGATGATAATAGAGAACTTGGGGTATTGGATGTGGAATGAGAGTAGAGAACCTGGGGTATTGGATGTGGGATGAGAGTAGAGAACTCAGACTATAGCATGTAGGATGAGGGTAGAGAACTTGGGGTATTGAATGTGGGATTAGAGTAGAGAACTCATGGTATTGGATGTAGGATGCGGTTGGAGAACTTGGATGTGGGATTAGAGTAGAGAGCCCATAGTATTGGATGTGGGGTGAGGTTGGAAGAAATTGGGGTATTGGATGTGGGATGAGGGTGGAGACTACAAAAAACAAACGGACAAGAAGGTGCATGCACCTAGTGCATTACCAAAAAACATTTATTCAATGTAAAAGCAGATAAAAGTGAATACTCACAAAGTAGCAACTAGAAAAAGCCATAGAACCACACAATGCCATGCAGTGTGAAGACGTCATGGACATCAACATCGAAGGGGTGTAGAACTGACGCGTTTTGGGGGCACACCCCCTTCCTTAGAGCTTGGCTACCAATTGGATTACCCCATCTGAGGGGGGCTGCATCCGCCTAGAATCCGGAATTGCTGTTTTCATTCCTGCTTTCCAGCATAAAGAACCTCATAGCGCTGGTAGGGATTGCTAGCTTGAGGGTGGAGAACTTGGGGTATTGGATGTGGGATTAGAGTAGAGAATTCATGGTATTGGATGTGAAATGAGGTTGGAGAACTTGGGGTATTGGCTGTGGGATGAGGGTGAAAAACTTGGGGTATTGGATATGCGATGAGATAGAGAACTAGAAGTATTGAATGTGGGATAAGAAGAGTGGAGAGCTTGGGGTATTGCGATGAGATTGCGATGAGATAGAGAACTAGAAGTATTGAATGTGGGATAAGAAGAGTGGAGAGCTTGGGGTATTGGATGGGGGATGAGGGTAGAAAACTTGGGATATTGGATGTGGGATGAGGGTAGAAAACTTGAGATATTGGATGTAGGATGAGGGTAGAACACCTGGAGCACTGGATGTGGGATTAGGGTAGAGAACTTCGGATGTGGTCCAATCCTAACTCTGGCCTAAACAAAATCTTGTCCATAGTTGTGATGGCAGAACTGTTTGATCTTGAAACACATCATTTTAAGATTTTTTGCCTGCATTTTTGAAGCTACAAATTGCTTTTTACATGAAAAGTAGCCGATAGGTGCCCTGTCTGCTGCCTTCCGCCTGACATACCTGTACTGAAGATTTGATGAAAATTTGCCAGTCTCATGCAGCCGCTGTTCGGGTATTTAACAACTGGAAGCTGGCAGGGCCAGCTGTCAGAATATGATGTCAGCAGGGTGATCCATCCATTTGCTCTGTATAACATGGATGGAGGAATGATTCCATTTTTTTTTCTGTTTAGGCTGCAGACAGAAAGAAAAAAAGTGTATATGGCCAACTTTAGACAGCAAAAAGTCAATGACAGCATTCAGACACAGGCAGTTCAAACCATCCAAAGAGGGAAAAAAAATCTGTTTCCAGCACTCCCTTCCCCCTCACATTCCAAGTTATCCTTAACAAGTTCTTGCACAGGTTTCTCTCTTCACCCCCTGCTGTATATAATGTCTTTTCACAGTTTACACTGGAGGATAAGCACCTCTTAAGTATTTCAGTCAGCGAAATGTCCTTGAGCAGCATGTTCGTAAAAGAAACCTATAGAAGCATAGCTGAAATCATTAGCTGTGAGCCCTGCAACTTGGAGATCCTGGCCAAATCATTGTTATTTTGAATATTGTTAAAAAATAAAATACTATGGAAAGTGATTAAAAAAGTAAATAAAATAAGAATGTAAAAGAGAAAAAACATTTTTCGGCAAAGTAAAGCACGAGATTTCTGTATTTCAGCACATTATGACAGACTCACCTGTAAAACTAAGCTCCCCAGTGGGGCCTTGTCACCGCTGTCGGTGCTGCCATCTTTACCCAGTTTTCCTTCCAGGTTCATGCTCTTCGGCTGTTTGAATGGCTGGGCTGTGATGACAACACTCCTGCGCATGCACAAATTCCATTTGAATCGGATTCCATTCAAAATCGAATTTTGGAAGATAGTTATATTCTTTCTATTCTATTGTTTTTTTTTCTATTCTATTCTTTTCTATTCTATTCAAATTCAAATTTATTCTATGTGAATTTGAATTTATTTTATTCAAGTTTTGAAAAACGGTTATATTGTTATATTTTGTTTTATTATTTTCTATTATTTTATTCTCTATTTTATTCTTTTCTATTCTATACTTTTCTATTCTGTTCAAATTCAAATTAATTGTATTCAAATTTTGGAACATGGTTATTTTCTTTCTATTTTATTCTATTCTTTATTCTATTCTATTCTTTATTTTCTATTCTATTTTATTTTGTTCTTCTATTTTCTATTCTATTTTGTTCTGTTTTACTCTATTCTTCTATTTTCTATTCTATCCCTTTTCTTCTGTTCTATTTTTTCTATTCTATTTTTTTCCTTTGTATTCTGTTCTGTTTATTTTCTATTCTATTCTATTATTTTCCTTTATTTTCTATTTTATTCTCTTCAGGAAATTTGAATTCAATTTGAAAACTATTCAATTCAATTCAAAAACTATTCAAATTCAATTCAAACTATTTGAATTTGAATTTCGTCCGAAAATTTGATTTATTATTTTGGATTTGTTTAAATTCGTTACTATTGTATTTCAGAAATACGTCCAAATTTCCGAATTCGGAAAGAAACGAACCACACATGTCTACATGTAAGCTTTATTATAGGCTTACCTGTAGGTACAAGTAAAAAATCGGAGTTTACTACTGGTTTAAGTACAGTATCTCACAAAAGTGAGTACACCCCTCACATTTTTGTAAATATTTTATTATATCTTTTCATGTGACAACACTGAAGAAATGACACTTTGCTACAAAGTAAAGTAGTGAGTGCACAGCTTGTATAACAGTGTAAATTAGCTGTCCCCTCAAAATAACTCAACACACAGCCATTAATGTCTAAACAGCTGGCAACAAAAGTAAGTACATCCCTAAGTGTAAATGTCCAAATTGGGCCCAAAGTGTCAATATTTTGTGTGGCCACCATTATTTTCCAGCACTGCCTTAACCCTCTTGGGCATGGAGTTCACCAGAGCTTCACAGGTTGCCACTGGTGTCTTCCACTCCTCCGCGACAACATCACGGAGATGGTGGATGTTAGAGACCTTGCGCTTCTCCACCTTCTGTTTCAGGATGCCCCACAGGTGCTCAATAAGGTTTAGGTCTGGAGACATGCTTGGCCAGTCCATTACCTTTACCCTCAGCTTCTTTAGCAAAGCAGTGGTCATCTTGGATGTGTGTTTGGGGTCGTTATCATGTTGGAATACTGCCCTGCGGCCCAGTCTCCAAAGGGAGGGGTTCATGCTCTGCTTCAGTATGTCACAGTACATGTTGGCATCCATGGTTCCCTTAATGAACTGTAGCTCTGTCGTGTACATCGCTGGATTGGATCAGACTGGGGGAAGCTGCAGCACAGAAGGTTTTTTAGTTTTATGCATAGAATGCATCAAGGTGAAAAACCTTAAAGTAGAACTACAGGCAAAAAACTTTATTTTTTTCATTTTGGATGGAGTAAGGGAGGGTTATAACCAGGGCTGGTGCAAGGATTTTCGACACCCTAGGCGAAACCTCATTTTGCCGACCCCCTTGGCTCCACCCCCTTTGCCCTGCCCATCTATACCCCACCTTTTTAATGAAGCACCCATCAAATGCAGCCTCACCAGCGCCCATCAAACGCAGCATCACCAGTGCCCATCAAATGCAGCTTCACCAGTGCCCATCATTGCAGCCTACCAGT
Organism: Aquarana catesbeiana; assembly: GCF_042186555.1. Lineage (NCBI taxonomy): Eukaryota > Metazoa > Chordata > Amphibia > Anura > Ranidae > Aquarana > Aquarana catesbeiana. The sequence goes on along the minus strand of NC_133327.1, from coordinate 76,221,632 downwards.
GCCCATCAATGAATGTTTGCTTGCTTCCATTCATTCAGGAGTCAGGACACAGACACAGTCCTCCGCCGCCTCTGCACCTCTGACACTATGTGCGAACGGAGCGGCGGCTGCCTGCTGATGCTGAGACTTAGTTGCTTGCTGCAGAGAGTAGGAACACCAGTGGTCAGGCACCCTAGGCAGCAGTGCACCCTAGGCGGCTGCCTAATTTTCCTAGTGGTAGCACCGACTGTCAGATTTTTATTTTAGCCATCTTTGTCCCATTGCAGAGATTTGCCTTCACTTCCTGTCCCATAGCCAAACAGGAAGTGGAATGAAATCCCTGCAAATTAAGAGAATTCCTTGGAGACCCCCAGGTTACCAGAACTAGCGTCCCCATTGGAGGACTTCCCCTCTCTTACTTTTCTGGGGACAACCCAAAATGTGGGATTTTCTTTTACTTTCACTTTCAATGATAATGGTAAACAGGACAAATAGAGAGGGGGACTCTCCTTAACGGGGGTACAGACAGCAATAAAAATTGTCAGGTGTTCTAATCCTTCTCCCCTCTATCCAAAACTAAAAAAAAAGTTTTGCCTTTAGGTATACTTTAAGGCTTTAGAACCACTTTAAGGGTTAGTTTCAGGAGAGTAGTTTAAGTTTTAGCCTGGATACACTGTTGCACCGTGTCACCTTGCAGTATTTAAAGTGTTGACTTGTTTTAATTTTTAATGGGCTGTCAATGCGCAACAATGGATATATTAATGGGCATGCACCCATAACGCACAGATGATTCACATTGATAGAAATGTAATGGAAAGTAGTGAAGGGCCAGCATGACAGGGTGATAAGAGGAGACAACTATGGGGTTAAGGAAGTAAAGTTGGAAAAGCAGGGAAAAGATGGGATTGGCTTGGAGAAGCAGGATAGGGAGGGGTTTTGTAGTTTACTTAAGGGGGAGGCTGGTCTCTCAGGCATCATTGGAGGGTTAGAAGAAAGCAAATAAAACAGGCAGTTTCCACGCTGCTGAGGAGCGCTTTTATCATGGCAGAGGTAGACAGGCGTTTAGCCCAGCTGCGGGCGGCTGCTGCCACGAAGGGACCCGAGTAGCTCCACAGTCAGCTGGCAAAAAAGAAGTTGGGAACATCTGATCTACACTGGTCATGTGCCTTGTAGTGCACTGAAATGTGTTGTGGCACACTGATAGGGTGCATTGGGATGGCATTCAAAATGATGGTCAGCGTGGTCATGCATTACTGTGAGTTACCACAACACAAAAGTCTGATTGAATCCTTTGGTTGATGGAGGGAACAGAAAATGCAAATGTAATATATTGCAACTTACCAATCAGTAGATGTGGTGGTTGCATTCGTTTATTTTTTTTTAGGCTGGTTATCTGGCCAGTGGCCAGTAACACACCTCCTGTATTAGAGCGCCCCAACTGGATGAAGGAGCACAGGGGGCACCTTTGAACAGCAGCATTGTCAGTCTGGGAGGAGGGGAGTGTTAGATGTACTAGCAGATATAAATACATTAACAAATTGAAACCAAACTCTAGCTAATACTTTATAATCAGTTTCAAACACTTTTTCTTTTGAGATAAAGGGCTGATTTGTGTAACTTAAAATGATCTGGAAGAGAGCTTGTTTCTTTTGAAAAACTACAGACTTCTTGGCCAGATCACAAGGGAGATATGGAAGAAAAAAAGCCTAACAAAACTAATGGAGCTATCACATCTAAGAATTGGTAAGCTGCAATATAATAAATGCTTGCTTTTTGGGTTTAATATCGCTTTAACAAAGGCTAGCTATGCACTGATATACGCATCAGTGGACCAAAATCTCGCTGTGGCTGTTGTATTCTGACAGCCACCAGTGTGGCGTCGGGATACCGAAAAATCAGCTGCATCTGATGGATTTTCAATCAAAGAATGTTGGATGAAAGGGGGGCCAGCTTGGCCACCCACAAAAAGAATTTTGGCCAGCTCCTGATGGCCAGTTTAAGCGTTACGGATGGTAATAGTTAAGGGGGACAGAGATGATAAGTAGGACATTTTAAGGTGGTTCTTGGCAGATTCTGAATTGTTTTGCATATATGGAAGATATTCAGCTTTCCTGTCTGATAGCAATTCAGCCAGATAATGGTCAGCAATGTAAATCTGATTGCACGCTGCCAATGTATGCGTCATCATTCAATTATCTTTATCTCTCACATGGTCCAAATGTTCGTTAGATGTGCCAAATTACCGGGTAATTTAAATTTGGCTGTATGTGTGTACCCTGATAGGGGTAGGATGATAGAATATTTGCAGATTACAGAGTATCAGCGTTGAATGCAGGCGGTCTATGCCACAATGCTGCCACTGTTTCAAGTATCTAATATTCTGCTAGACGTAAGGGGATACAGAGGAACAGATGGCCTCTGTGCATGATAAACACAGAGCCTCAGCTAGCTTTTGTACTACTGTACACCGGCTGTCCAGGGGGTGAGAGATGATGCTGTACAGCGGGATGACTGATTGATTGACCTGCTACTGTATTTTACTATATGGATCCATGGCTCATCTCCATACATGGATAGTAACATCTGTTTGTCTTATTAACTTAATTACAATGGAACAATGAAATGTCATATGTAACACACAACCTATTATAAATGAAAAGGGAAAGGTGGATTAGAAGTTACAAATTCCAGGTTATCATGTTTAAAAGGCCAGTTCACTCAAAAGTGATGATAACATTTTTGGTAGATGGTAGCAAGTGAGAGCCATGCCATCCTAGTGATGGCGTAGGCCGGCCTAGAGAGTCGCTCCATAGCTGGCCAAATCAAAGAAGTGTTGCGTCAATGCTCTCTCGCTGGTGAGTGGAATTTAGCAGTGTTTTGAACAGAGAATAAGTTATGCTATAGGTGCAAGTGAGTGCTCTATTTAGTTATTCTGCCCTTATAAAATAAATTATGAGTTTGGGTAGTTATCCTTTAAGTTCATCAGCCCCTGCAGACTGAACAAATAAAATCCATTAGCATGTGGCCAGCTTTAACTCATGGCTCTCAAACCACTGGACAGTTTCTTATATCTCTCAAAGACGCTATTGATAAGGTCTCCGTGCTTGAGTTCCCAGGTCTTCACACTCGATGGGACTATTATGATGGATGTTTACTCCTCCTGCTGATTTATTTTATATTATGGAGAATACAACCAGACATGTTGGAACATGCAAAGGTGGAGGGGAATACTTAAACGCTTGTGTAAAAAAGGGTCAGAAACTATGGCAAGAAGGGTCTCCAAGCAGCCAGAAGTTTACTTCTAGCACATCATGCTACACCTATAACTAAAATATCACTTTGAGTTCACTGGTCCTTCAAAAACAATATCTTTAAAGTTATATAGAAATACAGAGCAGTTTTAAACCATGTAGAAATGTCCATTTTTTTAAATCTGTGCTGTGTTTATTATATAATTGTCTGTTTTGTCATCTTCTATTTACAACATTGTAGATCTCCATGCTTTATTTTGTTGAGAAATCACTTTGAAAAACATTCCCTAGTGCATCTACGAATCTTTGAACAGACACCCATCACCCAGCATCCCTCTCCTACATGTCTCAATGAGAGCGAGACCTCCAATCCCCAATTGATCTAGAGGACTGGAGCAATGGCCCGTACACACGATCCGAAAATCGGGTGAAAAATACAATTTTTGACATGATCGTACGATAATCGGATCGTTAGTACAGAGCTTTTGAGAGCCGATCATGACAATTCATCCGATATTATTAGATCGGACAAGCACGAAAATTTTCCTCGTACGATACTAGATCGTACGATTTTCATTTAGTCAGTACAGTTGTCATCCGAAAATACAATACAAATACATTACAACACATGACATCACTTCCGATTTTTTTTTTTTTGTCGTACGAGAATTTACTTTAGTAACCTATTCAATCTCTACTTGCGACTATTAAGCGAAAAAAGTCGGACGACCTGTCGTCCGATTTTTGGATTGTGTGTACGAGTCATAAGACACGGAAGACAGTTGCAAAATGCTCCTTTAATACAAACACGCTTGAAGCGTATAATTTTTTTTCAGGTGGTACTGGGTCCCTGCCAGAGTCACCCATGCTTACCCCGGAGTAGTGACAGATGCTTTTGTAACTGTGGACAAGGGGGAGATGTCCTGCATACCTGGTAGTCTTGCCCAAGACTGGTGGGGTTCTGGTCCAGGGTTTTGGCCTGTTCCAGACCCTCTTCCATTTAACAGTCCACAGGGACACAAAGTTGGCCCTATTGGGTTGCCCACTTCCAGGCTTATATGTGCCCCAGCAGAAGCTGGCTTCCTACCTTTTTATTTCTGCCAAATGGACCATAGTCCAGGCCTGGAAGACCCCATTTGTTGCCTTCGAAGTGGTGAAGTTACATATGACTGCCTTGATGCTCCATGAGCAGATGTCCAGCATTGTGAACTACTCGCATCCTAAATTTCTCAAGGTCTGGGAACAATGGATTTCCTATGAGTTTCTCTCATTCCAGCTAGCTTGTTCGGGCCTTCTCTGACTGCTTCTGACGGCATGTCCAAGTCTGAGTTCTTTTTTACCTTCCTTTTCTCTTCCCTTCTCTAGACTCTGACCTTCCCTTACTGCCTTCTATTTTCTTCTTTTTTTTTCATTCATACAGATAACATCCTCTGGGGTTGTTCGCAGGAGTTGGGCCTCCCCCGGGATGACTGCAAGTAGGCAGTGGAATATGGCGCTTTTTTTTTCCATTTTGCATTTATTATTCTTCAATATTATTCCAATTGCACAAAGTTGTTTGACAAGGGTTGTTATGTTCGTATTCCTTTTGGATTCCTCTGTAATACCTGATCATTCTTAAGGCCCCTGGTTGCTTTTGATTTCTTATGTTGTCATAAAACTAATTTAACTAATAAATACATTAAAACAAAAAAAAAAACATGTAGCATTTACTTCCTGGAATGCATTTGCCCATAACTCAGGCATACAGGCAGGAAGTTGTGCTAAGCTGAGAAAGCCCCTACTCCCCTCCTCCAGATGAAAGAAAGAAAATGCCATGAAGACTCTTGAGATGTATGACATGATTTTGGCATCGGTCAGAAACCAGGAGGCCACTAAAGAAATGTAAAATAAAAGTTTTTAAAAAAAAGTAAATATAATATACCTTCCTATCTATTTACTAATGCCAACAGCATAATGATTAAAACAGTAACTGTTGTTTAGAGATTTAGTTTAGTTCTGCTTTTAAACAGAAGGTATTCACATTTCTCATTCCATTACTTATCCCAAAAATAAGAGAGTAATTACTTATTTCATTACAGTGAGTAAAGTCAGCAAATCTTTATGTTCCAACAGCCAATGTACATCTAGAACCACTGGTGTATAGTAAAAGTATAGTTTAATATTACAGATCCATTTATTCCACACTGCATACAGCTGTTTCCATTATTATTTGTAAAGCACCGTTATAGTCCCTTCCCAAACCTTTTCCTTTTTTGAATAAACTATTTCTTGGGATGAGGTGCGTAATTTTGGGTGTCTACCCTCAGTCAGGCAAAAACTATATAAACAGTTATTTCGTGCTTTTTGGCCATCATCGGTGTAGTGTATGGAAACCATGTCTTCTATTGAATGGGGTTTCAGACCCAACAAGACAGTATAACCATAAAGGTCATGGTGAGAAAGGATTAAACGAATAAAAAAGCCCTGCAAACAAATCAATTCCTTGTACAGTAAAGCCTTCTTAAGAGGAATTCCAGGTATGGATACTTTATATATACCGTAGTTATATTGGCCCAGCTTATGCCACTCCTGGCTGGTACCCCTGGAAGCTAGAAATCACAAAGTAAGCCAGTGATCTCCACTTTCGTCCTGTGCCGAGCAGCTGACCTGCTCAGAAGGTCAGCTGTTTTACACAGGCACCATTCAGAGAATGCTTTTCATTTTCTGAATGAGTGCAATGCATTCTCTAATAGGATGAGGTGAAGAGATGGGGTTGTGATGTCACTTTGTCCACCTCATTCAATCAGAGAATGCTTTGCATTCAGAAAATATAAAGCAGTGCAGAGCCGAGTGGCCAACCTCGGCAGCTGCTCAGCACGGCACTCGGAAACAAGTGGAGATCACAGAAGTAGTGGTGTCTGCTTCACTAATTTCCAGCCAGTCATCTGCCAGGTATGGTATATACATAGTTACATTGGT